>NC_141692.1:13243555-13843555 GCF_964263255.1 Lissotriton vulgaris
TTAGCACCTTTTTGCAATGGTGTTTTTCATTTAGGACTGGTCACATGAAAGTCACACATTATTTAGACGACTTCGTGTTCATTGGTACAGCAGGCTCCCATCAATGTGCGAAAGCTTTACATAATTTTGAACCCTGGCTGATGAGTTGAGTGTACCTTTGGCTGCTGAGAAAAAGGAAGGCCCTGCATGCTGCTTAAACTTTCTAGAAATTGAAATAGATACTATTAAAATGGAAGCTAGACTGCCACAAAAGAAAGTAAACAAATGGTATCTATGTTAGAACATGCTAGATTGTCTCTCAAACTCACGCTGAATAAAGTTCAATGCCTTTCGGGGCATTTGAATGTTGCTTGCTGTGTGGTAAAAGCAGGTAGAAGTTTTTGCAGAAGGCTAGACTTTGATATGTCAGGCGTTTTACTGACACATCACAGGATCAGGATATCATACAGGATGGCTGTTTATGAAGTTTGGTTAATGTTCCTAAGAGTGTTTAATGGTGAAGTGTGGCTCAGGGGTTAGAGGCGGCAGACCCGGAAGCTGAGATCGGCCCTGGACCAGGGTTCAATTCCCAGCCTCGGCGGGTCTTGGGCTCAAAAATTCCACGGACTCGATAATTCTCGCTCCGGTGCCTTCTCGACTCACGGGTTCACACTCTGCGACTCTGGGCAATAGCTTGCTTAATCTCCACAACGGCCCCTTGCGGCGGGATGCCTGGCTTTCACCTTGTGGATACCCTGCCGGGGTTATCTCACAGGGGAATACCAGGACGGGTTCCCTAAGCAAGCGCCGGGAAACCCTTTGTGGGTAGCTGTGCGCTATATAAGCTCATTTACATTTACATTAACAATATGGTCACTAGGTGAAGATTTTGTGTGACAAATTAAAATATTTCCGGATTCCTCTGTTGCGAATGGCTTTGGACTTTTTTGGCACGGAAAATAGTGCGTGGAAAAGTGGCCATCGAATAGGATGTCAGAAAAAAGAAGCATTGCCTTTTTCGAATTTTTTCCATTATTAGTGGCATTGGCAGTTTGGGGCCAGTGTCTGGTTAACAAAACTGTTTTGTTTCATGTGGATAACAGAACAGTGGTCGACTTAGTAAATGTTCAGAAAGCCAAAGATAGACATCTATTAAACTGTTACAAAGATTCAAGCTGGGTTGCTAAATACATAACATAGTTTTTAAAGTCAAGCATGGACCTGGAATTGATAATAACATTGCAGACGCATTATCTCGTTTCCGTGGTTTGGCGCCCAGAGCAGATCTGTGGAAGACTCAGGTTCCTCATGAGGTATGAAAATTAGCGGAGTAAAAGCTCAGCTCTTAGTTGAAAATTCACTTGCAAAAGCACTAAATTAGCGAACAGAAGGGCTTGGTTAGAATTCCTTGAATCAGGGGCTTCATTCAGAGCTCACAATCCCAAATGCCTTAAGAAGCGTAGGGAGGACATATTTACATTCATGATGGCCAACATAGATTGTAACATTTTAGCCAGAACAATTTCAGGAAAGTTAGCAGGTGTGAGATTTTATGGGAAATTCTTTTGGGGCTATGATCAGCAGGTTAAATGGGGAGAGGAATACTACAAGGCTGGGCAAAAATTAAAAAGAGGGGACAGTTCACAAGAGATCCTATTTCGCTGAAACTACTATTTGAAATGACAAAAATGTTTCCAGTTGTTTGTTTCTCTAATTTGAACTTCATTTATTTAGGTTTTGTATGATTTGGTTATTCTTTGGAGCCTTTAGAATCTCCAAACTTTTGGGTAAAACAAGGATCGATGATCTGAAAATAAAGAATGTTACTATTCATAATTTCCATCCGTGTGAGAACCAATACCAATTATACGTTCAGGTCCACTTGGATACCTACATGGCTCCCTGATGAAGGCCCTCAGCCGAAACGCGCGTAGATGACATACTTAGCCATGTTTTAATGTACATATGTGCTAAAACAAGCCTCCGCACAGACCTCAAGTTAAAATCAATTATCATGAAATATGTATAGGATCTAACAATATATGTCGATAAAAAGTCACATGTATAATGGAGGCATGCACGCAACAATCATGTATATTTAAATAACAATGTTTTTTACTATAATGGATATTTAATAAAATAATTTTGTACCATGCATTTTGTTTAATCATAGTTTGTGCTGTCATTAGTCCGTCTCTGTCCCTTGTCTAAATATTAGTTCCTAATTATTTCTTTTCAAATGTTACTATTCATAACACATCAATAAGAATTTTAATGGAAAAATCCAAAACAGACTAAGTTGCGAAGGGAGCAAAGGTATTGCTACAGAAATTAGATGGCCCGCTGTGCCTGTTGAAAGCATGGTGCGAATTTAAGGCAGCAGGAGGTGCTTCATCTGAATTTGTTTTCAGGCACCAGGACGGATCTCCACTTAATGCTGCCCAGATGTTGGCAATAATGAGAAAAGCTTCACAAAAATTGAGAAAACATCCTTTCCCTTTTTTTACCCACTCTTTTAGAATAGGTGAGGCCTCATAGGCTGCCAGGTTGGGTTTTTCCATCACAGAAGTGAAAAATGTGGGGCGTTGGCCTTCAGACTGCTGTCTGAGATACATTAGAGAGTTAGAAGGATTATGATATACTGAATACCATATTAATTTCTTGTTTCTTTCTAGGTTACGTTGTGGGCCTTTCATTACCTTCAAGGGCCATTTGGATAGTTGGACACTCCTTTGTAAAATGGGCGACAAAGCAAGCAGAAAAGTGACACTTTTGGAAGAATTTGGGTTTTCGTTTAGATGAAATCTTTATTGAATGACGGGGAAAAAGTGACATGAAATGGGGTCAGTTAATGCCTTTTTTAAGTGAGTCATTGTCATTAAAGAAACAGCCAGATGTCCTACTTATACACTGTGGCGAGAATGATTTAGTTCAACTATCAGGCCTGGGTTACTTATTGAAATGAAAGCTGATCTGGAGCCAATAGTTATATCTTGGGTTCAAACTAAAGTGACTTTGACGGCGCTCATGCCCAGAAGGGTGTGAAGAGAGGCAGAAAGATTCACAGCTGTAGGGAAGGCTAGAAGAAAGGTTAACATAGAATTACATCATTTTTGTAGCGTCAACGGAATTTGCTGGTTGACCCATAACAATATTTCCAAAGAGGATTTTAATTTTTTTTGTCATGATGGGGTTCACCTTTCTTTTATTGGTAACAAATTATATATTCTAAACATAAAAGAAATGCTCTCAAAAAGTTTAGACATAAAGGCATGGTTTTAATCAAAAGGCTGTTGGGCGACAGCGTCACCTATGTGTCCCCCTCTCCCTTCCACCCTCCCTCACTTTTTACACTTTTTTATTACATATCAAGTTTACATTTCTAAAATAGTACAAAATGGTGTTTCTTACTGATTGACAACAGTGTTATCTAAGTTGAAAGAATGTCTTCTGATTTAATCTCTTTACTTTGACATAGAGAAGTTATGCATATTTGAAAAAAAGAGTTTAAGGGGGACAGGAAAAACACCTATGCAGGGTTTTTCCTGGTTGCAGAATTTGAGGAGATCGAGACAGGCAGGAAGAGTTGAGGGCATTCAGACTAGCTTCGGACAGAGGGGAACAGGGCAGCGAGGAATGAGGCAGGAGGAAGGCAGGGGTCGAAAGATAGTGGTTGGGGAGGAGGTTTAGCTAGAACAATGTTGGGGAAGTTGGGTGTGGGGAATTTTTTAAGGGCGGGGGTGATACAATATGTCTATGTATTAGTGAGGCCTTTATTTGCATTATTGTAACACATGAAAATGCTTACCTGTCCAATAAAGCGGCCTTTTACCCCATTTGGCCTGATATTAGTACTCATTGCCCAATGAGGGCTCCTTGGAGTGGCATCAGTAGAATGTACACCTCCGGGCAGCTTTGGGCTATGGTATATTTCTAGGACAAAGCGGTACAAAAGGGGGGGGGGGATGGACGGAGCATCTGAACTAATCAAACACTCACACCCAGTCAAAATATCTGGTTTTAATCCATCACCGTTCTTTAGCCCACTCTGCCACCCCAGTTCAGACATGGCCAAATGCAAATCAGTCTGACCCTGTTCCTCGTGGGAACAGTCCATCCTGAACTGCCAAGCCATGCCTCCCCTGGATCGGAAACAAGCTTCCTAGGACCGGTTTCTGGCATTTCAGCCATCTTCAGCCAGGCTTGCTTGAATCCAGTGGCAAAGTGAGCAAGGGACTCACGTCTGAGTATACCCTGCCAACTTATGGTGAACAAAGCGGTAAAAAAGGGGGTGGTGATGGACAGAGCATCTGAACAAATCACACACTCACACCCAGTCAAAAGATCTGAGTTTAATCCATCACGTTCTTTAGCCCACTATGTCACCCCAGTTCAGACATGGCCATATGCAAATCAGTCTGACCTTCTGCCTCATGGGAACAGTCCAGCCCGAACTGCCAAGCCATGCCTTCCCTGGACCGGAAACAAGCTTCTTAGGACCGGTTTCTGGCATTTCAGCCATCTTCAGCCAGGCTTGCTTGAATCCAGTGGCAAAGTGAGCAAGGGACTCACGTCTGAGCATACCCTGCCAACTTATGGCGAACAAAGTGGTACATAAGGGGGTGGTGATGGACGGAGCATCTGAACCAATCAAACACTCACACCCATTCAAAAGATCTGGGTTTAATCCATCACTGTTCTTTTGCCCACTCTGTGCTCACTACGCCACTGGAGTCAAGCTATCCTGGCTGAAGACGGCTGATAGCCAGAAACCGGTCCTAGGATGCTTGATTCCGGTCCAGGGAAGAAATGCCTTGGCAGTCCGGCTGGACTGTTCCCATGAGGCACAGGGTCAAGACTGATTTACATATGGCGATGTATGAACTGGGGTGGCTTGGTGAGCAAAATAACAATGGATTAAACCCAGATTTGTGACTGGGGGTGAATGTTTTGCCATTGTGAAACATTCCGTCCGACTGTTCCCATGAGGCACAGGGTCAAGACTGATTTGCATATGGCCATGTCTGAACTGGGGTGGCTTGGTGAGCAAAATAACAATAGATTAAACCCAGATTTGTGACTGGGGGTGTATGTTTTGCCATTGTGCAACATTCCGTCCGTCATCTTGTGTGTTTTGCTGTTCACCCTATGTGGGAAGGGTATGGCCAGACGTGGGTCCCGTGCTCACTACGCCACAGGAGTCAAGCTATCCTGGCTGAAGGCGTTTGATAGCCAGACACCGGTCCTAGGATGCTTGATTCCAGTCCAGGGAAGACAGGGCTTGGCAGTTCGGGCTGGACTTTTCCCATGAGGCACAGGGTCAGACTGATTTGCATCTGGCCATGTCGGAACTGGGGTGACTTGCTGAGCAAAATAACGATGGATTAAACCCAGATCTGTGACTGGGGGTGAATGTTTTGCCATTGTGCAACATTCCATCCATCATCTTGTGTGTTATGATATTTGTAGGACAGGCAGGCAGTTTCTGATTGGTGTGCGTGTTGTGAGGCAATTCGAACGCAAACGTTACATTCGCCAGTTCAGTTAGAAGCAAGAGTTTGAGATAGGCGCGCTAGACTGGCTTTTGTCCCTCCCACCCACCCTAAAAATCTCGTAACATAGATGTTCATTATTTGCTGGGGGAAGGTTTCAATATAGAATATTTATTGTCGCTTGGATAGGTGGCAGAATTTGAGGATATTGACACAGGCAAAAAGGGTTGAGGGCATTTAGACTTTCTTCAAACAGAGGAAAACAGGGCAATGAGGAATGAGGCAGGAGGAAGGCAGGGGTCGAAAGATAGGGGTTGGGGAGGAAGCTTAGTCAGAACAATGTTGGGGAAGTTTGCTGTGGGGAATTGTTCAAGGTTGGGGGGGATAGAATTTGTTTATGTATTAGTGAGGCCTTTGTTTGCATTATTGTAACACATGAAAATGCTTACCTCTTCAATAAAGTGGCCTTTTACCCCATTTGTCCTGATAGTAATGCTCATTGCCCGATTGGTGGAGTGCCATTGCTTCAGCATGAGAAGTCGTTGACTATTGACTGACCATTGGAGTGCATTGATTATACTGAGTGAGCTGCTGGTAGGTGAGCCTGTTTCTGGGTGCAGTTACAGCTTGTTGATGCACCAATCCCATCGTCTTGGCAACAAAATAAGGCATGTGGATATTAATGCACACCATGTTTGATGGCAGCCATCTTAAGTTGGCATGATTTGTATACTGGCATCAGCTGTCAGTGTATTGCATCAGTGATATGCACATTACAAACATTCTCCGTAACCGTAAGAGTTTCTTAACTCACCGAAATGGCTTGAGATTTGCATCCACTTCTGGAGATCTCGTCACGTGTGCTGGTTCTGAAGTGCTGTAATACAGCATGTGCGAAACCCGGCCCGTTGGATGAGAGTCCGACCAGCGCCGCCATGACGTTCTTACTTTTGTCACGTAAACAGGGGAACAGGCTGTGGCCTTTTAGAGCACACAGTGGAGGCAGTCTACATTTTTTAAATGAGTTGTTTGGAGATAAGCACACCAGTTAAGAACATCTATGATGATATGCTCAGCATTTAATTTTGGCAAAAGCTTAACATTCATTTATCTTGATATTTACACATGTCAACAGCAATTTGCACACTTTTCTGAAAAGGAGTAACACAAAATCAATATACTACCTGTGCCAATCCGTTTTCTTTTTTGCTTTTCCTTGTGTGTAATTTGATGTGCTTTATTTCTGTGCAAGGGTGCTCTAATATTCCGTGGTATATTATTATATGGGTTAAAATGCAAACTGTAGTTCTACCTAGCCCTTTCTTACAGGAACCAGGTGAGCCACCAGTAAGATGGCAGCTATGGCATCCATCTTTAAATGCATACTCAGGTGAAACAGATGGTATGAAATTTAAAGTGGATAGGAAATGAAGTTTACTTTATTACTATCCTGGAACTGAAGGTCAAAATATCTTAGGCCATTGACCAGTATACATTGATGTGGACAGTAAGGAAATGGATGATTTTCAACTTGCAGTTAAACAACTGAGTGTATATTTTGAAAGAAAAATGTATCTTGTAGTTCACAGACACATTTTTTTTGCATTTTATTTGCAAAGGTCCGGAACAATGATCTAATTGACTCATAAGTGACGGCTTTAAAAATGTTGGCAAGTTACTTTGAGTTTGAGGGGTTCACATCACAAATTGATTCAGTATCAAATAGTATGTAGATTAAATGCAAAGTACTGCAATGCATCGCACAGCATTAGGAGTGAGTTGATTTAGATGTTGAAGTGCATTCAGGAGAAAGGTATTGAAAGAGTGGATTAAACACCACTGTTTGTCACCTATATTCTAGTAAAGTAGAAAATAGGCAATTTGTGCTTGTGTGGATCTAATATCTCTCAACAATACAATCAGGGTTGAGAGCTACCCTCTACCACAAATTGAGGATCTGATTACAGCAGGAGGTCACTCCAAATGGTTCTCAAAATTGGATCTTTGAGCATCGTACCATCAGGTAGCACTGGACGGACATTCTGTTCACTCAACAGCTTTTGTCACACCTGATGGTGCATCCCAGTTTTACCATCATTTGGCCTGGTCTCAGAGGCATCAATGTTCCAAAAGGTAATGACTAGGATGCAGGAGGATATTCCCAATATAGCTGCCTTCAAAGACGGCATTCTTGTGCCTTCTGACATAGAGGAGACACACAATAAAGTGTTGGAAGAAGCTTTAGTGACCTTGCAGAAGAATCAGATAAGTGTTATTTGGCGTGAATAAAATTACATATTTAGGGTACCTCCTTTTTAAAAGGATGGGGTCAAACCCAAACCCAGCATTATGGAAGGGGTTATTAATGCAACCCGCCCAAAGGATAAAGAACAACTAAGTTAATGTATTGTTTTTTTTTAGTTTTATGCAAAGTTTATTTGAAATGTTGCAGGCAATAGAGAATGTTTCAGGCGTCTCTTGAGGAAAGGTGAAGATTTTATTTGAATCTTAACCTGACCAGAAAATGTTCAGCTGCACAATAACAGTTCCTGCACTCTAAGCATATGTTGAGGGCTGTGATACATATGCTACAGTTGATGGCAGTTGAAATGGTACTATGGTAACTCTATCACAAACGGTTGGAGAGAATGAAGTTACAGTTGGATTTGTAGCAAGGACAATGATGGAAGTGGAAATGAGGTATTCGGGGATAGAGAAAGAAATGCTAGCTTGTGCGAGTGTAGAAAAATGCAGTCACTACTTGTGGGGATGGAAGCTTTGGTTAAGAACAAACCATAAATCCTTGCTTGATATATTTTCTGGGACCATATTAAAAAGAGCAACGACCAAGTTAGTGAGATTATCAGCAACGTTGTTAGAGCTCAATTGTTGTTACATCGCAGATGGAACAAATGTGAAGGCAGATTTTCTGTCTACATTACCCAATAAGAATAGTGAGTGAGAAATAAAATGAACAAGAGAAAATTGAAAAATACTTTATTGCAAATGTGTATGGTTGAGTGATTTGTTCAAACATGGGGGAGTGGCAAAGCGGTGTAGAGACAGGTGTGGTAAAAACAGGTCATGATGTTTGTTATTTCTGAGAGGGTGCGGCTTGTGGCCGTTGATGGATGCCGCCTGAATTGCGAGCTCCGTCACTGAGCCCGCATTTATCCTGATTTAACAGCACTCCGAGGCCCCTGCCTCACCGAGGGGAAAGGTGAAGGGGTCGAGCCCACTCGGCGATGACCTGAGACGTGAGCCTGGCCTGAAGCGCAAGATATGACCGCTAGAAGCCTGGCCGGCGAGGATGAAGACACGCAGCCTAAAATGGCGGCCCGATGAAGAAAGTGAAACCCAGCGCGGCGCGGAGGATCCCAGTGGCGGCGCCTTTCTGGAGCAGTCGACCGGTAACGGGCCGAGAGGTGGTGGGTTCTGCAAAACCGTCGAACTGTTAGCGGAGGTGGGTGAGTGGAGCGGACCCCCCCCCCAAGAAGAGGACACCTCAAGGCTGCTCCGGGAGACAACGACGGAGCTGCAGGGAATTGTGGAGCGCTGAGGCGGAACCATTGTGGAAGTACCGCTGCTGTGGACTGTGGCGGAGATCCTGGGCCCAGCACTGGCACGGGCAGCGCCAAGGAGCTGGTTCTGTAATCGGAGGGCCCAACCGGGGTTGAGGAGAATTGCGGCCTACTGGGAGGAGAGGAATCGAGCACGGGCCGGGGAGCGTTGCCCTGAGCGGAATGGCTGCACCTGGGTGCTGGGGGCTATTGTAGGCGGCCTGGGGATTGCGGCCTGGGCCTCGGGGACCAGCCGGTGACTGTGGCAGAGGGCCCCGGCCCCGCCGGGCTGAATCGGGGAGCCAGGAGCTGGATGGAGGGGACCGTTCTCTCCCCTGGATAGGAAAGGCGACAAGGAGGCATGATGGTGCCAGCAGGTACCCACCGGGTGGCCGGTCAATGTACTTTGAGATGCCCCATGCGTTGCGCTCAGTGAGGTTGATATCCTGGCGATTGGAGGTGAAGGAGGCCCTGGCTGGGAACAAAATTGATGGTCCACAGAGGACATTGGACAGGAGGCATAGAGGAACGGCTGGGGGAACTTGCCGCCATTGACAAAGAGGCTATGGTAGCACCTAGGAGGCAGAGAGAACTCTACCAGTGCAATGTCCACTCAACTGCCCTACCTTGTCTGGACTTGATCTCGGCCTGCTGGGAGACGAGTTGAGAGGCTGAACCAGATACTGGGGTGAGATTCGATGTGACCCTACCAACGCGGGACTCTAGAAGACCTTCTTGTTGGAGACGCGGGGGGCCCTACTCCTTGCGGCGTCTCACCATGGGAAAATTGAAGGGCAAGAAAGAAGGGGCGCAGCAGCAATCGGACACTGAACTAACTGGCCGAGGGGAGCAAGAAGAGCCTGAACAACCGCGTGATCCCCACCTGCAGCTCCCACTGGATAAAATCCTGTCGGCGATATCAGACTCCAGAGCGGCGCTGCAGCAAGATATAGCGCAGGTAGCCATGGGCTTGGGCCTATTGCGAGCGGACCATGGTAAACTGGTGGACAGAGATAAAACGGTGGAGGGAGCGCTACAGGCCATCGAACCGCTGCAAAGCAACCTCAAGGCCACAATGACTGATGTCCTGGATCGTATTTGAGCGCTGGAGAAGAGGGCAGAGGAGGCAGAAGTGCGCAAACGCCGGAACAATATCCGCATAGTGGGATTGACGGAAAAAATGGAGGGAACTGATATGGTGCGGTATCTTGAGTCATGGCTCAAGACGGTGGTGGCTCCTGAGGGCCTCTCGACCTTCTATACTTTGGAAAGAGCACACAGCGTGCCCGCCAGGCCGCCTCAACAGGGACGGCCCCCGCGGCCGGTGGTAGTGAGGCTGTTGCACTATCGCGACAGAGATCTTCTGCTCCAGAGAGCACGTGTGGACGGCCCATACCAAGTGGGGAACAGTAAAGTGAACCTATTCCCGAACTACACTTATGAAACCCAGCGACGCCGGACCTCCTTCTTGGCCATCAAGAGAGAACTGAGGGAGGAGGGACTCCAGTACTCGCTGTTATTCCCGGCCAAGCTGCGAGTCATTGTAGATGGTACATCAAACTTTTATGACACCCCGGAGGACGCCTGTGCTTGGTTAGAGTTGTACAGAGCTGGGAAAGATGGCACGGTGCAAAGGGCGCAAGTTCCCGCAGACCATCTTCTTCAGAGGAAGTCAAGGAGGCTTCGGCGTAGGCAGAGAGACCTGAGGAGGCCCTTCTTGCATTAGACGGAAGCAGAACAGTAGGATGTACTGGACGCGGTAGCAGCACTGTTGGGAGCGCAGGGATGACTGTCTTCAGGAGGAACAGACTCAGAAAAGGACAAAGATGGGTCTGATACCCAACACTCAGAAGCGGACAGTGCGCACCTGCCGAAGGTCACGCCGGCAACGGCGGAAGGGATGCTAGACAGGGCTGAGGCAGCTGTCGAGTTGGTCATGGCGAGACTTCGCGGCCTCGGTGGACTCACTGTTTCAGGTTTTGGAATGGGAGTGGGAGGGGGGAGGAGGGTTTGTTTAAATTGTTTTTGATATTTATCCAGGGCTCAGTCTGACATGCGAGGCAAGCAGAAGTTGGGAGGAGGCAAGTTGGCACCCAGTCCCCCCTCGTCGCCCTTAAGGCGTGCCCTCAGCAACTGCTGTTGGGCTTGGTAGGGTGTGAGAGTGTGTATCAGTTTGGATGGGAACTAGCAGTGAGTCACTAGGTCCTGTTCTTGGGGCCTGGGCAGTGGTGTTAGTTGGGGAGTTTGTTGGGGGGGAAGTCTCACCGGTGTGGTAGCGGGAGCCAGTTCGGGAATGCAGATTCTACTTGTGGGGAATGGGAGATGCCGCTGATTTACGTTGTATTACCTGGAATGTGAGGGGCCTACACACCATGACGTGACGGCACAAGGTACACGCATACTTAGTTTGCAGGGGAGTACACATAGCGTTGCTCCAGGAGACTCATTTGACTAAGACGGAGGGCTTAGCTCTTCAGAGACATTGGAGAGGGCAAGAGTTCAATACTACTTATTCGGCGTTTGCACGGAGGGCTTTAATCTGGATCAGAGCAGGGGTCCCCTTCCAGGTCACGAGGCAGACGATAGACCCAGCAGGCAGGTACGTTTCCATAGAAGGTAGGCTAAGAGGCAGAGACATAGCCTTCTGCAGTGTGTATGCGCCTAACGTGGATCAGGTGGGTTTTCTGACGCAGCTCTCTGGTTCGCTGGCATATTATCTTGCGAGCTCACTAGTGATTGGGGGAGATTTTAACTCTATAACGGACATATCGCTCGATAGATCCCACCCCTGCTGGCCTATTCCCCGGTACACAGGTTGACTAAAGGCAGGCTTGCATGTCAGAATAGCTGGGGGTTGGTCGACGCATGGCGAATCCAGCACCCACGCGACCGGGATTACTCCTACTTCTCCGAAATGCACGACCTACATGTCCGGCTGGACACAGTGGTGTGCTCGCCAATAGTGCTGCCCGCTATAGTACAGACTGAGTATCTCATTAGGATGATCTCCAATCATAATCTGTTGCTTTTCACCTTGCACTGGATGCCTGGGGTATCGAGTGTACCCACTTGGAGGCTACGCTCTGTCACACTAGAGGACCCGATTTTTCAAGGAGAAGTGGGCGAAGGGATCGCTCATTATTTCGCAGAGAATGCTGGCTCGGCATCAACGAGGGCAATAGAATGGGATGCTTTTAAAGTGGTAATCACAGGACTATGCATAGGAAAATACGTGGGAGTACGAAAGGTACTCCTACAAGATTTGAACCGAGCCGAGGAAGGGTTACGTAAGGCGGAATTAGCTAGGCCTAATCACCCTGAGCTTCAGACCGAACTCATGGCAGCAAAGGAAGAGGTAGCAGCATAGGTGGAACGATTGCGCTGTTTCGATTATAAGTCTTACACAGCGAGGGCTCATGCAGAGGGAGACAGTGCAGGGACCCTTCTAGCTTGGTTGGCCAACCCGGAGAAGAGAGGCTCTTCTATCTTGGCCCTAGAGACGGAAGATGGGGAGACGGTGTATACCCAAAATGAGATCTTGCACCGTTTTTTGAGATATTATGAGGGGCTCTATGAGAGCACGCTAGTTGTAGGGGGCCCAGAAATAGGTTCCTTTTTGGAGGGAATCCCACTTCCAGAGTTGGAGCGCGAGCAAGCAACATGCTTGGGCCGGGCGATAGAGTTAGGTGAAATTAGGAGCACTATTAAACGCATGGCCAGGAATAAGACACCAGGAGTAGACGGTTTGCCGATAGAATTCTACGGAAAGTTTATAGACTTGTTAGCACCAAGACTACTGGAAGTCTACACGGAAGTAAAAGATCTGGATCAATTGCCCACCTCTATGCAGGAGGCATTGGTGATCCCACTTTTGAAGCTGGGTCGGGAGGGGGCGATCCCAGCCTCCTACTGCCCGTTATCGATGCTGATTACAGACTACAAGATACTGAGCAGCATCTTGGCGGCCCATCTTTTAGGCCACATCCACAAACGTTAGAAGGTTAGTGAGGCTGCTTGAGGAAGATCAGCGGGAGGCCCGGCAACCAATGATCTTATCAGTGGATATAGAGAAGGGTTTCGACAGCTTGGAATGGCGGTACCTCTATAGGACAATGGGTCGCTTTGGCCTGGGACCAGACTTTGTGCAGTGGACGACAGTGTTATATGCGTCAGCTGTGACTAGGGTGCGAGTGGGAGCACTGATATCCTCACAATACCCAGTGGCCCATGGTACCAGGCAGGGTTGTTCACTTTCCCCTTTATTGTTCGCACTGGCAGTGGAACCGCTGGCGGCAAGGATCCAACTTGGGGGTCACTATGATGGGCTGCAGTGTAGAGGAGACCGACAGTTTATATTGTTATACGCTGATGACTTGCTGTTATTTCTTGAAGACGCAGGTACAGCGTTGACGAGAGCTGGGTCCATGTTGTTGGACTTCGGAGACGTATCGGGATTGAGAGTAATCTGGCTGAAAACATGCTTGTTCCCGGTGGGACAAGGCGAGCCCCGGCCAATTACGGACAGAGATGTAAGATGGGAACCCACATGCTTGAAGTATTTGGGAGTACATGTATACCACACTGTCGCCGACATGTTAAAAGGAAACCTGGGCCGTGCTGTGAGAGCCTTGAAGGGTAGTATGGCCTTTTGGTCCACTCTCCCATTGTCGGTGACGGGACGGATAGCTCTACTGAAAATGGTAGCGCTTCCTCAACTATTATAATTTTTTAGAACTCTCCCGATATGAAGCCCAGGCTCCATGTTCAAATTGTTGAAATCGCTCGTAGTGAGTTTCCTATGGGAAATAGGGAGAAGCCGGGTAGCGCAGTCAACACTCGTCAGGCCCAAAGCTGAGGGAGGATTGGCAGTCCCAGATTTTGAGCTGTATTACCTGGCGGCCCAGCTCCAGATATTAACACAGGCAGTAGCGCTGGAATTTAGAGGCCCTGAACAGCATTGAGGTAGGGGAATACCACGTTTTGTCCAGTCCTTCATAGTGATGCAGCAGAAATTAGATATTAGGGACCTCCAAACGGAAAAAAAGACACTAAGGCTCTGCTGGAACCGCTCTCGGCGCAGGGCAGGAGTGTTACACCCGTATGCGCCTGAGATCCCATTAGGAATGGCGACGGCACTTCCGAATAGCGGTGATTGGACGCCATGCCATTGCAAGACTAGGAGGTTGCAGGAATCCAGGTACTAGGAGACCTATACGAGGATCGGGCATTGTTGTCATTTCAGGCACTGCAGGAGAGAGGGGGTTTCCCATTACATGCAGCATTGACTAGGGCACTTCAAGCACACTGGTGGGTGGGGCTTGCGGAGCCTAAGACGACCATGGCATGCCAATATACCATGATGGCCGCCGGGGCTTTGAAGGCGGTAACATGCCTCTAAACCAGAATGATTAATGAAGGACTAGCACCCCTAGAGAAACTGAGGGACATTGACCGCATATTGCATCACAGGGAATGTATAGCAGAGCATGTTAGGGATTGGAGATTGCCAACATTTGATAGGAATGGTTTTTCGAGATGATTGATAAGGTTGTGATTATGTAATGCGGATTATATAAAACCCAATAAAATTTGTTTAAAAAAAAATGATGTTTGTTATTTCTGGCTGGGCTCAATGGAAGTGGATTTACAGCCATTTGGCAAGGTGTCTAATGAATGTTCAATTTGTTAAATTAAATCATTGATTAGTGATTGGTGGTACATTGATTCTTTCCCAGTGGTTTAGACAGAGAATCCTTGAGACGGCCCATTCTCGTCATTTAGGTTTGTCTTTGACCAAATGCAGAGTCAGGAATGACTTTTGGTGGCCAGTGTAGACAGAGAAGTGGAAATATTAGTAAGGGAGTGTGTACAGTGTTGTTATAGTGACAAACACTTATCCGGAGTGAAACCTCCTATGAGATCTGTAATGAGTCCCAGCAGAGTGTGGCAAGTAGCAGCCGTGTATTTCTTAGGCCCTTTTTACAGGCGTTTCCAAACAGCATGAAATATTTAGTTGTGTTAATGAATCATCTTTCAAGGAGGCTTGAAGTGAGAAGTATTTCGGAGCCCAGCACTAAATCTGTCATATGTTTTTTACAGAATACGTTTAGTAGAGAAGGCGTTCCAGAGGAACTCCTAACCAATAATATGGTGCAACGTACGTCAGCTGCTATGTTAGAGTTCTTAACCAAAATAGGATTGAAGCTTGTGCGCACACCATTGCCTCATCCACAGGCCAATGGCAAAGTTGAGAGGTTTAATAGAGTACTTGTGGAGGTTCAATAGAGTACTTGTTGATTGTGAAACAGCTACTAGGGATTTAGTGTGGGCTTTCAGGACAACTCCACATTAAGGGAACGATTACCATGGCGGGGAAACCACCACCTGCAGTCTGCCATGGTGGTTTATCTGCCAATCCCGAAGCACTTCTTCACCCACCACATAACGATAGCAGGCGGTGTGCTGGCGGATGCAAAGTCCGTCCGCCACGGGGCTGCCACAGGCAATCGTTCAGCCTGTAGCACCCAGCCTGCATCTCTAAAATGGTGAAGGGTCTAGCATGCACCGGCAGCAAAATTACAATGCGCGCTCGCACCAGCCTTTCCATGGCTGTGAAACTGCCATGGATAAGCTAGAAACAAGCATCCTTGAAGCTAAGTTGGCAGGGTATGCCCAGATGTGGGTCCCTTGCTCACTTTGCCACTGGATTCAAGCTAGCCTGGCTGATGACGGCTGATTAGCCCGAAATCAGTCACAGGATGCTTGTTTCCATTCCAGGGAAGACATGGCTTGGCAGTTCGGGCTGGACTGTTCCCATGAGGTACAGGGTCAGACTGATTTGCATATGGCCATGTCTGAACTAGGGTGGTGGAGTGAGCTAAACAATGATGATGGATTAAACCCAGATGGATTAACTGTGTTGAGTACTTGCAATGTTCAACACTCTGTCCATCATCCCCTTTGGTTTTGCTATACTCTTCTCAGTGCCTGAAAGCCCCATTTTAGCAGATATTCTGGTTTACCTGAGTTATGCATAGCATGTCTGCTAAATAAAATGGATTGTGCCTGTGTGAGTGGACTGTGGTTTGGTTACATCCCTCACACATACTCACTCCAGACTTTTGTCTACAAAGTGAAGCCTCATTCAATAGATGACTTGTGGTTCAGCCCCTTCAAGCCGACTGGACTACGGAAACACCCTCTACGTCGGAACCACAGCCAAATTACAGAAAAAACTCCAACGCATTCAGAACGCCTCCGCCCGACTCATCCTAGACATACCCTGCCACAATCACATCTCCGTTCACCTGAGAGACCTTCACTGGCTCCCCGACAACAAAAGAATAACGTTCCGCCTCCTCACCCACGCACACAAAGCCCTCTACGACCTAGGACCCAAATACCTCAACACGTGCTTGACCTTTTACACCCCCACCCGCCAACTACGATCGTTTAATCAAGCCCTCGCCGCGATTCCACGCATCCGAAGAGCCACCATGGGAGGAAGATCATTCTCCTACTTAGCGGCCAAAACCTGGAATTCTCTCCCCACCCACCTCCGCCTCACAGAGAACCACCTCTCCTTCAGAAAACAACTCAAAACTTGGCTATTTGATAAGTATCGATCCCCCCCCCAAGCGCCTTGAGACCCTCTGGGTGAGTAGTGCGCTATACAAATTTTGTCTTGACTTGACTTGAACTTATTAACAAGTTTTAAAAACCGTTTTGTGTAAAACTAAGGCGCACCACATAAATATGCAGGTTAGTGAAGCTTCCTTATGTGTTTGCTAACAGTAATAACACAAACGAAGGACTAAGCTTTTAACAGGGTAATCTTTTCTGCGCATGGGTCAACTGCATCTACATGGTAAGACGTATTAATGCTTGGAGGGAAATTCTTGAGCATGAGCAAAAGTCTATAAAAATGGAGTCTTGAAGACTTGCATGCATAGCATCTGCTTGCTTGAAATGAAAGCATGCTATTTTACTATTGCTAATGCGGGGAAAGTCTTAATAAAGTAAAGGGGAATAGAGTAGAGATGGGTGGTAGAGAGTGAACCCATTTATTTTTTAAAATAATGTTTGTCCTTCTGAATTTATCACTAGTGCGTATTTGGGAGTCTCATGTGTAGCTGTAGTGGGCTGAACCAAATGATATTTGCGCATGGACATTGAAAGCTAATCCGGAATGATGACACTAAGGTCGGGAGACGGGCAAGGTCGCAGGATGCTTGAGCCTTAGAACAAGCAGTGAAAAGTTCTTGTGAAAGGATTCACATGTTGAATTTTTTAACAATTGTTGCAGATGCAATGTGAATGCGGGTGGGAATAAAAGTTGTAAATACAAATTAAGGGGATGGGTTTGCAAGCAATAGTCTAATGGAATAAAGTGGTATGTAAGCATGGTGTAATGATCTACCCCCCTTGTCTGACCAATCAGATGTAGTATTTTTACGATATTGAAACATTAATGGGTGGAACATGTAGAACAAAAGGTATAATGGAGGTACCCTTAGTTAGTTAGTTAGAACTGCTGGAACGAGAGAAGAGAGAAATGAATGCTGAGGGAGAGATGCTTTGAGATGCTGATGAAGCACCGAATGCAGAACCTTTTATCATAACTAATTGAATTAGAAAGAAGATCGTGGACGAATCTCGAGGTGGAAGAGAGTGTCAGAGAGGGTTGCGAAGCTGAGGTAACCATCCTGTCCTGAATACTGTCCTAAAGCCTTCGTCACCTTATCTATCCAAGAGGACGCTTACCATCCATTTGGCCAGGGGGTTGGCCTTCACACCATTCTTGGTAATTATATTTTTCATGATTTAGATGTTCTTTTCTCTCTGCCCTTTCCTTTTCCTTAGACACCGTTCATTGAGTAAGTTCATAACATTTTTGTTTGATGATTTAAATGATTTTATCTCCTATAAATAAGGGGGACTGTATTGTGTTTTTGAAGTGGTTCACTTCCATTGAACTTAGATAAATGTATTTATTTTATTTATTTATTTCGGATTTATTATGCGCGTAGCTGCCTCAGCGACAAGGCGTCCCAGCTCAACCAGAAATCCCAAGACCCAGGACCGACAGAGGAGCAACAACAGTTAGGCTACTTGCGAAGGAAAGAGACAAGTCTTTAAGACTTTTCGAAAAGCCAGGTGGTTCAGCATAACTCTTATGGAGAGAGAAAGCGAGTTCTAGAGTTTCGCTGCCAGGTAACCGAAGGAGCTACCTCCGGCCCTTGCTCTCCAGACGCGCGGTACACGAACCAGTGCAAGGTCAGCAGATCGAAGCAGGCGCCCCGGCACGTAGTACTCCAGCAGGTGGAGTAACTCAGGTGGGGCCTGTAGAGTCAAGATCTTATGCGAGTAACAAAGTGCCTAAACTCAATGCGCCAGTCAACTGGCAACCAATGGAGCTTTGGAAGCACATGTGCCACCGAGTGAGATCTGGGCAGTGCATCCAATAGCTGAGCCGCCACGTTCTGGACCCTCTGGAGGAGCTTAATGCTCGCCTTGTTTGCGCCCAAATAAAGAGAGTTGGCTTAGTCGAATCTGGACAAGATGGACACCTGGATAATAGTCTGGCGCACTCTAGGGGGAAAGAAACCGAGCAATGGTCTAAGGCCACGCAATAACCCAAAGAAAGTCCCAGCGACGACCTTCGTTTGTTTATCGAAAGTCAAGTCGCTGTTAAGATTCTAACTTACACCGAGTCTGTGGTTATTTGATTGAAGGTATAGAAAAGTTATTATTATGCTCATTATCACCATCAATTAGTTAAACTAATGGTCCATCGACCAGAGGAAAGAACTTTTTGATCAGTGAAAAGTTAGTTAGGAATAAGGAATAACTAATCCTTAATTGTGAAAACATAAACTTTAACTCCAGCGGTTTATTATTATTTCTGAATTTGTAAAGCGCATGGTTACACTGTCAGTGTGTCCCCGCGCTGTCAGAAGAGCCAGCTACTCCGTCAGTCAAAACAAGACGGGCTAATCTTTAGGAAAGAGGAATGTTTTAAGCTTTCTGCGGAAGATGAGCTCCGATGTTTCCACTCTTAAGCTCAGGGGGAGAGAGTTCCATTTGTGTGCCGCCAAAGTACGAAAGGATCTTCCTCCCATTCTGGCTTTCTTGTGTCTGGGGACAGCGCGAAGGCCTGCTCCTAACGAGCGGAGTTGTCGAGTGGGCGTATAGGGGCAGAGAAGGTTCCGAAGGAAGGCCGGGCCCTTGCCATGTACGATCCTGTGACCAATACAAAGGACTTTGAAATCGATTCTTTCATTGATCGGAAGCCAATGTAGTGTTTGTAAGGATTTTTTTGAGGCGGCTCTTCTGGGCAGCCGGAGGACCAGGCGGGCGGCAGCATTCTGAATTGTCTGCAGTCGCCGCCGGCTAGTGGCATTGGCACCCAGATACAGGGCATTGCCGTAGTCCAGTCTTGACGTGACAAGGGCGTGGACCAGGGTCTTCCTAGATGATTCTGGGAGCAGGTCGATGGTTTGCGGAGTTTCCGTAGAATCGAGAAGCACGTAACGGCTACCCGTCTGGTGTGGTAGTCGTAGTCCAACTTTGAGTCCACCCATACTCCCAGATTCTTGACCTGATCACTAGGGGTAGGGATGGGCCCCAGGGTCTGTGGCCACCAGGCAGATGACCAGACTGAGGGGGGTTTTCCAACAATCAGCACCTCAGTCTTGTCACCGTTAAGACGGAGGCAGTTCTTTGCCATCCATCCAGCCATCTCCTGGAGGCATGCTGAGAAGTTCGCGGCGGCTTGTTCAGCAGGTTGGGTCAGAGCGACCACCAACTGTGTCTCGTCGCAGTCGTCACGAAGGACGCTGTTTGGTTTGAGTTAAGGGAATGTGAAGCAACAGGCTTCTAGGTGTGTTTCACACAGATAAAATCAAATTATACAAGTTTTAAAACAGCGAGTTTCCCGGCGTCTGCCAGCGGAGCTCTGACACTTTTGGCGGCGGCTCACAGCGCGCGCGCTCTTAAATGTGGTCACCAAAGTGGGCGTGGCCTCGAAAGTGGGCGTGGCCTGTGCGTCGCCGGGGAGGCGAGCTGGGGGTCGTTGCAGTCGTCACGAAGGACGCTGTTTGGTTTGAGTTAAGGGAATGTGAAGCAACAGGCTTCTAGGTGAGTTTCACACAGATAAAATCAAATTATACAAGTTTTAAAACAGCGAGTCTCCCGGCGTCTGCCAGCGGAGCTCTGACACTTCTGGCGGCGGCTCACAGCGCGCGCACTCTTAAATGTGGTCACCAAAGTGGGCGTGGCCTCGAAAGTGGGCGTGGCCTGTGCGTCGCCGGGGAGGCGAGCTGGGGGTCGTTGCAGTCGTCACGAAGGACGCTGTTTGGTTTGAGTTAAGGGAATGTGAAGCAACAGGCTTCTAGGTGAGTTTCACACAGATAAAATCAAATTATACAAGTTTTAAAACAGCGAGTCTCCCGGCGTCTGCCAGCGGAGCTCTGACACTTCTGGTTTCCTCAATTTAAAAGTGTGTTTATGGGCCCAGGTGAGTATATGGTAGTGGAGTATCTGTTGTTGGTACGCCGCTGGATCTCTCCTGTAATCAGGAGACTGGACAGGCCAAGGGGGCAGACCTGTGCTTTGTCAGTGTTCATGGAAGTTGTGTTCTCATGAGCACTGCTAACATTAACTAAATAGGAGTCCGTCCAGAAGCGAGGGTAGTATTGGTGGCTCGCAGGTGGCGTTTTAGGTACCTGAAAACCCCATTGATGAGCTGGCAATGTTTTGGTTCTGTAAGGGGCCTTTTAGGGATCGTAGCTACTGGTCCTATGATCATGCAGGGGGAAGCTTTTATCTTGTTTCCCCTTTTGCCAAAATATGGTCTAGATTTCCTTTTTTTATGGGGTGCATGTTTCTCAATAAGAGACCTTCCTAGGTACACCTAATGGGGAGATGAGTACTCACTGATGAATGTTTACTTTATTGTGGGAGACAAATAGCAGGGGAGGGCAGGTAACCTCTTACTCACGGTTAAGAAAAATCTACATTTGAAAAAACCTTATCTCTGGCCCATACCTTTGAGAACATGTTTGATGGCAATAAGGATGCTGTTAGGAAGGGTACTCTCTCACAATCTTTACACCCCTGTATATGATTACCCTGACAGGACTTTTTATGTATGTAGTCAATCTATGTGAAAGTTGATATTATGGCCTCAACGTTGTTCTTTACTTTACATCCATCAGAGGTGTGAATGCTCTTGATTTTGGGGTTAAGATTTGGGGCAAGGAAGAGTAATGAAGATTATTGGTGAGAAGTGTTGCCACTTGCTGAGTACATATGCTGCCCACCCCCTGAGGTACAGATGTGGGAGTCACAGACTGCATGTGCCCTACACATACTCTCTGTTATGGATATGAGAGTCACAGACTGCACATACCCTGCATACCCCCTGAGCTACAGATGTGGAAGCCACAGACTGCACTTGCCCTGCACATCCCCTCTATCACAGATGTCATAGTCAGAGACTGAACATACTCTTAACATCCCTTCTGTCCCCTTTTGTCCCCTCTATTACAGATCTGCACTGCCTTGCATACCACCTGAGTTACAGATGTGAGATTCACAGACTGCATGTAGCCTGCATCAACCCTCAATTACAATTGAAGGTTGATGCATGCTACATGCATCAACTGCATCAACCATCAACTGCATCAACCCTCAATTACAATTACCGTCCTGCTCCCAGCAGAAGCGGTCGCTCCACACGCTGCTACCTGCTTAACCTGGTATCGAAGCGCTTACCGCCAGACTGCTGAGTGCTCATCTCGCCTTGCTCGCTTTAGCCTGATTAATTATTCATTTGAGTGCGTAGCGCTAGATTGGCCCGCCTGTTTATTATTAATTTAATTGCTGATGTATATTAGATCGTAGCGCTTGATTGCCAAGGTGCGCTTTCATGATAATTTGTATTTGTGCTGTGCTGCCTGCAGACTCATTTGTGCCTGATTGTGCGGGCGCCACTGCCGTTTGCATCGCGCTATTCACGAGTGTGCCCCAATCCTGTTTCGATATTGCCTGCTGCCATTTTGGTTGTTGTTGTTGTGCCTCCCTGCCCTGATCTCCACACCGCTCCCGCCTCCCAGCTGATCCTCCCTCCCACTGATACTGTTTACCCCGCTCTGCCGTAGTAGCGCTGTGACCGTCCTGCTCCCAGCAGGAGCGGTCGCTCCACACGCTGCTCCCTGCTTAACCTGGTATCGAAGCGCTTACCGCCAGACTGCTGAGTGCTCATCTCGCCTTGCTTGCTTTAGCCTGATTAATTATTCATTTGAGTGCGTAGCGCTAGATTGGCCCGCCTGTTTATTAATAATTTAATTGCTGATGTAAATTAGATCGTAGCGCTTGATTGCCAAGGTGCTCTTTCACGATATTTTGTATTTATGCTATGCTGCCTGCAGACTCATTTGTGCCTGATTATGCCGGCGCCACTGCCGTTTGCATCGCGCTATTCACAAGTGTGCCCCAATCCTGTTTCGATATTGCTAGCTGCCATTTTGGTTGTTGTTGTTGTGCCTCCCTGCCCTGATCTCCACCCCGCTCCCGCCTCTCAGCTGATCCTCCCTCGCCCCTCCCCTCCCACTATCCACTTATGACAGATGTCTACGCGTGCAGCGTTCACGCGCAGCGGTCGCGCCCCATGCGCGCCGAAGGTGCGCCAAAGGTAAGCCCTTCTACGCCCGTCCGCGCTTGGCCCGCGCCCAGCGCCAGACCCCCTGGTCCACGCAAATCCCATTCCACCCGCATAATATACGACGCCACAACGCTCTTAGCCCTTAACCCCGGCCCACTCCCAAACTACTACCAAGCCGCTCTAGGACACACCCATGGACCCTTCACCTGCCACTCCTGCAAGTTCGACTGCATCAGGAGCCACACCAAATCCACAAACTCCAAACAGAGCTCGGACACCAACCACCTAAAGTGCGTACTGCTCAACACCCACTCAGTCCAAAGACACTCCATCGAACTCTGGAACCTACTCGACACTACATCGCCAGACGTCGCCTTCCTTACAGAAACATGGATGAACGCCTCATCAGCCCCCGACATCGCCATAGCCATCCCGGACACCTACAAGATCATCCGAAAGGACCGCATCAATCAAACAGGAGGAGGCATCGCCATCGTCCATAAGAACACCATCTGCATCACGACCAGCTCCGACAATAACCTCACTACCGCCGAACACCTTCACTTCCAGATTCACACCGACCCCAAAACCACACTCAGAGGCAACCTTATCTACAGACTCCCAGGACCACGCTCACAATTCAGTGAAGACATCCCCGACTTCATCAGCCCACACGCCCTCCCCTCCGAGGACTACTTTCTACTGGGAGACCTCAACTTCCACCTGGAAAAGAAAAACGACAGCAACACCACCACCCTTCTGGCCAATCTGGCCAATCTCGGACTCAAACATCTCGTTAACACCCCCACCCACTCTGCAGGACACACGCTTGACCCTATCTTCACCTCCAGCAAGTACATCTCCTTCGATCACACCACAGCCCTCCATTGGACGGACCACAGCTGCGTTCACTTCCACTACAAAAAATCCACGACCCATAACCCCCAAAAACCAATTCCCCGAAGAAACTGGAACAAAATCACCACAGACCAGCTCTTCTCGTGGCTTCAACAAAACCCCCCTGCCAATTCATCAGACCCTAACCAAGCAGCCACCAACCTCACACAATGGATCACCCACAGCGCAGACGAACTAGCACCCTTGAAAAACCATCTAATCAAGCAAGGTAACAAAAAAGCCCCCTGGTTCAACGATGACCTTAAGAAATCCAAGAAGCTCTGTCGGACTCTGGAGAAAACATGGAGAAAAAACCCTACCACTGACAACCTGGCCTCCTTCAAGAACGCCACCCGCAAACACCACCAACTCATCCATTCCACCAAGAAATCAGCATTTAAGGATCGACTTGACAGCAACGCCCAAAACAGCAAGGAACTATTCAACATCGTCAAAGAATTCACTAACCCCTCCGCAGGCACTAACAACATCACCCCCTCCCAAGACCTCTGCGACTCTCTATCATCATTCTTCCACAACAAAATCTCCAAAATGCATAACAGCTTTCAAAACCAGTCCGAAGACCAACCCACTCCATCCACCTCCGAACCAAAACTCCCCTCTAAAAACCTTTGCGCCTGGAACCCAATCACCACTGAAGACACCATCCGCATGATGAATTCCATCCACTCAGGATCGCCAACCGACCCTTGTCCCCACCACATCTTCAACAAAGCAGACTCCATCATCGCACCCCATCTCTGAGACGTCATCAACTGCTCCCTCAACTCCGCCACCTTCCCAGAAAACTGGAAACATGCCGAACTCAGCGCCCTTCTGAAGAAACCCACGGCTGACCAAACCGAACTTAAGAACTACTGCCCCATCTCGCTCCTCCCTTTCCCCGCCAAAGTCATCGAAAAAGCCATCAACAGTCAGCTCGCCACCTTCCTCGAATCCAACAAATCCCTCGACTCCTCTCAATCAGGCTTCCGAGCCAAACACAGCACCAAAACCGCCCTCATTGCAGCTACAGACGACATCCGAACACTGCTGGACAACGGAGAAACAGTTGCTCTCATCTTACTTGACCTCTCCGCAGCCTTCAACACAGTGTGTCATAGCACCCTCATACAACGCCTCAGCAACATCGGTGTACAAGGAAAGGCATTGAACTGGATCATATCGTTCCTTACCGGAAGAACCCAGAGAGTCCGCCTCCCCCTTTCAAATCAGAGGCAACCGAAGTAATTTGCGACGTACCGCAAGGATCATCACTCAGCCCCACCCTCTTCAACGTATACATGAGTCCCCTCGCATCCATCGCGCACAAACACAACCTCAACATCATCTTCTACGCAGATGACACCCAGCTGATCCTCTCCCTCACCAAAGACCCAAACACAGCCAAAACCAACTTACACGAAGGAATGAAAGAAGTAGCCGAGTGGATGAAGAACAGCCGTTTAAAACTAAACTCGGACAAAACAGAAGTCCTCATCTTAAGATCTTCCACCTCTGCCTGGGACGACTCTTGGTGGCCACCGGCCCTCAGAACCGCACCCACACCTACGGACCACGCACGTAACCTGGGCTTCATCCTGGACTCCTCCCTCTCGATGACCAGACAAGTCAACGCCGTCTCATCATCCTGCTTCAACATCCTACGAATGCTCAAAAAAATCTTCAGTTGGATCCCCATAGAAACAAGAAAGACAGTCACCCACGCACTGGTCACTAGCCGATTGGATTACGGCAACACCCTTTACGCCAGAACCACAGCCAAACTACAGAAAAAACTCCAACGCATTCAAAACGGCTCTGCCAGACACATTTTAGACATCCCTTGGCAAGCTCACATTTCCGACCACCTGAAAGACCTCCATTGGCTCCCTGTCAACAAGAGAATAACGTTCCGTCTCCTCACCCACGCACACAAAGCCCTCTACGACCTGGGACCCGAATGCCTCAACACACGTCTATCCTTCTACACCCCCTCCCGCCAACTACGATCGTCCAATCAAGCCCTCGCCGCTATTCCGCGCATCCACAGATCGACCATAGGGGGAAGATCCTTCTCCTACTTAGCGGCTAAAACCTGGAATTCTTTCCCCACCCACCTCCGCCTCACTCAGAACCACCTCTCTTTCAGAAAGCAACTAAAAACCAAGATATTCGATAAGTAAATCACCACCCTCCCTCAAGCGCCTTGAGACCCTCTGGGTGAGTAGTGCACTATACAAATTTTGGAACTTGAACTTGATGTCAGAGTCACACTGTATGTACCTTCACATCCACTCCATTACAACTGTACTTACCATACACAACTCCTATGTTACAGATGTTGGAGTGACAGACTGCATGCAACCTGCACATTGACTGTGTACTGGATGTCAGAGTCGGTACATACTCTCGTACATACCTTCCACATCTCCTGTGTTGCAGAAGTCGGAGTCACAGCATGTTCTAATGATCCGGTACGACATCAACGAGGTTCGTAAGGAGAACTCTCTTCCACAGGCAGCTAGTTCAACAGCATCGAGACAGTCCTTGTATGCAGTTAGAACAACATTACCCCCTGTTGGCACAAATGCATGTTTTGATTAAACAAAAAACAAAACTCAGTATGAGTTCCTGAGCAGAAATTGTTATTTTGAAGGAGTCTGGGTGAAACAGCCAAACCAAATATCTTTATTTTAGTTTTTATCCACCAAATGTCATTTTTAAGTTGAGAGAAATATCCCTCCTGAATTTTTTTTTAAATGGAGTGTCACGCATTACCCGTTCCGCCACAATGATTACTCGTCTTTCACTAATTTTCAACTCACATACTTGTACTTGTACAACTTTTTCCACCGTTCTAAACCACTTTCAATAGCTCCAGGTAGATATCCAACCCATAATTGTATGCCCACTGTGCCACTCCATACAAAAGCCTGTCTTATGCAAATCAGTAGTGACCTGATACCCATGAGAACAATCCATCTGGAACTACCAGGCAAGGCATTCTCCAGAAGGGAACACAAGAAACCACAAATCTATTACACCATTATTAGGCCTCATTAGTGAATTATAGATCCTGTGGCGCAGCAAGAAAGGAATGTAGGTCAGCCAGCACATGTTACCCAATCATTTGCTACCATGTGGATACAAAAGAAGGGCATTCTGATGGTCACTGAGGCATGTTACAACCAACCCGTAAATGGCAACAATACGTTCTTCATTTGTGCTGGTGCTTGGCCCCTGGACTCCTTTCATGGCTGTGGCATATATTTATAACAATCCACCACATGGTTGCTCTCTCTTTCTATTCCTAAAAATACACAGGAGCAAAGTTTTTACCAGATCAATATAGGATTCATAAACTATTAATAGCAAGGTGCTAGCTCAGGCCTTTCTCACAGGTTTGGTTCAGCTAGTATAGTCCACATTATCATACATTTGGGACTTTAATGGCATGTAGGCTTTTAACTATCTTGTCCCCTCTTCCTGTACTCTCTTACATTCCACTCAGTGCCAGAACACTCCATGGAATTGCCATGCACTCAAGAAATCTCAGTATTCATTCATGCATTTATTCATTCATCTAGGTATACCATTTGTACAGGTATCTGGCAGCGCTGATAAGGACTGCAGGTGGGGCAAGCTGCAGTGGCCTCCTTAGAGATATCCTGGGCCCTGGCACCTATTTATTTACAAATTAAGCAATGGCCAGAATGTTGACGATTGAGTCATGTTACAGATATGTGGCACTTACCAACTGTGTTGTTCTCCAGCCCTTTGATGCAGTGAGTGACGTCAGGAGGGCATTGCTTGAAAATACCTGAGCATTGGGTGGTCCCGGTAGCAAGACACTTCTCGCAAAGTAGGCAATCTGCAGGAAAAAGAAAATCAATCTAGAGTTTGTTATGTGTTTATCTAGGTTCCTGATCGATACTGTGACCTTATGCCCCTATTCGGCTATAAATCCATTTATTCCCTATATTGGCATAACCGTTCAAGTGCGATTTTCTGAAAAGTCATCTCTGGCCTCACACGAACAGAGCCACATTCCAGCAAAGCTCTCTGCCACTTCCTTTGCGACCAATTAGTGCAATGACAGAGCAGAAGTCACTATCTGATATTCCTAGATTAACACTCCGAGTTCTTCAACAAGATAAAAACTCAGCAAACCTGGAAATCCCCGCTTGCTGTGTTTTGATTAGTAATGGAACTCTAATGAGCAACTGATAACTATCACTTCCTAGTGACATCTTTAATTGACGTCTTATGTCCAACAAACTTGCGTCAAACCCGGCACCTGTCAGGTATAAATATTACCAACGTTGCCTTAAGCAATGCCTGTTGTACGAGCTACTGTTGCTGATGCCAGCTGCCTGCAAGACCCCGTGTTGGTGAAGCTAGCACTCTGTCGCTGCAGCCTGCTGTCCCCTTGGTGGTGAAGCTACTGATACCATTATCGCTGCTAAAGCGCGAACTATGATGCAGTACGCTTAGGAGCTGAACAGCCGTCCCTCTGCGAAGACATCCAGCAGATTCCAGCTGCCCGCGGACGCTGTCCCCCCTCCTTCCTCGACGCGCTGAAGAAGAGCCGCTGCCTTTCTCGTGCAGAGAAATCCAGCTCTGGCCTTTCCGGTCTACCCTTGCGGGTGACTGGGATATCGAGCTTCCCCTGAAGGAGATACCAATCCTCCATCATTCTATTCAGAGGTATGGTGTTGACTAAACCCTTAGACGAGAATTCTTGAAACAAACCTTGGCAAAACCAACTTAACTTAAAGCTACTTACTTACTCCCCTTCCACGTGTTAGGCTTAGGTCAGGCACACTGGGGTAGGCTTAGTTAGAAGCACCAGTTGAGTATGTTAGCCTAATGTATATATGACTGTATATATGTTTTATTACTTTTAAACCATTGTATGGCTAAGAAACCATATCAATGCTTTTACAGTTCTATTTCGCAATCCTTATCTTACTGTACGTACTTTTTTATAATAACAAGTCTTGCAATTGTGGCAATACATTTCTCTTGTACGAGAAGAAAGACTGTTCAATAAATGTTAACCCTTTATTGACAAACGCCCATCTCTCTATTCTCTACATCTCGTGAAAGTAAACTGCACTAGACTGACTGAGTGAAATACATGTCTATTGTTTCACACGACCCTAGAGATTGACTCTTGATCTGAGGAGCAAAGTTGTAATTTTGCACGGTTGTTGGAAAACTGAATCCCTTCTTGTCTGTGCCAGGGAAGCTGATCACTTCCTATGCAGAGAAGAAAGTTTCCAGTGACCTCTGAGCTAGTTGGTAACACAACCCAATTAAGTTTAGCATAGTCAGTGGAGGCCTGGAATATCTGCAGTTCCACGTCGATAAAACTTTTTATGTTATTCCAATGCGCAGGGCCTAGTGGGAAACTAGGAACTACACTACATGGCGCCCAAACGTTTGGTAAGGCGATAAACTAACGCAAGGCGGTAGAGTAACTCTTTCTCCCGTAAATACTCCAATAGACGTCTGGAGTGGGTGAAAGGTTAAAATCCGACCGACCTTAGTAGGAAGAGATTCCTTTGTAAAGCTCTGGTTTATTCAACGTTGAAGGATGCAGTGTTCCAAAATATTGTGCACCTAATCTTTGTCTCCTTGGAGACCTACTCTGCAAACCTTGCATTTTTACAATGCCAGAAAATAACGGAACCACTGGGGCCGCAGTAAATGCAACTCAGCAGGATTCCGACGATATGGTACCGGGTGCAATAATCATCCGGGCACATTTAAGAAGATCTATAACGTTAAAACTTATAGATAACGGACTGACACCACAAGGTGGTACAGTAATTTTCGTGATAGAGGCTCACGAATATCGGCAGACAGAGGTATTCTATTCATGGATAAACTTTCCAGCGGTAAACGCTATAACAAAAGAGTTTCACTATTACAAAATAGAGAAACCTCCGGAAGAGTACGCTCCTTTCGAGGAGATTGAAATTCCACTTAAATTTCAAGAGCACCTGCTCTGGTTTAATGGCGCCCTAAAACACAATGATCACATTACCAGGCTCGGTCCACTAGGTAGACCAGGAGCCACGTGGCCGGTTCTAGCCAGCTACACACCACATCCTGATTTTTCAAGAATGTCAAAAGAAGAACTCTTATTTAACATAGGAGAATTAACAAAAGCTTATAGAGAGTTAGTAAAATTATTTATTAAAAATAATTCAAACACTCCTAAAAAGAGCTGGGATGGAAATAAACAATCCACTCCCAAGGAAAAAGTTTTCCAGTCCAGAGGAAGGTCTCCTCGACGGAGGGAAAGAACTCCGACTCGAGAACGCCAGTCTCCCCAGAGGGAGACCTCTGAGAAAAGATATAACATTAGAAATAGGGATAATCTGAGAAAAAACCTGATAGATATCAAAGTATTGATACACGTCCCTCTCGATCTCTTCCACAGAATTCGGAAAGAAGAGGACGGTCAGACCCAGGAGAGCACACCAAGTCCAAAGACAAGGAACCTGCTCAGAGTAAAAAATCTCAATTTCAGAAAAAGAAGGTAGCCAGTATTAGAGTAATCAACCATGCCGAGAATACTGAGGACACAGTTGAAAAACGGGGAGTGGGCATTGACAATGTTGGACAGTGCAGCAGAAATCAGTATAGCGCGCAAGATCTTGATGAGTCATCTGGAGACAGTGGACACGAATGAATACATTCAGGTTGAAACTGCCGACGCCAGACTTAGCGAGCCCCATAAAATATACAAAATAACATTGCGTATAGAGGGTGATAAGACTAGGAAAATTAAGAGTCTATTTTAGGATAAGCTCTCAAAAGGCTATGATATTCTGTTAGCTGAAAAAGATTGGCCCCCAGAGTTTGTCAGGGAGTGCCCTCGTGGCGAAGAAGTGATTATGCCAGCCTTCTCGAATCACATTCCGATTCACAAAAAATATACATATGCAAGGAAATGGGCAGTAGCCCAGGCACCTGCATTATATAAAAATCATGTAGGATGGGATGAGGACTCTCCTCCTCACAAAATCCAATTAAAAAGTGAACCAACTGCCCAACGGCAGTATCCCATAAAGCAAGAAGCTAAAAAACAAGTCAGGGAGATCTTAGATCAACTTGAATACCAGGGGGTGATTGAAACATGCACCTCTCAAATGAACAATCCTTTGTTTCCTGTCTCCAAGCCAGACAATTCATATCTTCTAGTTTTGGACTACAGACACCTTAATACATGTTGCAAAACTTTTGCAGTACAAAACTCGCATGATGCAGCCCTAATGAATAATATAGTTAGGAAAAAATATAAAACGACATTAGACATATCTAATGGTTTCTTTTGTCAAAACATTGCACCAGAAAGCAGATATTTGACCGCTTTCTCTGCATTTGGGTCGCAGAAAAAATTCTGTCGACTCCCACAGGGGTTCAAGAACAGCCCAGGACTATTCTCAGCTAGGGTAACAGAGTTACTACAAATCTATGATGATGAGGCATTATCTTACGTAGATGATATTTATCTCACAGACGACGACTTGGATACTCACTTGAAAAGAGTGAACACCATCATACTTGGGTTCGTAGCAGAGTGTTACAAATTCAACTTTAAAAAGTCTCGAATTGCCCATCTGACAGTACTATTTTTAGGGTACGAATTATCAAGTGAAGGGAAAAGCCTAGCGGACAACTTCTTAGAGAAGTGCGCTGTACTCCAAGCTCCAAGAACGCTGAAGAATTTACAATCCATTCTAGGTTTTCTGAATTTCGGAAGAACTTACATCCTAAATTACGTAGAGAGGGTTAAACCTCTCTACGAACTAATTAAACCTGATTTCAAACAAATCAATTAGACTCAAAAACACACAGAAATTTTGAGATCACTGCAAACAGACATGTTAGCAAAAACAAAATTAGATACACGTGACAACACACGTGATCTTGTAATCCGAGTCATCCCAGGACGATGCGGATTCACGTACCTAACCTCTAATGAGGGAGAAAAGGTACCAATCTCAATTAAAATCTCACTTGTACACACAAGCAGAAAAAACATTCAGTCACACAGAAAGAACTGTGAAAGCAGTGCAAATCGCATTAGCAAATGAGCGAGAACTAGCACACGGCAAACGGAGTAATATCCTTACAGCGGAATCCGCCTTCGAAGCGCTATTCAGCCCAGTAAACCTGCCTACAGTGTCACTGGATCCGAAATGGATACAGTGTATAGATTCTCTAGGAGCGAAAGATGTGAAATACTATTTCGCTTCGCAATACGAAGAACTGAATGATTTAGAATATGAAGAAGAATATCCTCTGCCAATCGAAATTCTGCCTCTACCACAATACGCATGTATAATCTATACAGATAGCTTTGTACAGCATTTCAACGTAGAGAGAAAATCCTACGATGCAGCATGTGCGATTATTAAAGGTCGTTGGCTGTGCGGTAAATTCAGACCGAAAGTAACAAAAACTGAATCTGTAAGAAACTGTTCGGTTGAGAGAACTGAAATCAGATCTTTAAAGATGGCGCTCGAAAATGCAGAACGTGAATTCCCGACACTTATTGTGTGCGATTCTCATTTTTGCGTCAACTCTTACAACAATAAACTGCAGAGTTGGATCGAAAACGACTACAAAGATGACACAGGTGCCACAATAAAGCATAAATTGCTATGGAAACAGGTAGCTCTTTTACACAAAGAACTACAAAAGACTCACGTGATTCACGCACAGAGTCTTCAACGTGATGGCGTTCACGTTGCAGGGAATTCATTGGCTAATTCAGCCACCGCGGAAGCAACTAAACCGGCTTCCGTAGCCACAAAAAAGCGTACAGATAAATACATAGACGGGGAAACCATGCTGGCAGTAAAAACGACCGTAAAAGGCGACTGTGCAGCACTACCCGTAAACTATCCACTCAATTATGCATACATAATCGATGCAAACTCCGTTCCTTTTGCTCGAATCCCTGGAGTGGGGGACAGAGTAATTCCAAACACGAACAGGAGAATATTTTTAATAGCAGACGCACATATGGGCTTGGGTCTGAGGCACAGAAAGATCAAGGAATCACTGACTGAATTGCAATCAGTATTCTGGTGGCCGGGAATGAGTGTAGAACACCAAATATATGCAAACAACTGTGAAAACTGCAATAGGGATCGCAGTAGTGAACAATGCTACCGGCTACCGATCAGAAACAGTGTAACGCTGCCTGCACCCCAACCTGCGTCCTATTAATCAGTTAGGGCTAAACACACTAAAAAAAAATGAGGCCTCCAGCGCTCGGCTGGCGCTAGAACGGTTATAAAAGATTTGCGAGTCTTTATCGGCACATACGCAATTACCACGTTCCATTCTGACCAGGGTCCTGCTTTCAGCTCTCGAGCCTATAGGGAGGCCATGGCTAGCATGGGAATTGGGTTGCGGTATTCTTGTCCGTCGCACCCCGAAGGGAACAGTGTGGTAGAAAGAAAAAACCGTGACATAAAGCAATCTATAACAGCGAAGGTATTAGGTTCAGGCGCTGGGTGGGTCAAACATTTAATAAGTGTTCAGACTAGTCTTAATAACATGCCAAGAAATTCTCTAAAAGGTTTCAGCCCATACGAACTATTGTTCGGAATTAGAATGCGTATTCAGGACCTCGATAGTCAGATGTCAGTGGTACAAGAAGAAACAACGCACTTTGATGTAAAGGATCGTTTGGCTGTTTTACAGGAACTGAATGAAACAAGAAAATCCTTAAGCAACATAAAGTTAAAGCAACAGCCAAGTACCACTGACGAGGCACCACCAGCAACAGCCCCAGCAAGGCCTGTCTGGATTCCAAAGATTGGGGATCTAGTCAGAGAAAAGATCGCGGTTAAGAAGGAATTTGGGCCTTCTTACAGAAAAGCAGTACCTGTCTTGGCAGTCACCGGAACAAGATCAGTTGTGCTACCGCCCCTTGCTGGTAAAAAGGAGAACAGAGTCGTGTCTATCGACCTGGTAAAACCACAAGCATGTGGCCTATAATCAACAGTAGGCCCAGTGGACTCCCAAGAAACAACAGAATACCCAAACTTGCAACAATCCAAGAGGTTCAAACTGAAAGACTAATCACATTCGATCAGCCTGCAGTGCACACTGAAGGACTATGCAATAATGCCATGGAACTCGTGCCTCTTGAAACACAGATTGAAACAGTTCGTCAAGAAACAACACCAGTCTACACTAATGTGGCATCAGAAAATGCTACCGAAAGACAGATTGAAAGAACAATCCCATCAATTGACAGAACTGCCTCTGGTTATTTCATCAACTTGGACAACTTCTCTGAAGATCAAAACGACCCCGAAGTGATGCCAGAAACAAAAAAGTATTCTAAAGAAAATACAACAGGACTCCTTCAACAAATCAAAGAATTATATCTGGATTCACCGTTGATTGAGCATTGGATTATCTCAGGGGTATTCATACTCCTACTATGCCTAATTTTAGTTTTAATTTTAGGAAAGTTTATTACAATTGAATGGACACAGCAAGTCAGAACATCAACTTAGTCCTGAAACCACACAGATCATCCCACGTGAAGGAAAGAGAACTGTCAACAGTAAATGTCACAGCAATTCCAATACCTGGTGGGGTAGTATGGGAGAAAACTGACTATGAGATATATGGTCCGGTCGAAATCCTGAAGTATCCTCATCAACTGAAGGTTTCCTTAAGTGACTTTGTAACACCTAGTACATTCTCTGATGATTGGGACTTTAACAGTATTAATGACATGATGTCTGATTTAGTAATGTCAGCTAGATTCACAGATCATGATTATTTACAAGGTTCATCTAGTTATGAGCAGTTATTCTGTTACACACACTATGGTGATCACTACTTGCATAAATCTGCACAGCCTAGAAATGTCTTTATGTATAATCAATGGGAACATTGTTCTACACCACCTAAAAGCAGTTCTAAAGCATTTTTTGAGAAATTCAAACACTTTTCAGGGTTTAACACCAGTGATGCAGAAAAGTTTTATTACAAACTGTTAGATAAAACAGGAATGAAAACAATGCTGACAAATTCTAAATTGATATATTCAGAAGCATTTTATGACAAAATGATGATATTTGGTTTTGATTATTGGAAAAATAATATTGAAACGAAAACAATTTGGGGTACAAAAGATTGGCAGGTACAAGGCATTGTAGCACTCTTTAGAACCTGCATGATACCAGAACAAATGTTGTTTTTAAATGACACAATACACCAAACATCTTGTCTTGGCCTAGCTAAGATCAAAGACCTTAAAACACCGTCTATACCAAAGCAAATACCAGTAAATACAACTGCAGATATTGAGTTAGACGTGTCAAAAATTTTACATTTCAACAGAACACATCCTGATTGGAAAAAGTGGTTAATCTGGCCTACAGACACAAATAGCTGTCAAGATAGATTCCTGAATAAAACACAGGGGTTAAAAATGACCAGATTAGACTCGAGATACTCCCAGAGACAACATCCAGGGATTATAACAACATACAGTGTAGGGAAACTCTGCCTTGAATGGCTAACTTCATCCACACTGGCTGAAATTAAGCAACACTTGTCTTTACTAAAAGATCGTGCTGATTTGCGCGATTTCATTCTTGGACCACGCAAACAGCGTCAAAAGCGTTTCATAGCGACCAGTATCTATGCTGCTTACAACGAGGCTTGGAAAGTCAAACAAATTGAAACTGCTGAAAAAATACGAGAAATTGATCGTATTAATTTGGAGAAATCACTTTCTGTAGTAGACAATGGGTTAATGACTCTGTCTTCCAGAATATATTCGTTGGACAATATTGTATCATCTGCCTTTGATGTGATAGACAGAGACTTGCTAATGTTACAACATGGCCAGTCTCAATTACGCTCTATTATAGAATTAGGCTGGACGCTGCAAAATCTTCGTTCAGGCTATGTGCCTTGGCGTTTAATCAACACAACGTCATTATTTTCCAGTTTTAACCTTACTGATAAACAGATCAGTTTGGCACAGAAAGGAGCAGACTATACAATACTGAGCATCGAAAAACTCGAGAGATTACCATTGACAATGTCAGAGAGTCCTGTCATTGAATGGATAATACATGGAATTATCACTATTCCGATAACAACTTTCCGATTTAAAAAGTGCCTTGAGTACATACCTGCTGGCCAGTATGAACAATTGGGTAAAGGATATGTAAAATCTATATGGAAATTACCATACACACATTCTTGCTATAGTGACAGCGACAAAAATGTATTTCTTAGTGGTGACAACTGTAAACATTCACTAAGCGGTATACTTTTGTGTCAGGGTATTAATTTACACGGAGCATGTGATGGAAATTCTAACAACCTTTCATGCCACCAGCTAGTCACACCTGCAACTCAGATAGAGCCCTTCTTTATGCAACTTTCGAACGGGAGTTACATTCTTAGAATGGATCACAGATGTTGTGGCCTCGTGCCAGGGAAAAGTTATCTAGTGAAAGTAACATCCATGGTCAAATGCTGTATGCTAGCATTGTTCCCGAGTGGGCCTGCAGACACTGTGACTCCCATCTGGCCTCGTCTGAATCTCTATTCTATACGAATTGATACATTAAGCAAAATGAAATCTGTACTTTTACAGACAACAGTGCCTATAACGTCATCAAAAGAGACGTATGATCTTCTAGTTGCAAGGACAGCTACTGAAGTTCATGACCTTTTATCAACAAATTGCCCCGTGCATTTCGTAGAAATGTTGAGCCAACTCCTTAACATGTCTAGTGCCACAAGCATCCCAGGCATATTTAAGACAGTCTTTACGGGACTGTTAACACCCTTCCAGGCAATTTTGGGAATCGTTCCTAATTTTGTGCACTCTGTTTTTGGCGGCATACCATTATTTTTGGGACTTGTAGCAGGGATTTTATTTTTGACCCTCCTGCTTCGATATGGCAAGCCGAAACTCAGACATAGCTCCCATGGGAATGGAAGAGACAATCCTAGCAATGCGCTATCGGGACAGGATAACTAACGTCCTTGGATTGGCCAGGCTGAGAGATCTAAACATGACCTGGTTCCTTTCATTCAGACCTATATGGCAGAACTGTATCTTACCGGTACTAAGATGTATGATTTGCGGAGATGAATGCGTGTTGGACATCTGTCTTTCACTTCCATCAGCAGTACCAATGGACGCATTGTGTTGTCCCCAGCGGCTACCAATCCTGATGACAGCATTTGTGGAGACTCCTGTACTACGACTAGGTGGTAACAGTGTAGCAAGCGACAAAAGCAGCATCAACCAGGTACGGCCATCTGTGAGCATTGCTGCTCCTGACTACGATGACAGCAATCATTCTCACACCTGCCAAGTTACAGCGCTATCTAATTTGGTTGAACTGTCACCTGATTTTGTAGACCAATTTTTTGAGAGCCTGTCTGATACGATGTTCTCACCCGTACAGAAACAATAACTTTGAGAAGCTTTCCGACTCACAGCGTTCCCATGAACTCTGAATTCGGCCTTCAGTTTTAATCAACAAAGACTGCTAACAGCGTTGGAACTCTATTTCCCCGTTCAAGCAATAATTCTTTTGAATTGGACATTTTTAATATTTACCTTTTTTTGGCACGAACAATTCTTTGCTTAACGTAAAAACTATTCTTAGAGAACAGAAGCTTCACACTTCTATTTCTAATCACATCTAGAGACATAACAACATTACATCAGCCTCTAGCACATGGTATTACAATGCATTTTTATGTGATGATTTATCTCGCCCTTCTTCTGTCAGAGATACTTCATGTGTAATACTTTTTGCATAATCGTTCAATGATTTCATATGCAGTAATGTTTTTGAATGATTTCTATGCTTCAAAAAACGTACAGTACCTAAATTTCGTGTATTACAAGTACGCCTATTTCGAATGCATTTATGTATTTTGGGGTGGGCAATGTTACACATGCTAATTGCTTTAGTTTTAGTAATTTTGATGGACATGAATACTTGGAGTGGGTGTTATGTGTTTATCTAGGTTCCTGATCGATACTGTGACCTTATGCCCCTATTCGGCTATAAATCCATTTATTCCCTATATTGGCATAACCGTTCAAGTGCGATTTTCTGAAAAGTCATCTCTGGCCTCACACGAACAGAGCCACATGCCAGCATAGCTCTCTGCCACTTCCTTTGCGACCAATTAGTGCAATGACAGAGCAGAAGTCACTATCTGATATTCCTAGATTAACACTCCGAGTTCTTCAACAAGATAAAAACTCAGCAAACCTGGAAATCCCCGCTTGCTGTGTTTTGATTAGTAATGGAACTCTAATGAGCAACTGATAACTATCACTTCCTAGTGACATCTTTAATTGACGTCTTATGTCCAACAAACTTGCGTCAAACCCGGCACCTGTCAGGTATAAATATTACCAACGTTGCCTTAAGCAATGCCTGTTGTACGAGCTACTGTTGCTGATGCCAGCTGCCTGCAAGACCCCGTGTTGGTGAAGCTAGCACTCTGTCGCTGCAGCCTGCTGTCCCCTTGGTGGTGAAGCTACTGATACCATTATCGCTGCTAAAGCGCGAACTATGGTGCAGTACGCTTAGGAGCTGAATAGCCGTCCCTCTGCGAAGACATCCAGCAGATTCCAGCTGCCCGCGGACGCTGTCCCCCCTCCTTCCTCGACGCGCTGAAGAAGAGCCGCTGCCTTTCTCGTGCAGAGAAATCCAGCTCCGGCGTTTCCGGTCTACCCTTGCGGGTGACTGGGATATCGAGCTTCCCCTGAAGGAGATACCAATCCTCCATCATTCTATTCAGAGGTATGGTGTTGACTAAACCCTTAGACGAGAATTCTTGAAACAAACCTTGGCAAAACCAACTTAACTTAAAGCTACTTACTTACTCCCCTTCCACGTGTTAGGCTTAGGTCAGGCACACTGGGGTAGGCTTAGTTAGAAGCACCAGTTGAGTATGTTAGCCTAATGTATATATGACTGTATATATGTTTTATTACTTTTAAACCATTGTATGGCTAAGAAACCATATCAATGCTTTTACAGTTCTATTTCGCAATCCTTATCTTACTGTACGTACTTTTTTATAATAACAAGTCTTGCAATTGTGGCAATACATTTCTCTTGTACGAGAAGAAAGACTGTTCAATAAATGTTAACCCTTTATTGACAAACGCCCGTCTCTCTATTCTCTACATCTCGTGAAAGTAAACTGCACTAGACTGACTGAGTGAAATACATGTCTATTGTTTCACACGACCCTAGAGATTGACTCTTGATCTGAGGAGCAAAGTTGTCATGTTGCACGGTTGTTGGAAAACTGAATCCCTTCTTGTCTGTGCCAGGGAAGCTGATCACTTCCTATGCAGAGAAGAAAGTTTCCAGTGACCTCTGAGCTAGTTGGTAACACAACCCAATTAAGTTTAGCATAGTCAGTGGAGGCCTGGAATATCTGCAGTTCCACGTCGATACTACTGTTTATGTTATTCCAATGCGCAGGGCCTAGTGGGAAACTAGGAACTACACTACAAGATCTGAGCATAATTGTGCATTTCATTCAAACAGAGAGAAATAAGTGTGAAAAAAAGTATAGATTATTTAGCCTTAGAGCGGGCCCATTTACTTGTCCTGTGGAAATGTTTTAGGAATAAGGAGAAGCCAAGGAGGTTATATTGTTCAGTGGTACAAAATAAAACAAAAAATCAGAAATGTATCAGATAATTCCAGTTGTTTGGATAGTAGAAAAGTGAAGTCATTGAAACACAAAAGGGTTTGTAGGGAGAGATGAGGAAAATCAGAGGCAGAATGAAGATAGTAATAGATTGAGACAGAAAGAGACAGATAAAAACACTCAAATGGATAGATAAGGAGTCTGGCCACCAACTGACATGGCCCCCTCAGGGTAGAGCTTTGAGACTCCGGAGGGGAGAATTTTTCCACACAGCTGGCAGGAGGGGTTCATGGAGACAAAATAAAAGCAACATGAATGAGACAACAGCAACATCAACTTGAGTTTATTTTCTACATGAGACATTACAGTTAAACTCAGTTCTTCAATGATGTCCTGAAGACTGGTCTTTCCTTCATCTGAGCCTCACAACTCATTCTGTCAAGAGATGAGTGACTTTACTTGCTTTTAAACAAAGAAGCTGCTTCAGGGGATTTAAATTACTCTTTAACTCTGGTTGAACTCATTGCACTGGCACAGTGGAAGGGCAGGAGTTTTCCTGTCAGCAGAGGTGTAGAGTAAGTATGGGCGGAAAATCCGTTCCGCTCGCGGATTTTGCGGATTTTCGGTAAATTCGCAATCCGCGAGATTCGCGAATTTCCCGCAAAATCCGCAAATCCGTGAGCAGTGGATTTTATGGCTTGCTCGCACTGTTCGCGTGAGTTTGCGGCTTCCCAGTTCAACTTCGCGCCCCGCGAATAAGCGCTAAATTGCAGAAATACGATCTTAGCAAAACTGAAACTACTTACCAGGTTCAAAAGTTCAAGCTCATCATTAGTAGCCATTTCCTGTAGTGCTTCCTGAGGGGCCCCTCCAAAGTTCAGTTGCCTACTTGCAACTATTATGTGACCCTGCTCTGACCCTCAGAATAGTTACACATATGCCACAAAGGTCCTGAATTACAGCTAAGGGAGACAAGCAGGAGCCAGGCTGGAAGTTCAAATCCAGTGACACATTAATCAGCCCCTAATTCATTATTGTCAGTTGGGGCAGGGCAGGTGTTGTAACTAATTTTGCAACAATGAAAGCACTTAGCAAGTGCAAAAGATCACTAATCAGGAAGCACTAAGGAAGCAGGTGCCAGCTAAAAAAATATTCTGTGACACATTAATCAGCCCCAAATTAATTCAGGTCACTTGCGGCAGGGAAGGTGTGCTTTGCTTTGCCACAATAATGTACACTGGACAACCAGAGGGTGCTGTGATGAAACAGAGGGTGGCATGGGTGAGCCAGAGGGTGGCATGTGGTGACAGAGGGTGGCAGTGATGAAGAGGAGTGTCCCAAACAGGCTGGACACGTAGAAACAACAAGTTCACAAAACTTGCGACCCGACAGGTAAGTTCGCGTTTGCGAAATTGTACAAAAACCCTCGCGACCTGGCAGAAACCCGCACGAACACACAAAAAAAATAAATCCGCAAATTCGCGAGAATTCGCGGATTTTGCGGATTGCGAGTTCGCAAATCCGCAAAATTCGCGAACGCGAGATTCGCAAATTTCGCCCATGCTTAGTGTAGAGGTAAAAATTAGAGCACCATTGCTGTAGCTGAGAAAGTCTGTGAAAAGCAACTCATTCTGTCAGGAAGCAGCCTGATTCTAAAGAGTTACGAGAAATTCACTTTCTTGAAGTGGAAAGGCTGCTCTGTGTTTTTAAATTGTTTTTGAATTGCTGTTTTACTTTTCACAAGGCACAGGTGAAGCATATGAGAACTTTCTACTCTGCAGTATTCATCTCTCTTCATTTGACAGCTTAGACTCTGCTTTGCAACATGGGAATTCCTATCAGAAGAGAGTTTTGAGGAGGGAACTTGGCCAGGCAGGCAAGAGCTGTGTGGCATTTCTGATACTCTGTTTTTTGGCTACCCCCAGTTTGAAAGCATGCAGCCATAATTTTTAGAATACCAGAAGTCTGTGAGAAAAATTATACATTATGTCAGGAAACACAGCAGGGGAAAGCTGTGTGACATTTCTGATTGCTGGGTGACTGTTTTTTAGCAACCACTGTTTTGAAAACTTGAAGTCATAATTTTTCAGAACCCCAGAAGTCCGTGAAAAATGACTAGTTTTGTCGGGAAACACTACCTGATTCTGAAGAATTTAATGGAATTCCCTTTCTTGAAGTGGAAAGGATGCTGGGTGTTTTCGAATTACTGTTGTGCTTCCTACAGGGCAAAGAAGAAGCATATGAGAACTTTCAAACCTGTGGTATTTTTCTTCATTTGACAGCTTAGACTCTGCTACTCATTAAGCAGACAAGGAAATTTCTACCAGCAATGGGTGCAGAGCAAACTTAGTTAAGCAGGGAACAGCAGTGTGACATTTCTGACAGAATGTTTTTCTGCACTCTGTGTTTTGAAACGTACAGCCATCATTTTGGAGAATCCCAGAAGTCTATCCGTATCCAGATATGTATTTGCGTTTATAGGGTTACTACCCAACTGCTTTTTAAAGTGACTGGTTCTCCATATTTGGTTACTAGGCTGTACTTATTTCTTGCTTTCTCTAATATTGAAGTATAACTCTATGGCCAGTGGAACTCCTAATAGAAAGCCTTTGTTTGCACAAGTAGTAGGGCAGTGATTGGGATCTATGGATGTCAAAATCTCATCGCTCGTGACAGAAATGAAGTCAACAAAGTTGGACCTAAACTCTTTTCATACCAAAGTGGAAACTCGAGATAAACAAACCACCCTTTTGAAACAAATATTAGATAATGCAAAGTATTGGGTTCCAGATATCTGGCTTTTTTTTTTAAAGTAATAGATTTGGAGGGCATTGTCAGAAGAAATAATGCTTGCTTTTATGGAATTCCAGAAAAAATGGAAATTATTAATGATGTGAAGAGCTTGCTACTAACCTTAATACTGCAGCTACTGAACATATCTGTTGAGCATCCCCTTGAGTTGCAGCGAGATCAAAGGATTCGGTCAATTACTTCAACTTCAACCCTTAAATCTAGACCGGGACCAATTATTGCTTGTCTCCCGTGTCATTAACAGGTCTGTCAAATACTTACAGCTTCTCGTAAACATGGTCTTTATGACTTGGAAGGCCATAAAACATTTGTTGCTGTGAACTTCTCCACTGAAACCAATGAAAAATGAAAAGTGACCCTGCAACTTAGGTCAGGACTTAGAAAATGGGAAATTAAATATGGTCTTTTAGAACCTGCTACAATGTGGATCACTATGGATGGAAAATCAAGGGAATACACTGAGTCTGGGGATCTGGTACGCTTCCTGGAGAGTTTAGAGGACCAACACATGGACCTAAAACCACCACTTCTGACTGAAACAACTATGAACAGTGAACTTCAATTACAGAATGATCTCCAAAGCCACCGTACTGGTAGATTACACATCCGTATCTTTAAGAGACAGTGTGACAGAGGTCTCCCCCGAAGTCATCCACATCTTTGATAAAGTATCTGATGGTAAACCTTCAACTGTTGCCTCATCCAGCTACATGAGTATATATGTGTAATACAATTTTATTACGATAACTGCACACATCTTCCCATCTCGGATACTTTACTTTACTCATCCTTATTTCTGCTTGCTCGGGGTGTTGCTTTTAGTGCTCTTCCGGTGTGACACAATACGTTCTTTTGCACATCTTTTCTCACCTTCCAACTATTGTATTTCATGTCTACTCCTCACAGCCTTGAGGAAGCCACGGTGGTGACGAAACTCGCGTTGGCTGTTTCTGTACTTCCAAGTCAAGAACTGAAACTTCAAATACATCAAAAGAAGTTGTATTTTATGAAATGCTAAGACTGTTTGAAAAACATTATATGTGTCTCTGATGCAATAAATCACTGTTCAATCATCCGAATCGATTCTGACTACTAAATCCCTGCTCTGGAAGTTTTTGCTCATCATCATATGTTATTTTCTTTGTTTGTTTAAATCTATTCTCTAATTGTACCCATATCAATTAGAGTGCCGGCGTTCAGTCTATCTTGTATTCTGAGCAAGCCATTGCTTGACTTGTTCTAATCGATATTCTGGGTAGTGGGATATCTTACCCTGAGAGGAACTTATCAAAATTGTTTGAATGTGACATAGTGATAACCAATCTGTACCCATATCTGATAATACTTTGTTTGAAGTGTGACATCATACCCACCGTGTGTGTTTGTTTACAATTTTATTACTGTTTTACTGCAGTTGTTACCTCTGATGGATATGATTCCTTTTCTTTTCTCCTACATTGTTGTTCAATACACCATTTATATCTCATAATGTATTTGTACATGCAAATCTCTTAGATGGACTTTATAACTCCATGGCGTAATTCTTATCATAATCCGTTTACCAAAAGTTGGTTTCTTTTCTCCCCAACCGGAGTCTGCGTCTCACATTGAGGTTTAGATCAACCGACAAAAGATATACATTGTTGGATCTGTGCTGCTCTTTCCCTTTCTAGCAGTTAGAATGGTGTACTTACACCATTTAGAGGTTAGTATTAATATTATTTTGTGATTGTATTTGCACTTATTAGTTTCAGGTTTCTTATACTCTGGATAGTTTTTTGTTTCTGTAACACAAATCAAACATACTCCGACATTTCCAGTGAGCATCATGACAACTAATTCTATGCACATTGTATCCATCAATCAATCAATCAATCAACCAGCGTAATTGGAAAGCATGCTACTTACCCGTAAGGGTCCCAAGGCGCTGAGGGGAGGGGTGGGGGATGCTGCTACTGCTCGAAGAGCCAGGTCTTGAGGAGCCTTCTGAAGGCAAGAAGGTCTTGGGTCTGCCGTATGTGGGTAGGGAGGGTGTTTTAGGTCTTGGCAGCGAGGTAGGAGAAGGATCTGCCGCCAAAGGTCGTTTGTTGGATGCGGGAGACAGCTGCGAGGGCGAGGCTGGCGGAACGGAGCTGGCGGGTGGGGGTGTGGAAGCTGAGTCTTCTGTTCAGGTAGGCTGGTCCGGCGTTGTAGAGTGCTTTGTGTGCGTGGGTGAGGAGCTTGAATGTGATCCTCTTGTCGACAGAGAGCCAGTGTAGGTCTCTCAGGTGGGGCATGATGTGGCTGCGGCAGGGGACGTTGACGATCAGTCGGACTGAGGCGTTTTGGATGAGTTGCAGTCGTCGTAGGTGTTTGGCTGGGATTCCTGCTTGAAGTGCGTTGCCGTAGTCCAGTGTGCTGCTGACGAGTGCCTGCATCACCGTTCTTCTTGTTGCAGTGGGGATCCACTTGTAAATCCTGTGGAGCATGCGGAGGGTGTTGTAACAGGAGGAGGAGATGGCGTTGACTTGCTTCGACATAGAGAGGGAGGAGTCGAGGATGAATCCTAGGTTGCGTGCATGGTCAGTGGGTGTTGGTGCTGTTCCCAGTGTGGTCGGCCACCAGGAGTTGTCCCAGGCTGAGGGGGTGGGTCCGAGGATGAGGACCTCTGTCTTGTCCGAGTTCAGCTTCAGACGGCTGCTCCGCAACCAGTTGACGACGGCCTTCATACCCAAGTGGAGTTTGGTTTTGGCGGTGTGTGGGTCCTTGGTGAGGATGAGCTGGGTTTCGTTGGCGTAGGAGATGATGTTGAGGTCATGATGGTGGGCCACTTGTGCGAGGGGGGCCATGTAGACCTTGAACAGCGTTGGGCTGAGGGATGAGCCCTGGGGGACGCCGCAGATGCTGTCGGGCTTTACTAATTCCCTTAAAAGGAAGAAAATTCTTTCCTACTTAGGGGCCGATTACGATGTTGTTCGGAAAGGCTCCAAATGGGATTCGGAACCTCTGTTTGGGGCCGAGGGGGGTACCCAAGGGACCTATCTTCTCAACCATGCAAAGTGTGGCAGGCACCATGGGGTACCCACCACAGGGTGCAAGGTTTTCTCCAACCACCCCTTTTTTCAATGGAAGCCTGTGTTCTCATCTGGAACATAGGTTCCCATTGAAATCAATTCACGTCTGACCCAAAGATGTTGGAAAGCATCAGAATTGGTTGGTCAGACTTGCAGAACCCGATTCAGTCGAAAATTATTTCGAAATCTATTCGGTCAGAAGAGTTTCCGAACTACATTGTAATCAGCCTCTAAGCCCCCAAACATAGTTATTGCTCTCATTCACGAGACACATATATCTGGAATAGAATTAGAAAAATTATAATGCGATTGGGTAGCCAGATTCTTTACAGATATAAACCTCCTTCTTACAAGACAGGAGATCCTATATCACATACTAATAATAGAAAATGTAGTGTAGCCATTCTGATATGGAAAACACTGCATTGTCAAATACTTCAGTCCTGGTCAGATGCAGATGGTCAGTTTCTTTTAGCCAAACTTAAAATCGGTGGTAACATATTCCTTTTTTCTTCATCCAAGCATAATTCTAACAGAGATGGGAATTTTCAAAATACCTTTAGGGGTGACTGGAATCTTGCTCCGGATGTTATCTTAGACAGAATGAGCCCCCTAGATATGACACATGGCAGAAAGCAATATTCGGAGACATCTGTGAGGATCATGGAATTTATAACATTTCTTTTTTTTCTAAACCCTTCAGATAAGGGTTTAGTATACACCCTGCAGTACCTGATTCCTATTCTGGAATATAATATTGTCTTATTTCACATTCTATCATAACACAAGTACTTGAGTGTGACATTTGAGAAATTGCACTTTCCGATCATGCTCCTATCAGTCTACAGCTTGATTGGGGTTTGAAAGACCCTTGTAGGAAACAATGGCATTTAAAGATATCCCGATACAAACTACTGACTGGAAAATCCCAATTATTTTCACATTTGACTACTTATATGAAAGACAACAAACGTTAAGTTTCTTATCCTCTAATATTATGGACAGCTGTAAAGCCACCAGTAGGGGCAAATTATGAGAGATTCTCCCATAGCCAATAAACGTAGAACAGAACAACAGATCATTTTAGAAAATGGTATCAAAACCCTGAAACATGCTCATGTACCAATCCAACTGAAGATTCCAGATCTAGATTGAAAAACGCTAAATGGGGCTAAATACGCTGTATACTTCGAAAGCAGGAAATATGTTACATAGACTTAAGGCCCGAAATCACGAACAAGAAGAAAAAGCTGGTCGTTTGATGGCGGCACAATAAAAAAAGAGAGAAGATATGACAGCTATTTCGGCTACTTCTTACTCTGGAGGTAAGCTAATAACTGAGACTCAGGAAATCGCTAATATATTTGCAAATTATTATGAGAATCTATATTGCTCAGAGATTGATGATGATCGCCACAAAGATCAGGATTTCTTTGAGAAAATAACACTCCCCCTCCTCAATAAGCAGGACAGGCTCATACTGGCAGGCAAAATAACAAAGGATAAAATTGCCCAAGCAATCACAAATAAAGCTAGGTCCTTCCCAAACCTGGGAAACATCCATTATGCTGCAGTAGCTAGCATTCAATTTCCTTTCTGAATACTGATTCAAAGATATTAGCCTCCAAAAGACTCAAACAAGTTATCGCTAAACTCATACATAATTCTCAAATGGGATTCATGCCAGGCAGAAACTCTCATAACCATCTACGCACTTTGGATCACGTACTTTCCAAGGATGTTGGAGGAGATGCATTAGCCTTATCCTTGGATGTAAAGAAGGACTTTGACCGTATTAATGCAGCTATAGGTTCCATACACTACATAGGTTTGGATTAGGTAATGCATATATCTCTAAGGTCAAATGGTTATATGAGACAGCCTCCACACAAGTGAATTGTGGGGGTTTCCTTTCCAAAACAAAGCTTAGTGCAAAGAGGAAGCTGCCAGGGTAGCCCTTTATCACGCATTTTATTCCTTTTGCACTTGAAATGATGGCTGTGGCAATAAGACTATGTTCACAAATAGCAGGCATTCCTATACCAGCAGGGATCTCAAAAATACTTCTTTATGCAGATGACACATTGATCACACTTACTGATCTGCCTACTTCACTCGTGACACCACTCATGTCTACCATTTCTCGCTTCTTGGCCATTCCTGGCTACAAAGTCAATTGGAATAAGAGCAAAGCTTTCCCATTGTAAAGAGAGTACAACCAAAGCAGCTATTTTGGGCTATAATTTTCAATGAAAAGTGGACCGCCTAAAGAATCTAGGTATTTACATCAACACAGGTTTAGAATGTATGATTCATGGTAACTGAAAGGTTCCGTTAAGTTTTATTATTTTCGCTCTTCATGCACTTTGAATTTGCTTTTAGAATATGCTGAATAGATATTTTTTTTAAAGTGTTTACAACCTTTGCCTAATAAAAATTAAAAAAAAAGAAAATTGTACTCACTATTTCGGCTATCCTGGGGGGTTGGCTTTGTGCATTACGTCTGGGGCTTTTTGAAATACGAAGTCTGGTCAGAGTGTGTTATACTCCAGACAATTGTTTTCCCTTCACCGTGAGGTCGTGGGCAGCCATTAGCGGGTTGCCACGCGTTCCCGACGGTCAGCACACTAGTTTTTGCACGCCATCCTTCCATTAACACATATAATGGGCTGGGATCGGACGCGCAGCGGACACGCGCAGCGGGCACGTGAATGTAGAGTGCAGACAAGAACAAAAGGAGAGAGTGAGAAGAGTTAAGGCTCACTTTTCTTCCCTAATGAAAAGGAACTCTCTACCCCAGTTCAAAACATATTTTCTATGCCCCTTGCTCAAGAGAGTAAAAGAACCCTCATCCACTAAAGCAAGTTAGTGGCATGCTCTGTCACAGAGTTCCTGTTCCTGGGTGTGCTGTGACACCTGAAGTTCAGCACACCAGAGTTTTGCAGGGGTCAGAGGATTGAAATGAACTCAAGGATACCCACAACTTAAAAGACAATTTTAATAATGGAAACTTATGGTAAGATTACAAACAGAGCTGGGTATGATATGAGATGGTGATGATCTCCCACATCCTCATTCTACATGTTTCAGCCATCTAATAAAGCGCCCACAGGGTCAGTATGGCTTTCTTCAGGACCGAGATGTCCCTTCAGTATTGTGTCATTCATAATTGGTAACCACATGTAAGCTAACATATGCAGTACTGGTATACTGATTTGTAACTTACAATGTCTTCTATCACACTGTGTGATTATCTGAAGAGAATAAAATAAGTGAGACATCATTTGGGTTATTCGTGTTATTTGGTGGCTGTTTGGGTGTAGCCAGTGTAGCTCTCATATGCCATGCACTCAGTTCTAAACACACTGGACACATTTTAATCAGGTTCTTTTGGTATTTTGTCTGTCAGTCCACAGTATTGGGCTTTATGCAGTAATATTTTGCCTAATGCCTAAACCAGTACAGGGGCATATTATCAAGGACGGCATTATAATTATCGCAGGTTAGCGGCAGGAAACTGTCGCTAAAACGGCCATAATGGGCTGGATAATATGCCATTGATAATTCCAATAGATGCCCATGTTAACACCAGAACATGGACTTCTATTGGAATTCTCAAGGGCATATAATCAAGCTAATTATCAACGCTTTAGCAGCAGTTTTCTGCAGCTAAACGGGCGATACTTTTTAATGCTGTCATTGATAATATGCTCCATAGTTCTTCTTAATTAAGATTATCGGCAATGGCTGACTAGTTACACCACTTAAAACGTGACCCTCTCCCAGCATAGAATTGTCTCGGATAGATGACTGCGGAAACAGTACTTTCCAGCTGTGTATTGAAACTACGGCACAGGCAACCTAGTCAATGGCTATTTGCACTAGACACTTGCTACCACTCAAACATACATATATCCAGGTCCGGCCAGTGAAGCTTGCTTACACCCTTGCCATCGCAAATGGAGATAATGAAAGGTCCTTGGTAAAGTTCAGGCTTTGGCTACCAGATGAGAACTTGTGGCTAAAATGAAACTAGATCTTACACCAGCTTGATCCTTCAAAACTTCGCTGCTATGTCATTTGAACTAAGGTAGCATCTGCTGCTTTAGAGAAGCCTGAGAGAAGTCGAATATCATCATTATGTTGTTTTCTTCATGGAAGAAACTAAAAATAAGATATTATTTTTTTTCTCTCATGAACATATGTGTGAGTGTAGATCACCTCATGTTAAACTGCAATTCACAATCTGATATCTTGGAATTGTATCACTATCACAGGATTCAAGCAGTATTCTTGAACATTTTATTTTACTTCATAAAAATCTGAAATCTGCTCCAATGCAGCTATTAAACATATTGGTGCAGATTTCGAGTATTTAAAGACTCACACTCAAATTTGTAACAAGAAATAAAAGGTATGAAGTAAAAATGAAAATGAAAAATAAAGAAAAAAAACGAATTATTCTAAGACGCTCTATTCCAATTGTGTTGACATGCAATAATTCAGAAGAATTTTCTTCTACAGAGAAGCTGCTGGGTGAAGCATGGTTCCAAGAATGAACTGTAAGTGCTTTTGCATTTCCGTCTGAGACAAGAGCACTGTAGTAAGAGGGTATGGTGACATTGCTGGTTCTGTTATTTCTCTGTTGCCAGCAGCTAACCTCCATTTTACAATCAACTTTCTTGCACAAATATTGTGGTAATCATCTAATGGTCACCACGGCAACAGGTGCCTTGAAGATAATTGTGATCAACCTTCCGTTGCACCTGTTGCATTGTGTACGATCAATATTGAAAACACAATCCTCATTATGTTAATAATAATTAACATTCATTAAAACAGTAAAAAAGTACTAAATTGCCATGAGGTCATTAGAGTGCATTTTCATAGGAAGGCTAGCGGGATGAGCCCCAAGGTACAGAACTCAAAACATTAGCAAGGTCCAGCCTGGCTGAATTTCAAGCTGACCTAAGGTACAGTTCAATACCCACTAAAGAAAATAGGTTTTTTTAAATCATTTTACCTATCACCCCTCCTAGTTTGTGGGGTGGGGGTTCCCTGGCATTTACAGATTGTCTAAATTGAGATAAAAAAAAAAAAGACGGAAAGGCAGGGACAAGGAAAAAGGGCAATATTATGATAGTAGATAAAGACAGCTGGGGACATTTAAACTTACAGCTAATTTCTGGAGCGAATTAAGCTCTGTCCTGATCATTGCTCTCTTAATATCTATGAACACCGATGTGTATACTCACAACAACCAAGACTGTACACGGGCATGACCATCTTACCTCCGGTTATCAGTGCCTGGAGCATGGTCACAGCTGCAAGGGTGGCCCTCATGGTTATAGAAGAGTAAAGAGTAGGGGATGGAGTCTCTGACCTGGATCACTTGTCTGGGTCTTCTGCACATCTCATGCTCAGGGCATGCCTTTTATACTTTCACAGAAGGGGTGGGCACAGGATACCTGAGTTATTTTCACAGGATGTGGCTGAACCCTTTGTGTGTGACTGGGATCTCTGGTTGCTGGCATCATCCCTTAGAAATATATTGAAATTAACTGTATGAAATGATGGACTGCAGATGTGTTGAGTAAATACCAAATTATACTGAGGCCATGATTATAAGTGCTGAGCTCAATTCCAACCAAACAAACATATACAAAATATAACTAGGAGTCATAATTAGGAATAATCTACTTAGGGTATTTACCACAGGGTCGAGTATTTTCTGCCTCAATCAGTCAATCAATCAATCAGACTTTTATAAAGCATATCAAATCACCTGTAAAGTTCTTGAGGCATTGGAGACATTGACTGTTGTGTGGTAGTGTGCTCATTTGAACATGCAGGTCTTGAGATCTTTTCTTAATTGCTGGAGTGACAGAGTGATACTGAGGTGCTTGGGAAGGTTGTTCCATGTCTTGACCAGCAGGTGCAACAAGGAGCATCCTCCGTTATTTTGTTCTGCAGATTCAGGGGCTGTCTATGAGGAGCAGAAATGTAGATATAAGGTATCTTTGTGACTGGTGGAAGGACAGGCGTTTGTTGATGTATGTTGGTCCTTTATTGTGCAGGGTCCTTCTGGGGAGGTTGAGGATGAGTCTTGCTACTGAGTTTTAAATTGCCTTAAGTCTCTTCAGGAGATGTGCAGTGAATCCTATGTAGAGTGTTTTTTTAATAGTCCAGCCAGCTGGGGATGAGTGCCTGCATGACGGTCCGTCTGCTATTGACTGGAGGTTACCTGAAGATCTTGCTTAGCATGAGAAGAGTGCATAGGCAGGCAGATCAAATTGCGTTGATCTGCTTCTTCATGGATAGCTTTCTGTCCAGTATGATGTCAAGGTTGACAGTGTGGTTTGTAGGGGCTGGGAGTGGGCTGAGTTCCATGAGCCACCATGTATTGTTCCATGGGCAGATGTTGTTCATAAAGATGAGGACTTCCGTCTCATCTGTGTTGAGTTCGAGACAGTTGTCCTTCATCCAGTCAGCAACGTTCATCATGCATCTGTGGAAGTTGGCTCTGGTGGTGGAGGAGTCTTCAGACAGCGAGAGGATGAGCAGATTGTGGTCAATGTAGGAAATGTTGTGACTTCAACTGAAATTTAGATTATGAGGATCAATGTGAGTGGTTGCTAGTATGGCCTTAGAGTGGGCAAATATTAAACATACACAAGAAAGTAGAACTTCACTGTATAGACAGCGAGTATCTTTTGATTTATTTATAGTAAAGCTTATAAATATGTAATAGAGTTTTTTAGAGGACTGAGAATTTTGTGCACATTAAATTTGCCTCTGTCCTACTATTGTCAATATTAAGATTGGAGGATTAATGTTTGTATATAGTACTATATACATGTTTTTAAATGTTTTTACAGGCTTGACGAAGTTCTTATGAACGAAACGCGTTGGCTGCCTGATGAAAATTGAATAAAGAAGATCAAAAAAGCAAACAATTACTGGATGGACACTTTTCTTTGAGTCCATTGATATTTGTGTTATTGATATTTGGTGGTGCATCCCACAGTGGATAGAATTTTTGTTGTTTATTACTAAACAATTGCCTCTTGGGGACAACAGGTGCAGTGGCAGGGCATACCACAAGAGCTAATAGCTCACTATCCGGTATATAATTGGGACGGGTTGGCCCCTGGCCAGTTGAGAAGTGCGGCACACACACTCTGCTGTGTGAAGAGTTGAGTTGTTCTAGTTTTGGGTTTAATGTAGGAAATGATGTTGAGTTTCTGCGATCTGACAGTGTAGGCCCACGGGATCATGTAGGTGTTGAAGAGTGTAGAACTGAGAGATGATTCTTGGGGGACTTCGCAGATGATCCTGTTGGGCTCCAGGTGAACGGTGGGAATGGATCCACTGGGTTTTTCCGATGAAGTATGAGCCAATTCATTTGAGTGTGAATCCCTGGATCCCAATATAGTGAAGACTGTTGATATGGGTGTGATGGGAGATGGTGTCAAAAGTGGCTAATAGGTCCAGGAGGATGAGGGCTGCCATTTTCCCACATTCTAGGAGGTCCTTGATGTCATCAGTGACGGCAGTTAGGGCTGTCTTGGTGCTGTGGTAGCTGTGGGTGCATATGGTAATTATCGCACCTCTGACAATTTTTCAAGCTTCCCTCTATGCCATAGAACAGGGAGTCAAACCTAAATAGATACATTTGTTCCTGGACTCTTTGAACCTACCGTTCCAGTCAGAGCAGGGACTGGCACTATTGTCAGGGGAGTTTACTGAGGAGCCCTCCTAACGTGTAAATCTCTAGGAGAAGTCCAATTCCCAGGTGAGGACTTACTGGTATCTCATCTGAACCAGGTGTTCCAGGAGGTTAAAGCGACATGCTCCCTGAGGGCTAGTTCTAACAAGGCCATTATCATTGTTCTTCTAAAGATGGCTATAGACCCTCTGGGCTGTGCTAAGTACTGGCTCAATGGTGCTGGCCACGTGCCTGGGTAAAGTGATAACCTTTGTAATCCACAAATTCCAAGTAGGTTTTGTTTCGGTCCACAGCTTTCAACATCCTCTTCAGGTGCTAATGCACCTACAGTGACAGATGAAGAATTATCTGCTCGAACTCCTCATGCTTTCACTTGATTGAGTGGATTGGCATTACCTTTTTCACTCTATGTCCCACACAGGCTTGGGAGACCATTTATTTGTAAGGTGCTTCTTTTGTCCAATTTCCTTTTGACAGATTTCTCCTGCAATGGGTTTCTATAGGACATATTTTCAGTTGACTGTGGCACCTGTCAGGGTTGCCCTCTCATCCTTCCCTTGTTTCTCCTTGCACAGGAGACCTTCACTGCAGGACTCTGCCAAAAGCCAGAAGGTATCCGATGTGCAGTCGTGAAGGATAAGGCCCTCTCTATGTGGATGACATCCTTCTCCTTATTGCCATCCTAGTGACTGGCTAGTAGATGCAGTGTGCTTTTCTTGGCACACAGGCAAGCAAATGAATTTGTCAATAAGTGAAGCCCTCCCCCCTGTCATGCTCCACCACAAACGTTTGTATCCAAGGCACCACATGTGGTGCATCTAGTCAGGGCTCAGCTATCTGTGCATCAAGATCAATATGGTATAATATAACCTTCCCCTTCTGCTAAATTGCATGAAATGGTTTTCCAGAGGTGGTCTCTCCTCACCCTCTCATTATGGGGAAGAGTCCAGACCATTAAGATGATGGTGGCTCCTCAATGGATCTACCTTTTGGGTCCTGCAAATCCTTCTAACGAGTGTAGATGTGGATGTCTCTGCCTACTTCTGAAGCAGGAATAGACTCCAGGTCAGGGCAGCTCACCTATGCCCAGATTTGACACTTGGAGGCCTGTGATGATCCCATGTGAATGCCTTTTAACTTGTGTTACAGCTTACTCTCTGTACTTACGGCCCATCTGAGCCCCTTGGGATGCCCCACTATGGGCCTGACTGAAACACCATTTGCTTTTAGGCCCACTCCCTTCTCTGCTTTAATACCTACCCTCTTCCTATCAATTAATGTCCTCCAATCATATCCAGGAGGTAATGCTGTCAGTCTGGAAAGAGGTGCACAGGATGTGGATGTGCTGATGTAATTTTTATACTTCAGAATTCTCCATGACTGGCATTGGCTGCCCTGGAAGCTCAAGTGGGCTAAGCTCCTTACAACTGACTGCTGCTGGAACTACAGTGCAGAGTGCTGTGATCAATTCCACATTCTTTGGTAATGTCCGAAGCTTCAGAGCTATCAGATGGACATATGGTCCCTGCTTTGTCGACATAGTCCCTTCCCAGTTCCCGCACCCTGCAACTCTCTGTTCTACACCGCTGAGCTCCTCAACTAGATGACTCATAATCACCAGTGGATAGAAACCTCTCTTGTCAAGGAGAAGTGCTGCATCCTGTGGCACTAGTGGCAGAATTGATGAGACTATGCCTTTGTTATGTTATGTTATGTTATTTGTACACTTCTATAGCGCACGGCCACTCCACTGGAGTATCCCGGCGCTTTGACGAAGACTCCCAACCGAAGATGGGGAAAAAAAACATAACACCAAAAGGGCATACAAACACAAAAACAGCATCAAGATTACGGGAAGAGCCAAGTCTTAAGGGCCTTGCGGAAAGACAGAAGACTGGAAGTCTGTCTTAAAGAGATTGGAAGATCATTCCAGGCATGAGGGGCTAAGTGACGAAAAGACCGTCCTCCTGCTCTTGCCCGTTTGATAGTGGGAACACTCATTTTTGATAAGGACGAGGATCTAAGAGATCTAGGAGGGGTATACCAAGACAGTCGTTTGGAGATATATTTGGGGCCTATGCCATGCAAGGCCTTGAAAGTCGTGGTCAATGTTTTAAATAAAATCCTTTTTGCAACTGGGAGCCAATGCAATGTGGCGAGAAGATCCGTGGCTCTGGCTTTCCTTGGAAGACCAAAAATGGCGCGGGCTGCAGAACTCTGAGCGATTTGCAGACGCCTGACCAGATATTTGGGAAGTCCCAGAAACAAAATGTTTGCATAATCCAGCCTGGAGCAGATCAGTGCCTGGACAATAATTTTTCTGTGCTGGATAGAGACTAGGGGGAGAAATTTGCGAAGCATCCGCAGGATGCCGAAACATTTCCCAGTGAGAGATGAAATATGTGGTCCGAAAGATAGCTTGTTGTCAATCACCACTCCCAGATTTTTGGCTTTCACAGACGAGCTAGTGGGAGGAGACATATCTTTCGGCCACCAGGTTTTCCAATCGGGTTCAGATGTACAGCCAAAGAAGAGCAACTCCGACTTGTCGGCGTTGCACTTCAGCCCATGGCGTCCAAACCACTCAAAAACAGCACTCAAACATCCGTTGACCTGGACACCATCAAACTGACCATCCCTGTTACTTACAAAGAGGAGCTGGGTGTCATCAGCATAGCTGACAATCCGGGCGCCAAAAGACTCCGCTGTCACCGCCAGGGGGGCCATAAAGATGTTAAACAGGAGGGGGCTTAAGATGGAACCTTGAGGGACCCCCACTTCAAGTGGTGACTGTCTTTGTGAATGTGTCTGTCTTCTGCTCTAGATTATTTTCTTGCTCCTCTGTGCAGTTATGACATCCTGCTCTTTCAATGGCTGCGACATGGCCTTGCAATTATTATCACTAATTCATTTTGTTGCCATCCCCAAGGCAACACGACCACCCCACATTCTCCATAACCAGGCTTGACAGGCTGGATCATGTAGCAGAGTACCCTCCCTTTATTCCAGTCCCAGATACATGTCTTTACCCACCCCCTCACCTACCCCATTTCTTTCCCTCTTACACCAGTTACTCAATTTCAGAGTTTAGGACCCTCAGTTAAGTTCCTCTCCTATTCTATATTGGACATTCAATCATCTTACTCCATGTATTGAATATAGTGTTCGTAGTAGGCCTGAATTTCTAGTCATGGAGCCTGAGGCACAATTGTTAATTTCTTTTGTGTTGCATAGCCTTATAAATGTTCAGGGTTCCACTCACTCATGCCCACTGGTGCTGTGTGTGTTCCATGAAAGAGAATAAACAAAAAGCAATTAGACATAGAGAATTAATAGCACAGGTGCTCAGCAACTTTGTTCAATGAGAGTTTAGTTGATCTGGATGCGTTAATAAACAGAAAAAGTAGAAGAAAGGTTATAATTGTTGGACTACCAAAAACAAAGAAAAATGTTAAATTGTCTGTCACCTTCTTGGAAACATGGATCCTGCTGCCCCTAGGAATTCAAATAGCAATTGTATTTTATGAAGAAACAGTATTTATTTCACATGGAAATCCAGCCACTTAGGCTACAATGGATTGAAAACAACAATTGGGACCTTCAGTTCCCAGTTAGCACATTCATTATAACTTGTCACCGTACGACTCACTATGTTCTCACAAAAGATATTATTTGTTATGTATAACTCATGATATAAAAGGCCGTAAGCATTGCCCAATTTATATTGAATGCAGTGTGGCTACTAAGTTGAATACACTGTACATAGAGATGCACAAGTTATAATACTAAACTGCTGTTGACTTGTACAATGTACAATTTTTGTGTACTTTTATTTTTGTTTGTTACTTAAGAATAAATAAAGGTATATAGATTGAAAAGTGGTCGCACAAGCCGCATAGCAGCCATTCATGCAGTTTTTCACTCTACATGGCGTCTGAAGCCCCTTTTGGGGCAGCTCGTAGCTTTGATTCTGTTGATTCCCATAAGGAAGGAAAAGTAGAGAGTGTTGGGTTATAAAATGGCTGAAGTGTAGTGGTGCAGGGGCATCAGGGCTGAAGCTCGGGGATCAGCAACATCAGTGGCACCATTTCCCGAGCATCTTCTAGCCCAGTTACAGGCAACAATCATTTTATGCCTCAGTGATTTACGTTTAAGAACGCATACATAGCGCATGAGATACACGAGACTGACTGAGTGTGGGTACCATGGGGCCAATCCCCAACATGGTGGCTATCGAGGTGTGCTCAGCAGGCTAACTAGAGGTTACGCCAGAAAGCTGGCGATCATGTGTGCTGCCCTGCTGGTACCCTAGTAGCAACCCTTGTGGGGAGAAACACCATGCGATGAAGGACCATCACGTAGGGCCAGTAGTGCACAGGACATGCATTGAGTTAGAGGTGTTGAGTAGGCACACAAGAGTGGGGACACTACTAGCGCATTGTGAGGAAGACTGTGTTTAATTCAAGCATTTCATCCATCACTCTTTTGTATACCTATTCCATCTGTAGAATGTGCACTAAAATCCCATCTACTAAAATCTCCTTCAATAATGTATCTAAGAATGCACCTTTCAGATAATCAAGACCAGGATAAAGGGCCAACGGTCAAGGCTGGGTGCATCTCATTCATTAGTTTGATGCGCTCTGGTGAAATGGACCACACAGAGTTTCAGTTCATCAGGAGTCAGTAGACAGGAGATAAGGAGCTATGTGTACTAGTATTTAGTGGTTGCAAATTGCTACAATTAAGGGGTTGGGACTGCTAACCCTTTTAGCTCCATGCATTATACCCATTTTAGGAGGTAGATGTCTACCAGCTACTAAAATGGGTTTCTGTCTGGAGAGCAATTTGCAATTTGGAAGCGGCATGTTGAGAGAATAAGTCATGCAACCTCACACCTTTTTGATGGATGTATAACTTATATTTGCCAGTTTCTAACATCTCCAATCAAACAAAGAGTGTTGAAACAAAGGTCAGAAGAAACCACAGAGAGTGAAGGTTTCCTCAATTTCAGCTCATGGTCGGATACTGATAAGTGTGTCCTCGTAGACAACTGCGCATCCAGTCCTTTTCAGTTAAAGTGAGGAGTGCAGAGACCTTCCTGATACCAGAGCCCACAGTGGGAATGACTTATTAAGCCCTTAACTGGTCCCTGAGTAATATTATTGCTTGGGAAGGAAAGCATGAATACATGGCTCGTGTCAAAAGAGGGATCAGGCTGGAAGGGGATCAGTTGAGAGGAGTTACAAACTACCATGTCCCTTATCTATGGGGCAACAAACTATCCTGACCTATTGAGTGATTGAGCAAAAGTTTGAAGTTGAATTTGTAACTGCTTACTATATGAGTAGGATTTTCCATTAATCAGCGCATGCTTCCTTCTTTGATTTTGCTGAATATTAGAAACTGAGTGCTGTTAGATTTCAGATTTCAGATTGTGCAAAGGGAGTTATGGGCCAGTCATTCAACATTGCGTCAATTATTGGGCACAATTAGTGGGCACAATGAAAACAGAAAGCTTTCTCTCCATAGTAGGCATTATGGTACTATATTTACTGGTGTCACATCTTATTTCGTGTATTCAGTAAACAAATTACACACACAAGGTGCGCAACAGATGGGGCACTAGTATATTTTTAAAAAAATAGGGAACTCCTCTCACTCCATCTTAAATAGAAACTTACCCTATAGTATAAAAAGTGACTATTACCTAATACTGTTTGAGGATATGAGACATATTAGTAAGTATGAGCGTAAAATCCGTTCCGCTCGCGGAATTTGCGGATTTTCGGTAAAACCGCAATCCGCGAAATCTCGCAAATTTGCCGAGGAATGAAGTGCCCCACAGTCTCCAACTTCCTGTTCCTGTCCAGCAGGCTCCTCCCAGTGCGTTGTTCATGTCCTGGTCACTTTGATTTGGATCTTGACCTGGAAGGATTACTTTTTGTGGATGCTGCTGGATATTTAGATTTGAGGCCTTTTTGACTTTCTTTGGATCACTTTTGGATTAGAAATTTCACAAGTGAGTTTGTTTGGGGCATTACAGTTGCTGCAACTACAATTTTGGAACTTTTTCAGAACATTAAATAAAATATATTGTGGGTAGCCACAGTATCCAGTAGGACCAGGGTTAGTTATGGGTGCATGATACAACTGTTTTGTTGAATTTCAACATGATTGAGGGCATGGATGGCCTTGGATTGTGGTGATTTTTGTGTGTTTTTTTAATTTGTGGCTGTTGTTGGGGCCTTTTGCCCAGGGGTACTTAGTGGTGCATGGACTGAGTCTTTCTGTGGGGTCTCTTTAATGTAAACATCATAGAGGGCATGGATGGCATTAGATTGTGGTGATTTTTGTGTGTTTTTCGATTGTTTGGCTGTTGTTGGGGCCTTTTGCCCAGGGGTACTCAGTGGTGCATGGACTGAGTCTTTCTGTGGGGTCTCTTTAATGTAAACATCATGGAGGGTATGGATGGCATTGGATTGTGGTGATTTTTGTGTGTTTTTTGATTTTTTGGGGTGTTGATGGGGCATGGCCATGTGGGTGGGGGCCATTTTGAGGACTGGTACAGGCAGGGCCTGTCCATGTGGTGGGGGTCAAGGGGCCATTTTGAAGCCAGGCAGTGTGCTTTGTGCCATAGGCCTGCATCCAATGTGCCTTGCTTTCAACCATTATGCCCAGGGTTACTCAGTGGTGCATGGGCCTAGTCTTTCTTTGGGGTGTCTTGAATGTAAACATGATTGAGGACATGGATGGCATTGGATTGTGGTGATTTTTGTGTGTTTTTCGATTTTTTGGCTGTTGTTGGGGCCTTTTGCCCAGGGGTACTCAGTGGTGCACGGACTGAGTCTTTCTGTGGGGTCTCTTTAATGTAAACATCATGGAGGGCATGGATGGCATTGGATTGTGGTGATTTTTGTGTTTTTCGATTTTTTGCCTGTTGTTGGGGCCTTTTGCCCAGGGGTACTCAGTAGTGCATGGACTGAGTCTTTCTGTGGGGTCTCTTTAATGTAAACATCATGGAGGGCATGGATGGCATTGGATTGTGGAGATTTATGTGTGTTTTTCGATTTTTCTGGCTGTTGTTGGGGCCTTTTGCCCAGGGGTACTCAGTGGTGCATGGACTGAGTCTTTCTGTGGGGTCTCTTTAATGTTAACATCATGGAGGGCATGGATGGCATTGGATTGTGGTGATTTTTGTGTGTTTTTCGATTTTTTGGGGTGTTGATGGGGCATGGCCATGTGGGTGGGGGCCATTTTGAGGCCTGGTCCAGGCAGGGCCTGTCCATGTGGGTGGGGGTCTAGGGGCCATTTTGAAGCCAGGCAGTATGCTTTGTTGTGCCATAGGCCTGCACCCAGTCTGCCATGCTTTCATCCATTATGCCCAGGGGTACTCTGTCAGTGGTGCATTTTATTGGTCTTTCCATTTTGGGGGGTGGGTATAATAAAAATGCTTACTCGCAAACTATTAATTGAAGCGCTACATATGCTACGTTTATTTAACTGATGTTCCTCTGGCTTTGTTTGCTTTTAGGTGCAAAAAGATGAATTATCAGCCTCATTGTTCCTCATCAGTGCCAGGAACAAGTCCTGCTGCGCTGTGTGCAGCACAACGTCACGTGTGGCCACAGACAACTCTGCAACTTGTGCAACTGCGGCCTGCTGTTCTGACATCTGAAGAAAATGGCCCCAAAAAAAGTTGCCCGTAGCTCCACTAGCAAGAAAGTTGCCAGTAAGGAGCAGAAGAATCAAGTAGCGGCACTTACCAAGGAGGCTGGTGTGCTGACCGGCGCATTTTTTGGGGAAAAAAAAGTACGCCTGCAGCAGCAGCGGGGTCTGCTGGGGACCAAGCTGGGAGCAGCACCTCTGCTCCATTGGGCTCAGTGCCACCACCACCACGTCCAAGCCCTTGAGAGCTGCAGAGGCAGCCAGTATAGTTGTTCAATCACCATCGACCAGTGATGTTGGCTCATCGCAAGAAACACAGGTTGTTGTAACTCATCTGACGAGTGTTCAACAACCACAGCCGCAACAACAACCACAAGTGCTGCAAGTACAAACCCAAGTATATGTGGAAGAAGAGGCGGCACAAGGAGAGGCGCAAGCAGAGGTGCATGGAGCGGCACAAGTGCCCACAATAGTTGTTCCTCCCGAAGTAGGGGCACATCAGGAAATCAAAATTCTAGCCGAGGTATCATCTGAGGGAGCCACTCCTCCTGATGATTCATCGTCTTCCAGATCCCCAGCAAGGAAAAGATCAAGGATGGTGTCTACATCTTCTTCAAGCCCCCTTCCTTCTGATGAAATTGGGAACCACCACTGCTGTCTGCGAGTGAGGCACACCATGATCTGACAAAGGTAGCTAAGCGTAAAAGGAAGGTCCCCGAAAGTCTCATAGTTATGGAGTGTGATGATGACGCTGAACAAGAAGTGGCGTACACTCCTGCTGATGAAGACTCTCACGACGACGATGCAGTCATCATAAACGTCACTCCAGGCTCAGCGGGCATGCAGCAAACAGACATTTTTACCCTATCCCGAAATGCTGCTGAGCGTGATGTTGGCGACGTGTCAATGGGACGACCACCAATGCAGTTAACTAGTACACCACCACCTACAGCTTCCATATTTTCTCGCCAGAAGGGACCTCCATCCACCATGACCTCCATTTCCTCAATTAGTGGTGCTGTAAGTGCACAACGTAGTAAATTTCGGCAACACACATCCTCCACTTCATCTGGTATAAGCATTCCCAGTATCGCCTACTCCCCCCCCACAGACATTTGAAGTCCGAAGTTTGGGACTTCTTTAGTGTTAGCCCAACAAGGGAAAACATAGCCATTTGTACAATTTGTAAGGTTCGAGTTAGTCGTGGTAAGCTTGGTACCAACTCTGGTACCGGAGGCCAGAGAGGTCATCTTGAGAGACAGCACACTGTCAAATGGCATGCGCACCTGAGGGAGATCAAGGCAGCCCGAATTGCAAGTCAACAAATTGTATCCGTTGATGTTTCATCTGATGATGATGAGGAGGAAGAAGCGTCAAACATTTCTTCAGTTACACCCAGTACTCCTGTCAGCAGCACACCTCCTGCAAGATATATGAGCCACACTAAGAGTGTGGGAGAGAGTGAGACACCAATGCGAAAAAGCTCATCATCACTGAGCGTAACTGGGTCAAAGAAGTCATCATCATCCCGTAAAATGGTCCAGCCCACCATTAGAAGCATGTTGTTTTCAAAAGCGCCATTTGAACGCAACCACCCAATGGCGCGTCTGTATAACCCTAAGCTGGCTAAAATGCTAGCGCTGGACCTTCTCCCTTTTTCTTTTGTGGAAGGGGTGGGTTTTCCTGAAATGGTGGCAACGCTCTGCCCTAAATGGAAGGATCCTATCCGGTTCTATTTTGCCAGAGTTGCAGTTCCAGCACTACATGAAGATGTGCTGGAGGTGATTGGGGCAGCTTTGCAGAAGAGTGCTGTTCACACTATACATCTGACAGCAGACATGTAGACCAGTTGCCAAGCCCTTGATTACATGTGCATCACTGCACACTGGGTCTATTTTTCAGGGGTTACAGCAAAGCTAAACACAGGAGTTGACCCGGACAAAGTTTTTAAAGCTGCTCGGAAACATGCAACACTAGCCATGTTTGCCATGGAGAAAAATCATACAGGAGAAAACATTTTGCATGAGTTTAACACAAAGGTCTTTCAATGGCTGTCCCCAAGAAAACGCATGATTGGTTATGTTTCCACGGATAATGGCGCCAATGTAGTTAAGGCCATGGATAAGGGTAACTCTTTCAGAGTGCCGTGTTTGGCGCACTGTATAAACCTGGTTGTTAAAAAATTCTTGAGTGAAGAAAGTCCAGTCTACGAGTTACTGACCACCTGCCAAAGAATGTGCACTCATTTCAACCATTCTTTTAAGGCCCGGAAGCAGCTGAGGTGCCTGCAACATGAACATAAAGTGCCAGTGAAAGCACTCATCCAGGAGGTTGTAACACGTTGGAACTCAACCTTCTACATGCTTGAGCGTCTGTATGAGCAGTATGTGGTAGTTGATCAGTATTTCTTTCAACTGGGTACACCTATGATAGACCTGAGGATACAGGTGGAGCAATGGGAGCTAGTTAAAAGCCTGACAGACATGCGTCGTCCTGTTGAGGTCTTCACACGTGCAGTCAGCAGGGAGGACTGTAATTTGGGAAAAGCTATCCCATTGTTGCGCATGCTAGAGCACCAACTGAAGGCGGTGCCTTCTACGTTTCAAAAAGATGGAAAGCAAGAAGCATTTGAGTTGGCGGAGAAGTTATTTCAGTGCCTACTTCGCGATTAACGTCTTGAAAAGATCCACACAGAATAGCATCACATTTCCGCTACTATTCTGGATCCACGGTACAAAAAGGCAGTGGCAGGCAGAGTATTCTTTCCTTTTGATGACGCAGATGTTACAAAGTACAAACATTGGCTAGCTGTGTCAGCCACTCTGTTTGAAAGAGAACGGCAGGAAATTGAAGGAAACTGCAGTACATCAGCATCAGCAGGCCATCTGGAGTCAAAAAAATCCACTTCTGCATCTGTGGCTGTGGCAAAAGCAACCGTATCATCTGCATCAGACACAACAGTAATATTGTGTGAAGAAGAGGATTGGCTAACTCAGCTTGGGTTTGCTTCTCGAAAGGTCCCAGAAAAAAGTAAGCAGAGTGGAGGAACCCTGGAGAACATTGAGTCGATGGTGCAGGCCTATCTGAATGACTCAACAGAGGTCTATGTTCATGATGACCCATTGGCGTATTGGCATGGGAAAAGAGAGGTGTGGCCAGATATCACCAACCTGGCTATAAATTACTTGTCTTGCCCACTCACAAGCGTGTCTTCTGAACGTGTTTTTAGTGCTGCTGGTGGCATTGTAACTTCCAAAAGGACCCGCCTCTCGCCCAAAAATGTGGAGAGGTTAACAATGATCAAGATGAATCAGCACTTCATACCACCAGATTACAAAATACGAGAATGCACGCAGGACGAAGACGAGGAGGACACCAACTTAGATGAGGGAAGTTCTTCTCTGTTAATTGACCTACTCCCGTCTGAATTCGCAGAGTTTGAGGACGAGCTCTTCTTCCCTGACACCGAGCCCTGAAAATGAGTCAATGAATCACTAACTTTCTTTTTCGTCCTTATTCACTTTTATTCCTGTGTGTCTGTCTTTCTTTGTTTTGCAAAATCTATATAAAAAAACTCTAATCACCTAATCCCAAAAACAAGCCCATCAGCAGAACTGTCTTCACTTATTTGCTTATTGATTTGAAGGTGCTGCTTTCTGCATTCCTCAGGTTCACAAGTTCACAAGAACATGCTCCTCTATCCTCCTCCTCCAGACTCCTATTTCCCTGTAAGCAGATGGCTGGATTACGCCCAATGAAGAAAGACTCTGCACTTGTAGGGGTGTTCTACTTCTTTGCGGGTGAGTTGATGGGTCTGGGGCATTGCTGTGAAGGTCTAATACCAGATAAAAGTGGTTAGGAGAAAATCGGAGCAGAAAATGTTTTTGCGCTTTTGCTCACTTGCCTGTCTTTGGGGTGCTGTTTGGGGGGCTTCCAGGTTTTTGTGGGTGGGTTTTGGGGTCTTGGAGCACTGCATCAGAGTCTAATGTTGATTGCATTTGCTTTTCAGGAAATCCATGGTGGAAAAGGGGAGTTAGGGCCTAAGTGCAGAGCTCATTTGGACTGCATTCCAGGTAGGCCCAAAGTTTCCTAAGTGTGGCTTTTCCCGGTTTGGCTTTTCGGGTTTTTGGGGGGGGTGAAAATTGTTTTTGCCCGGGTTCACGGGTCTGGAGGCCTTGCTTGGAAGGTGTAATATTGGATAAAAGTGGTTTGGAGAAAATCGGAGCAAAAAAAGTTTTTGCGCTTTGATCACTTGCCTGTCTTTGGGGTCCTGTTTGGGCGGATTTTAGGTTGTTGGGGGTGGGTTTTGGGGTCTGGGAGAACTGCTGGCACATTCTAATGTTGATTGCATTTGTTTTACAGGAAATCCATGGTGGAAAAGGGGAGTTGGGGCCTAGCTGCAGAGCGCATTTGGACTGAATTCCAGGTAGGCCCAAAGTTTTCTACGTGTGGCTTTTCTCGGGTTTTGCCTTTTGGCTTGTTGGGGGTGTTAAACTTGTTTTCGCCTGGGTTGACAGTTCTGGGGCCATTGCTGGGAAGGTCTAATACCCGAAAGAAAGTGTTTTGGAGACAATCCCTGGGGAAAAAGTTTCTGCATTTTCTGAGATTTCGCTCACTCTACCGTTTTCGGGGGGCTGTTTGTGGGGGTTCCTGGTGTTTGTGGGGGGGGGTTGCGAGTCTTGGAGCAATGCTGGGTATGGATACTTTTGCTTGCTTGCAAGTGGTTTGAATACAATCCATGGTGGGTAAGGGGGGATTTGGGCTTACTTTACTTTCAAAGTACATTTTGTCACCATTTTCTACTAGGCCTCGATTTGTGAGATTTGATTGGGGGTCTTCTACATTTTTGCGACTGGGTTAAGTAAGGGTCTGGGAGCACTGCTGGGAAGGTCTAATTTTGTTCTAAAACACAGTTTACAGTACACCTAGCTTGAGGGGAAAGATCCTCTAAATTAATTCGCCCATACTTATTTATCCTTCAAAAGGAGACTCAGCCAGAGTACGCACTTTCAAAAATATTGTACTGTCCATTAGGAAGCTCAAAGTGTAACTTTTTGCACTACACAGCGTACATACCTTATATTTATTTGTCAGTGGTGTTCTAATATCACTTCCTGTTTTTCCATCAATAATTATAGGCCGGGTTTCAGCCTGCGCAATGGGAAAAAAAGGATGAAGTCAGGCTTCACATTAGCAAGCCGCAATTCAGCATCCGCCAGGCAGGCAGTGGACAGGGTGTCTTCTGGTCACCAACATTGATGGACGAAGCGTCAGATGGAATGGAGGAGTGCCGCTAATAAGAGGAATGGTTGGATGCATGCAACTTCCCAAATTCAACTGGACAGCTACAACAACATACAGATACAGTATCCGTTCTTTTCTAATTATCTCTTAAGTAATGTTATTGCTATGAACTTCTATGAGTGTGACCCTGCATTTCTTTGAACTCTGCTTCTAAATTCATCCCTACAGCCATTGTATTGGTTTTACTTCTGCTATTTTTCAAACCTAATTTAATGTACGAAGTGTTAGATAGGCAAGCGAAAATGCATAATTATTACTGCAGCCCTGTACTGTCGCATTCTTTCATTCACGGTTGTCGAAAGTACTACTTACTTTTCAGTAACCATGCATGCAGTAGTGCATGCACTTCCTTTATGTCACTTAAAAGATTTATGGATAGCATTGTACCCAAAGATTTGTTTATCTTCAATTATTGTTTGTCCATGCTGTGCTTTTTTTTTCTTCTCTCAACAAAACTTTCCCAAAAAACCCCATTCCCATCCATTTTCCAAACCCTAACCCTCTTCCCCCGGGCTGTGTGGTTTTGATTGATGTGTGACTAAATGACAGCAATAATTCCACACACTTGCTGGGGAGGATAAGGTCATAGCAGCAGGCTGGTGAAGGAATCTGAGGATATATTCTTACTTAGCTTGATACAGACCCATGACTATTGGCAAATGAAAGCAGATTTTCATATGTGCCATCAACTTGATTTATCATCAAGAACATCCTCCTCCTAGACGTGGCAAATGATTACGCTGCTGTGTCCTTCACCTTCAGTACTAGTTCTTGTAGTAGTAGCCAATGTCAAAGAAATTCAACGCAAGTAGTAGTTATACTTTCAATACTTTACCATTTGTTAGGCTACATTGTGGCACTGTTCTAGTGTACTGTCACCTGCTATATTTTCTATCGTACCGTTCTAATGCTACGGTAAGGACAAACAAGGTTTCATTTTCTTTTTTTTCATATGCTGCAACTGCCACTGTGTAACACCACTAGTACCACCGCAATGATGACATTTCATCCGCTCAGGATTGCCAACCTTAATCGCCATTTCCCGTGCAGCCAGCCCTGTGCCTAGCCCTATTTCCAAAAACAAATTACAGGTAAGATAAGCGTTTGGGGGGAGGTAGTATAATGGAGTATTAGGAGAGACGAGAGACTGACGGTAGTACTAGTAAAGTCCTAGCGCTATTGAATTCACTTACTCTGTGAGAGGCACTTAGTTTTGAAAACATTTGGAAGTTACTTACACAACTTGAATCAAGATGCCACTTAAGTTTCAGGAAAACAAAATTACTGTTAAACCCCACCCACCAGCCTCAAAAGCAGTAAAAAACACACGTATGCTAAGATAAAGTTTAAAGTATATTTATATACCTAACATTAATAATCTCCCACAAGACCCAACCCACCCCCACTCCCTAACCCCAACGAATGTCCGTGAAAAGTCCAAAAAACCCAACTCCCAAATCCCACCCCCAGAAGTCTTCAAAAAAGAGCAAGGGACAGTCTCCTCCTACTGCTGGCTGCTGTTCACTTTTCGGGCCAGGTCGGCATGCTCCTTGCGGAGGGTCTTGAGCAGGGTTTTGGTGTTCAACAGCTCCTGCTCGAGGTAGGACACCCTGAGTGAAAGGCGGAGCAACCTTTTTTTGGTACTGCTGTGGGGGGGCAGCAGATTTTTTTGCTGCTCGGCGGTGGCGGGTGGCTACGGTACCCCGGCTCCGTACCGCTGGAGAGCTGCTGCGCTGACTGGGTGACCCAGGGAGCACGGAGGAGGATGCAGCTGTCCCGGTCGATGTTGTGGTCGACTGCGTGTCCCCCTCCTCCTGGGCCACCAGCCGCCGATATTTATTCAGCGACAGTCGCCTCCAGCCTCCGTTGCAAGGCCCTTTTAGCCAGCTCCTTCCGTGTTGGTTTGGAAGGAGCATCTATATGAAGAAAGAAAGACATAGTCTGTAACCAATACTCTTTAAGATTAACACAAAATGATTCAGCAGAAAGTTGTGTCACAGTAGAACTAGCAACTTGCAAGCGCAGTACATAACTATTGTGGCCAGTATCTATCTAACCTCCCACTTCTTCATCCTTGCTCTAACATTAGTGGGAGTTTAAGGAATCAATTCTACGAGCACTATGGACTCACTCCATTAGAGTCGACTATGACAGTACACCAGTCTTATTCTTCTTCTTCTCTCTTGTTTAGCAAAATTGGTACGTTAACTTCTGGAAGCCGGCATAATGCCAGCGCAGTCAACTTGCACCCGAGAAAAACAGATGCCCGCCATGATGAGTGAGACAGACTTGCATTACTCTACCAGTCCAGTACATGCAGGTGGAGATGCTCTTACTTTTCTATTACGGGTGGCACTGAGAATACTCTGTTAAAAGGGCTACTGCTTAATTAATTTAACTTTCACCCTACAGTGCCAATGAATACTAGAAAAGGAAAATGAGGAAGATAAATAATCTGATTATCTATCACTGCACATGGTATGTATTTGCTTACATATGGGATGACTTTAGGTGCTTTGCTTTTTATTGAGTGAGCAGTGGTACATCCACACATGAATGACCGAGTTCTACTAAACTTATTACCAGAGGTAGTGAGTGGCCATCGTAATAGCCGGATATATGCTGTGCTTGCAATACAAACTACTGCTACTATTCATGGTAGTATTCAGACAAAGTTAAAACTTCTTTTCCTTGCCTTTCCTACACTGGAACGGACGTGTGGGTGCGGTGTTACATGCTCTTCAAAGTAACACTTAGTTCATCCAGTGACCGTCTACTCTCTCTAGATACACATATGCTATCTAAGAGTCAGATAGTATCTTGATCCAGGCATCCATTTATTCAAACTATATGTCAATCATTCTTCTTCATGTCTCTCATCTGGACAAACCTTACGTTTTCTCACGGGAAAACAACCTTTTCATTTTATTTGGGAAACCGCAAGCCATACATCCGTGCTTGACTTGCATTTGAATTTCAACCAAAGGATATATTGCGCACATATACAGTTTCTGTTTCACCCACCCAGGCTGTTCTCCTTCCACCCATCCTTGCTTCATCCTTCACCCAGCCATGCATCCTATTCCTTCCCAGCCACCTCGGGCACCAATCAAACACATATCATTCTTCTTTGTCAGTCATCATTACTTTTAACTTGCTCGTCCTTCCAAACTTACTTACACCCTTCTTTCGCTTTCCGTTCATCCCATCCATCAAGTTCATCTCAGATCTGATTTGGATTCTCGAAAAAAAAAATCACAGCTGAGTTGAAGTCAATTTAGAGGAGGCTACTACCTGGTTGATAAAAACTTTGTTCTAAATTTGAAAGTCTTCTTAACAGTATAGTAACTTAACTGTACAACATATATACTACACCCGTGCAGAGAGCACACTCTGCAGTCTGCAATCTCAATAAGTAAGGAATATAAGAGTTTACCACTGCCCGCCACTACCGTGGCAACCCTCACAGCAGTTTCCTCCGGCACTTGCACTGCCTCCTCCCCAGAAGTGTCCTCCTCCACCTCCGCGCTGGGCCCGGCACCAGATGTTCCACCTACAAAGTACATTTAAGAATGTTAGATGTCATAGACATACACCACTCACTAGTATTTTGTCTAGGAATGAAGAAATGTGAATTCAGAAACCAATCTAATAATTTGTGACTGTCTACTCTAAAGTAAAAATGTCCCTTTTTCCAGGGAAGAGTGTTGTCTTGCTGCACTTTTTGGCACAACTGATGAATGTTTGCTTTTTAACACGCACCATTTTTCTCATAACAGACAGAAGCTTCACTTCTAAGAACAAGAGCAAGATCAGATCATCATCACTAGGACGGAGTGACCAACGATTCAGCACCAAAAAGAAAAATTAAAGTTCAAACCAGGTGAGGGCTCGGCTCGCCCACAATAAATGTTTGAAATAAATCACTAAGCACTTTTCCATTTTTAATCAACCGTTTATGTTTTATGACAAGCTTGATTTTAATAAATGTTTTTACTTTTAATAAAGCTTTAAAACTTAAATAGACTCTGTGGTTTTTGGTCAAGAGTGACTGAGCTAAAGGTTTTGCAATTTGCAAGCATGAGTCCGTGCCTCTGACACTTCTGGACTCTGACTCCGTACTCTTGTCCTGCATTGGATAATCATCATTGGGGATCAATCATCGATGAATTCGGGAGCTAAGTGACTCTGCCACACTATCTAGTCAGTAAGGAGATTGGGGGTTCTTCAAAGTCTGTTATCACTGAGGTATGTGGAAAGTCTACCTGCGCCTATTATAATTGATAAACAATGCACTATTTAGTGTCCATAGTTCTGCTTGTGCAGATTTGTCCCTGCAACAGTAGTAGTATGGATTGTCCTATTATCCAAAAAAAAAGTAAAGTAGTATCTTATTCTTTCTTGGTGGTCATTAACATTTTATTGTTGGGAATTGTCAAAGCATAAACATTTAGAAGACTTGAAAAGACATTATGGACAATCCCAGAGGACTGCACTCAGTGCATAGAGCTATTGCTGACTAGAATGGGAGGTTCGTTTAACACCTTTTGTCAAATGTGCAATCTTAGTTAGCTACACAGACAGACTAATAAGAATAATCTAGTAATACCACAGGGAGTCATAGTAGAGGCAGGATATGAATTTAGATACAGTCTACAAGAAGATCAAAGACGATTTAGAAAAAATCTAATGAGGAACGCTAGTAAAAAATAGGTACTCTATATTAAAATGAAAACTTACCGGGGCCAGCAAAGGAGCCCTCGCCTGACCGATCCTGGCCTTCTACAGCAGCAGCAGCTGATACCACCTCCTCCTCTGTCCTCTTGCCCCTAGGGGGAGCTGATGTACAACATGAAAGAAAGAAAGACCCGAAAACATGGATGATTGTTGTCAACCAAATCAAACATTTCCAAAGAACAATAACAAAATATTTTGGCGAAATAGCAAATAGACAACTATTCCATGGGATATATTGACCTATCTAATGTGGTCTACTACGATATATTAGTATTGCTTGATTTGCGGACCGTCGACTTGGAAAGTTATGTAACTCACTAAACAAACTACTAAAAAGGTTCGCCTAGGACTGGTAGGCAGCAGTCTGCAGCACGTGAAGTGACAGACAAACTCCATTGTGATTGCAGATCAGTGACAACACTAAAAAGTTTCCTACAACATTAACTAGTCATTAAAATACTCAAACTATCAATCCACCACCACTATTTCTTCTTATTGCCAGGTGTAAAAAGGAAGGACTGGACTTGAGTCTGTAGGGGCAGATTTACAAGCGCCTTGCAGCTCTTTTGCTCCGTTGTTGCGTGACTTTTGTGACGCAGCGGCAGAACAAAAGAGGCGCCATGGTGCGGCGTATAATAACAATGTGACGCATATGGAGATGCATCACGTTTTTAAAGCCATGCGCCATCAGGGGGCCTTCCGGCGCAAGGGAGGGCGTTCCTGCGCAGGAACGCATCCTAAAAGTGGCTGAGGGAAATCTACAAGATTTCAAACAATCTCAAATATGTCCTAGTAGTGGTATGTGCCTTTTTCACTACAGCGAAGGTGCCTCTGACAGAGTTTTTTCCTAGATATGATGTTTGCCAGCTTTTATGGAGTGACAGCGGACCTCATTTTATTGGGCAAGTTGTTGAGTATGTCTTGAAACGATTAGGGATCAAACAGAAATTCCATGCAGTTTTCCACCCACAATCAGCAGGGTTAGTGGAGAGGTAGAACGCTACTTTGAAATTGAAATTAGCGAAAATACTTGCTTCCATGTCTCTGAAATGGCCAGATGAACTACCATTGGTATTGCTCTCAATAAGATCGGTGCCACATTCATGATCTGGCCTTACCCCGTATGATATCGTATTTGGAAGACAAATGAACATTTGGGGAGTTCCTAAGCCACAGCCTGTACATGATATACCTTGTGTTCTGATGAATGATTATTTGGCACAGTTAACCGACAGTTTGATCTCTATTCATCAACAGGTTCGAGAAGCGCTTCCTGACAGATCTACAGGTGAGGCCCACAAACTCCCTCCTGGAGACCATGTGATGATCAGGGTCTTCGAGAAATCGAACAGTTTGGAACCGGGGTGGCAAGGACCAGAGCAAGTATTACTTGCAACAAGGACAGCAGTTTGAGTGATGAACAAGAAGAACTGGGTCCAAACCACATACTGCAAACGTGTGTCGCCTGCCTTGGTGGAACCTGCTGTCCTGACTGATCATCAAGAGATTTTGGAAACAGAGAAGGGTAATGCTATCTCACCTGACAAATCTGAGGGAGTCTTCCCGGACCACACGATTTCTGGAGCATCGCGATACCACTTGAGACCGAGGAAAGAATCTGCAGTGCTGAAAAAGACTGGTTGAGCTACCGCCCTGGGTTGATGAAACGGAGAGCCATTGTGGCAAGGGGGGAAAATCAGTCCTGCGAAGTGACACCCGTCTTGGCCCTTGGTGAAGAAATCAGCGGCTGCCCAGGGATAAGAGCTCCAACGATTGTTTTAAACGAAGAAAGTGATCATGGCTACAGAAAGATCAACTGTTGCCAAGGTATGTAGTGAAAGGATCATTTTTGCGATAGGGTTTGTTGTTGCTATGGTGGCCTTGGCAGCAATAACTTGGGTTTTTGAGAAAGTGGCTCCTGCTCGACAATTCCTGATTGCCACTACTCCAGTACCGGTTGAGCATCACTACTATATGCTTCCCTACCATGAGCAGAAGCATCGACAATCCTACCTAAATATTACATTCATCCAGATGTTGCATCATACACACAATGCCACGAATACTACCAACTGCTGGGTGTGTGGGATGATACCTGCACATCAAAAAAAAGGGGGAACACCTTTTAATCCTCTGCCGTTTTCCCATAATGGTTCATGTCAAGCTTGGTATGCACTTTTGTTTGCTTCCGGATAGACTTCAGTAGGTGGGATTAACTTTCTTCTGAATAAAGTATGCTATCAAGATAAAGATGGTTATCCTCAAGCTAAAGGGACTAAATGGGAATAGGAAGAGTATCAACCTGACAATATTTCGACACCATATGTCTTCACGATTATGAGAACTATTAAGAACAATGGACCTTTTGTAATTTCTGTGACCAGAGGTAAAGCAGATTTGTGTATAAGCAGTGTTGGAAGAATTACAGTGGGACTGAGTTAATGTATTTTGACATTGGCTATTGAAGGAGCTAATAATAGTAGTTTCACATCTTAGCACAATACTTATTTTGTCTGTTGTAATAAAGGATACTATCAATTACCTGCTGGGTAGTCTGGGGTATGTTACATATAATTTTCCTAGATATGGTGTTTGCAAGCTTTTATGGAGTGACAACGGACCTCATTTTATTGGGCAAGTTGTTGAGTATGTCTTGAAACGATTAGGGATCAAACAGAAATTCCATGCAGTTTTCCACCCACAATCAGCAGGGTTAGTGGAGAGGTACAACACTACTTTGAAATTGAAATTAGCGAAAATACTTGCTTCCATGTCTCTGAAATGGCCAGATGCACTACCATTGGCATTGCTATCCATAAGATCGGTGCCACATTCATGATCTGGCCTTACCCCATATTAAATCGTATTTGGAAGACCAATGAACATTTGGGGAGTTCCTAAGCCACAGCCTGTACATGATATACCTTGTGTTCTGATGAATGATTATTTGGCACAGTTAACTGACAGTTTGATCTCTATTCATCAACAGGTTCGAGAAGTGCTTCCTGACAGATCTACAGGTGAGGCCCACGAACTCCCTCCTGGAGACCATGTGATGATCAAGGTCTTCGAGAGGTCAAACAGTTTGGAACCAAGGTGGCAAGGACCAGAGCAAGTATTACTTGCAACAAGGACAGCAGTTCGAGTGATGAACAAGAAGAACTGGGTCCAAACCACATACTGCAAACGTGTGTCGCCTGCCTTGGTGGAACCTGCTGTCCTGACTGATCATCAAGAGATTTTGGAAACAGAGAAGGGCAATGCTATCTCACCTGACAAATCTGAGGGAGTCTTCCCGGACCACACGATTTCTGGAGCATCGCGATACCACTTGAGACCGAGGAAAGAATCTGCAGTGCTGAAAAAGACTGGTTGAGCTACCGCCCTGGGTTGATGAAACGGAGAGCCATTGTGGCAAGGGGGGAAAATCAGTCCTGCGAAGTGACACCCGTCTTGGCCCTTGGTGAAGAAATCAGCGGCTGCCCAGGGATAAGAGCTCCAACGATTGTTTTAAACGAAGAAAGTGATCATGGCTACAGAAAGATCAACTGTTGCCAAGGTATGTAGTGAAAGGATCATTTGTGCGATAGGGTTTGTTGTTGCTATGGTGGCCTTCGCAGCAATAACTTGGGTTTTTGAGAAAGTGGCTCCTGCTCGACAATTCCTGATTGCCACTACTCCAGTACCAGTTGAGCATCACTACTATACGCTTCCCTACCATGAGCAGAAGAATCGACAATCCTACCTAAATATTACATTCATCCAGATGTTGCATCATACACACAATGCCACGAATACTACCAACTGCTGGGTGTGTGGGATGATACCTGCACATCAAAAAAAAGGGGTAACACCTTTTAATCCTCTGCCGTTTTCCCATAATGGTTCATGTCAAGCTTGGTATGCACTTTTGTTTGCTTCCGGATAGACTTCAGTAGGTGGGATTAACTTTCTTCTGAATAAAGTATGCTATCAAGATAAAGATGGTTATCCTCAAGCTAAAGGGACTAAATGGGAATAGGAAGAGTATCAACCTGACAATATTTCGACACCATATGTCTTCACGATTATGAGAACTATTAAGAACAATGGACCTTTTGTAATTTCTGTGACCAAAGCTAAAGCAGATTTGTGTATAAGCAGTGTTGGAAGAATTACAGAGGGACGGAGTGAATGTATTTTGACATTGGCTATTGAAGGAGCTAATAATAGTAGTTTCACATCTTAGCACAATACTTATTTTGTCTGTTGTAATAAAGGATACTATCAATTACCTGCTGGGTAGTCTGGGGTATGTTACATATAATTTTCCTAGATATGGTGTTTGCAAGCTTTTATGGAGTGACAACGGACCTCATTTTATTGGGCAAGTTGTTGAGTATGTCTTGAAACGATTAGGGATCAAACAGAAATTCCATGCAGTTTTCCACCCACAATCAGCAGGGTTAGTGGAGAGGTACAACGCTACTTTGAAATTGAAATTAGAGAAAATACTTGCTTCTATGTCTCTGAAATAGCCAGATGCACTACCATTGGCATTGCTATCCATAAGATCGGTGCCACATTCATGATCTGGCCTTACCCCATATTAAATCGTATTTGGAAGACCAATGAACATTTGGGGAGTTCCTAAGCCACAGCCTGTACATGATATACCTTGTGTTCTGATGAATGATTATTTGGCACAGTTAACCGACAGTTTGATCTCTATTCATCAACAGGTTCGAGAAGCGCTTCCTGACAGATCTACAGGTGAGGCCCACAAACTCCCTCCTGGAGACCATGTGATGATCAGGGTCTTCGAGAAATCGAACAGTTTGGAACCGAGGTGGCAAGGACCAGAGCAAGTATTACTTGCAACAAGGACAGCAGTTTGAGTGATGAACAAGAAGAACTGGGTCCAAACCACATACTGCAAACGTGTGTCGCCTGCCTTGGTGGAACCTGCTGTCCTGACTGATCATCAAGAGATTTTGGAAACAGAGAAGGGCAATGCTATCTCACCTGACAAATCTGAGGGAGTCTTCCCAGACCACACGATTTCTGGAGCATCGCGATACCACTTGAGACCGAGGAAAGAATCTGCAGTGCTGAAAAAGACTGGTTGAGCTACCGCCCTGGGTTGATGAAACGGAGAGCCATTGTGGCAAGGGGGGAAAATCAGTCCTGCGAAGTGACACCCGTCTTGGCCCTTGGTGAAGAATTAGCGGCTGCCCAGGGATAAGAGCTCCAACGATTGTTTTAAACAAAGAAAGTGATCATGGCTACAGGAAGATCAACTGTTGCCAAGGTATGTAGTGAAAGGATAATTTATGCAATAGGGTTTGTTCTTGCTATGGTGGCCTTGGCAGCAATAACTTGGGTTTTTGAGGAAGTGGCTCCTGCTCGACAATTCCTGATTGCCACTACTCCAGTACCGGTTGAGCATCACTACTATACGCTTCCCTACCATGAGCAGAAGCATCGACAATCCTACCTAAATATTACATTCATCCAGATGTTGCATCATACACACAATGCCACGAATACTACCAACTGCTGGGTGTGTGGGATGATACCTGCACATCAAAAAAAAGGGGGAACACCTTTTAATCCTCTGCCGTTTTCCCATAATGGTTCATGTCAAGCTTGGTATGCATAGACTTCAGTAGGTGGGATTAACTTTCTTCTGAATAAAGTATGCTATCAAGATAAAGATGGTTATCCTCAAGCTAAAGGGACTAAATGGGAATAGGAAGAGTATCAACCTGACAATATTTCGACACATATGTCTTCACGATTATGAGAACTATTAAGAACAATGGACCTTTTGTAATTTCTGTGACCAGAGCTAAAGCAGATTTGTGTATAAGCAGTGTTGGAAGAATTACAGAGGGACGGAGTGAATGTATTTTGACATTGGCTATTGAAGGAGCTAATAATAGTAGTTTCACATCTTAGCACAATATTTATTTTGTCTGTTGTAATAAAGGATACTATCAATTACCTGCTGGGTAGTCTGGGGTATGTTACAGATAATTTTCCTAGATATGGTGTTTGCAAGCTTTTATGGAGTGACAACGGACCTCATTTTATTGGGCAAGTTGTTGAGTATGTCTTGAAACGATTAGGGATCAAACAGAAATTCCATGCAGTTTTCCACCCACAATCAGCAGGGTTAGTGGAGAGGTACAACACTACTTTGAAATTGAAATTAGAGAAAATACTTGCTTCCATGTCTCTGAAATAGCCAGATGCACTACCATTGGCATTGCTATCCATAAGATCGGTGCCACATTCATGATCTGGCCTTACCCCATATTAAATCGTATTTGGAAGACCAATGAACATTTGGGGAGTTCCTAAGCCACAGCCTGTACATGATATACCTTGTGTTCTGATGAATGATTATTTGGCACAGTTAACCGACAGTTTGATCTCTATTCATCAACAGGTTCGAGAAGCGCTTCCTGACAGATCTACAGGTGAGGCCCACAAACTCCCTCCTGGAGACCATGTGATGATCAGGGTCTTCGAGAAATCGAACAGTTTGGAACCGAGGTGGCAAGGACCAAAGCAAGTATTACTTGCAACAAGGACAGCAGTTTGAGTGATGAACAAGAAGAACTGGGTCCAAACCACATACTGCAAACGTGTGTCGCCTGCCTTGGTGGAACCTGCTGTCCTGACTGATCATCAAGAGATTTTGGAAACAGAGAAGGGCAATGCTATCTCACCTGACAAATCTGAGGGAGTCTTCCCAGACCACACGATTTCTGGAGCATCGCGATACCACTTGAGACCGAGGAAAGAATCTGCAGTGCTGAAAAAGACTGGTTGAGCTACCGCCCTGGGTTGATGAAACGGAGAGCCATTGTGGCAAGGGGGGAAAATCAGTCCTGCGAAGTGACACCCGTCTTGGCCCTTGGTGAAGAAATTAGCGGCTGCCCAGGGATAAGAGCTCCAACGATTGTTTTAAACAAAGAAAGTGATCATGGCTACAGAAAGATCAACTGTTGCCAAGGTATGTAGTGAAAGGATAATTTATGCAATAGGGTTTGTTCTTGCTATGGTGGCCTTGGCAGCAATAACTTGGGTTTTTGAGGAAGTGGCTCCTGCTCGACAATTCCTGATTGCCACTACTCCAGTACCGGTTGAGCATCACTACTATACGCTTCCCTACCATGAGCAGAAGCATCGACAATCCTACCTAAATATTACATTCATCCAGATGTTGCATCATACACACAATGCCACGAATACTACCAACTGCTGGGTGTGTGGGATGATACCTGCACATCAAAAAAAAGGGGGAACACCTTTTAATCCTCTGCCGTTTTCCCATAATGGTTCATGTCAAGCTTGGTATGCACTTTTGTTTGCTTCCGGATAGACTTCAGTAGGTGGGATTAACTTTCTTCTGAATAAAGTATGCTATCAAGATAAAGATGGTTATCCTCAAGCTAAAGGGACTAAATGGGAATAGGAAGAGTATCAACCTGACAATATTTCGACACATATGTCTTCACGATTATGAGAACTATTAAGAACAATGGACCTTTTGTAATTTCTGTGACCAGAGCTAAAGCAGATTTGTGTATAAGCAGTGTTGGAAGAATTACAGAGGGACGGAGTGAATGTATTTTGACATTGGCTATTGAAGGAGCTAATAATAGTAGTTTCACATCTTAGCACAATACTTATTTTGTCTGTTGTAATAAAGGATACTATCAATTACCTGCTGGGTAGTCTGGGGTATGTTACATATAATTTTCCTAGATATGGTGTTTGCAAGCTTTTATGGAGTGACAACGGACCTCATTTTATTGGGCAAGTTATTGAGTATGTCTTGAAACGATTAGGGATCAAACAGAAATTCCATGCAGTTTTCCACCCACAATCAGCAGGGTTAGTGGAGAGGTACAACGCTACTTTAAAATTGAAATTAGAGAAAATACTTGCTTCCATGTCTCTGAAATAGCCAGATGCACTACCATTGGCATTGCTATCCATAAGATCAGTGCCACATTCATGATCTGGCCTTACCCCATATTAAATCGTATTTGGAAGACCAATGAACATTTGGGGAGTTCCTAAGCCACAGCCTGTACATGATATACCTTGTGTTCTGATGAATGATTATTTGGCACAGTTAACCGACAGTTTGATCTCTATTCATCAACAGGTTCGAGAAGCGCTTCCTGACAGATCTACAGGTGAGGCCCACAAACTCCCTCCTGGAGACCATGTGATGATCAGGGTCTTCGAGAAATCGATCAGTTTGGAACCGAGGTGGCAAGGACCAGAGCAAGTATTACTTGCAACAAGGACAGCAGTTGGAGTGATGAACAAGAAGAACTGGGTCCAAACCACATACTGAAAACGTGTGTCGCCTGCCTTGGTGGAACATGCTGTCCTGACTGATCATCAAGAGATTTTGGAAACAGAGAAGGGCAATGCTAGCTCACCTGACAAATCTGAGGGAGTCTTCCCAGACCACACGATTTCTGGAGCATCGCGATACCACTTGAGACCGAGGAAAGAATCTGCAGTGCTGAAAAAGACTGGTTGAGCTACCGCCCTGGGTTGATGAAACGGAGAGCCATTGTGGCAAGGGGGGAAAATCAGTCTTGCGAAGTGACACCCGTCTTGGCCCTTGGTGAAGAAATCAGCGGCTGCCCAAGGATAAGAGCTCCAACGATTGTTTTAAACGAAGAAAGTGATCATGGCTACAGAAAGATCAACTGTTGCCAAGGTATGTAGTGAAAGGATCATTTGTGCAATAGGGTTTGTTGTTGCTATGGTGGCCTTGGCAGCAATAACTTGGGTTTTTGAGAAAGTGGCTCCTGCTCGACAATTCCTGATTGCCACTACTCCAGTACCGGTTGAGCATCACTACTATACGCTTCCCTACCATGAGCAGAAGCATCGACAATCCTACCTAAATATTACATTCATCCAGATGTTGCATCATACACACAATGCCACGAATACTACCAACTGCTGGGTGTGTGGGATGATACCTGCACATCAAAAAAAAGGGGGAACACCTTTTAATCCTCTGCCGTTTTCCCATAATGGTTCATGTCAAGCTTGGTATGCACTTTTGTTTGCTTCCGGATAGACTTCAGTAGGTGGGATTAACTTTCTTCTGAATAAAGTATGCTATCAAGATAAAGATGGTTATCCTCAAGCTAAAGGGACTAAATGGGAATAGGAAGAGTATCAACCTGACAATATTTCGACACCATATGTCTTCACGATTATGAGAACTATTAAGAACAATGGACCTTTTGTAATTTCTGTGACCAGAGCTAAAGCAGATTTGTGTATAAGCAGTGTTGGAAGAATTACAGAGGGACGTAGTGAATGTATTTTGACATTGGCTATTGAAGGAGCTAATAATAGTAGTTTCACATCTTAGCACAATACTTATTTTGTCTGTTGTAATAAAGGATACTATCAATTACCTGCTGGGTAGTCTGGGGTATGTTACATATAATTTTCCTAGATGTGGTGTTTGCAAGCTTTTATGGAGTGACAACGGACCTCATTTTATTGGGCAAGTTGTTGAGTATGTCTTGAAACGATTAGGGATCAAACAGAAATTCCATGCAGTTTTCCACCCACAATCAGCAGGGTTAGTGGAGAGGTACAACGCTACTTTGAAATTGAAATTAGAGAAAATTCTTGCTTCCATGTCTCTGAAATAGCCAGATGCACTACCATTGGCATTGCTATCCATAAGATCGGTGCCACATTCATGATCTGGCCTTACCCCATATTAAATCGTATTTGGAAGACCAATCAATATTTGGGGAGTTCCTAAGCCACAGCCTGTACATGATATGCCTTGTGTTCTGATGAATGATTATTTGGCACAGTTAACCGACAGTTCGATCTCTATTCATCAACAGGTTCGAGAAGCGCTTCCTGACAGATCTACAGGTGAGGCCCACAAACTCCCTCCTGGAGACCATGTGATGATCAGGGTCTTCGAGAAATCGAACAGTTTGGAACCGAGGTGGCAAGGACCAGAGCAAGTATTACTTGCAACAAGGACAGCAGTTTGAGTGATGAACAAGAAGAACTGGGTCCAAACCACATACTGCAAACGTGTGTCGCCTGCCTTGGTGGAACCTGCTGTCCTGACTGATCATCAAGAGATTTTGGAAACAGAGAAGGGCAATGCTATCTCACCTGACAAATCTGAGGGAGTCTTCCCAGACCACACGATTTCTGGAGCATCGCGATACCACTTGAGACCGAGGAAAGAATCTGCAGTGCTGAAAAAGACTGGTTGAGCTACCGCCCTGGGTTGATGAAACAGAGAGCCATTGTGGCAAGGGGGGAAAATCAGTCCTGCGAAGTGGCACCCGTCTTGGCCCTTGGTGAAGAAATCAGCGGCTGCCCAGGGATAAGAGCTCCAACGATTGTTTTAAACGAAGAAAGTGATCATGGCTACAGAAAGATCAACTGTTGCCAAGGTATGTAGTGAAAGGATAATTTGTGCAATAGGGTTTGTTGTTGCTATGGTGGCCTTGGCAGCAATAACTTGGGTTTTTGAGAAAGTGGCTCCTGCTCGACAATTCCTGATTGCCACTACTCCAGTACCGGTTGAGCATCACTACTATACGCTTCCCTACCATGAGCAGAAGCATCGACAATCCTACCTAAATATTACATTCATCCAGATGTTGCATCATACACACAATGCCACGAATACTACCAACTGCTGGGTGTGTGGGATGATACCTGCACATCAAAAAAAAGGGGGAACACCTTTTAATCCTCTGCCGTTTTCCCATAATGGTTCATGTCAAGCTTGGTATGCACTTTTGTTTGCTTCCAGATAGACTTCAGTAGGTGGGATTAACTTTCTTCTGAATAAAGTATGCTATCAAGATAAGGATGGTTATCCTCAAGCTAAAGGGACTAAATGGGAATAGGAAGAGTATCAACCTGACAATATTTCGACACCAAATGTCTTCACGATTATGAGAACTATTAAGAACAATGGACCTTTTGTAATTTCTGTGACCAGAGCTAAAGCAGATTTGTGTATAAGCAGTGTTGGAAGAATTACAGTGGGACGGAGTGAATGTATTTTGACATTGGCTATTGAAGGAGCTAATAATAGTAGTTTCACATCTTAGCACAATACTTATTTTGTCTGTTGTAATAAAGGATACTATCAATTACCTGCTGGGTAGTCTGGGGTATGTTACATATAATTTTCCTAGATATGGTGTTTGCAAGCTTTTATGGAGTGACAACGGACCTCATTTTATTGGGCAAGTTGTTGAGTATGTCTTGAAACGATTAGGGATCAAACAGAAATTCCATGCAGTTTTCCACCCACAATCAGCAGGGTTAGTGGAGAGGTACAACGGTACTTTGAAATTGAAATTAGAGAAAATACTTGCTTCCATGTCTCTGAAATAGCCAGATGCACTACCATTGGCATTGCTATCCATAAGATCGGTGCCACATTCATGATCTGGCCTTACCCCATATTAAATCGTATTTGGAAGACCAATGAACATTTGGGGAGTTCCTAAGCCACAGCCTGTACATGATATACCTTGTGTTCTGATGAATGATTATTTGGCACAGTTAACCGACAGTTTGATCTCTATTCATCAACAGGTTCGAGAAGTGCTTCCTGACAGATCTACAGGTGAGGCCCACGAACTCCCTCCTGGAGACCATGTGATGATCAAGGTCTTCGAGAGGTCGAACAGTTTGGAACCGAGGTGGCAAGGACCAGAGCAAGTATTACTTGCAACAAGGACAGCAGTTCGAGTGATGAACAAGAAGAACTGGGTCCAAACCACATACTGCAAACGTGTGTCGCCTGCCTTGGTGGAACCTGCTGTCCTGACTGATCATCAAGAGATTTTGGAAACAGAGAAGGGCAATACTATCTCACCTGATGAATCTGAGGGAGTCTTCCCGGACCACACGATTTCTGGAGCATCGCGATAAGACTTGAGGATGGATGGATGGATGGATGGGTTTTTATATAGCGCAATATCACCGCCAGGTCTCAAAGCGCTTTGCATTGGGAACCTGTCCTGGTTTTTCCCTGTGAGATAGCCCCTACTTGGTATCCCCAAGGGGAAAGCCAGGCATCCCGCTGCGGGGGGCCGTTGTGGAGATTAAGCAAGCTATTGCCCAGAGTTGCAGAGTGGGAACCTGTGATTCGAGTAGGCACTGAAGCGAGAATTACCGAGTCCGTGGACATTTTGGGCTCAAGACCCGCCGAGGCAGGAATTGAACCCTGGTCCCGGGTCTGCTGATCTCAGCGTCCGGGTCTGCCTCCTCTAACCAATGAGCCACACTTGAGACCGAGGAAAGAATCTGCAGTGCAGAAAAAGACTGGTTGAGCTACCGCCCTGGGTTGGTGAAACGGAGAGCCAATGTGGCAAGGGGGGGATATCAGTCCTGCGAAGTGACACCCGTCTTGGCCCTTGGTGAAGAAATCAACAGCTGCCCAGGGATAAGAGCTCCAACGATTGTTTTAAACAACGAAAGTAATCATGGCTACAGAAAGATCAACTGTTGCCAAGGTATGTAGTGAAAGAATCATTTGTGCGATACAGTTTGTTGTTGCTATGGTGGCCTTGGCAGCAATAACTTGGGTTGTTGAGAAAGTGGCTCCTGCTCAACAATTCCTGATTGCCACTACTCCAGTACCGGTTGAGCATCACTACTATACGCTTCCCTACCATGAGCAGAAGCATCGACAATCCTACCTAAATAATACATTCATTCAGCTGTTGCATCATACACACAATGCCACGAATACTACCAACTGCTGGGTATGTGGGATGATACCTGCACATCAAAAAAAAGGGGGAACACCTTTTAATCCTCTGCCGTTTTCCCATAATGGTTCATGTCAAGCTTGGTATGCACTTTTGTTTGCTTCCGGATAGCCTTCAGTAGGTGGGATTAACTTTCATCTGAATAAAGTATGCTATCAAGATAAAGATTGTTATCCTCAAGCTAAAGGGACTAAATGGGAATAGGAAGAGTATCAACCTGACAATATTTTGACTCCATATGTCTTCACGATTATGAGAACTTTTAAGAACAAGGGACCTTTTGTAATTTCTGTGACCAGAGCTAAAGCGGATTTGTGTATAAGCAGTGTTGGAAGAATTACAGTGGGACGGAGTGAATGTATTTTGACATTGGCTATTGAAGGAGCTAATAATAGTAGTTTCACATCTTCGCACAATACCTTTTTTGTCTGAGGTAATAAAAGATACTATCAATTACCTGCTGGGTAGTCTGGGGTATGTTACATATAATTTTCCTAGATATGGTGTTTGCAAGATTTTAAGGAGTGACAATGGACCTCATTTTATTGGGCAAGTTGTTGAGTATGTCTTGAAACGATTAGGGATCAAACAGAAATTCCATGCAGTTTTCGACCCACAATCAGCAGGGTTAGTGGAGAGGTAAAACGCTACTTTGAAATTGAAATTAGCGAAAATACTTGCTTCCATGTCTCTGAAATGGCCATATGCACTACCATTGGCATTGCTATCCATAAGATCGGTGCCACATTCATGATCTGGCCTTACCCCGTATTAAATCGTATTTGGAAGACCAATGAACATTTGGGGAGTTCCTAAGCCACAGCCTGTACATGATATACCCTGTGTTCTGATGAATGATTATTTGGCACAGTTAACCGACAGTTTGATCTCTATTCATCAACAGGTTCGAGAAGCGCTTCCTGGCAGATCTACAGGTGAGGCCCACGAACTCCCTCCTGGAGACCATGTGATGATCAAGGTCTTCGAGAGGTCGAACAGTTTGGAACCGAGGTGGCGAGGACCAGAGCAAGTATTACTTGCAACAAGGACAGCAGTTCGAGTGATGAACAAGAAGAACTGAGTCCAAACCACACACTGCAAACATGTGTCTCCTGCCTTGGTGGAACCTGCTGTCCTGACTGATCATCAAGAGATTTTGGAAACGGAGAAGGGCAATACTATCTCATCTGACAAATCTGATGGAGTCTTCCCGGACCACACGATTTCTGGAGCATGGCAATACCACTTGAGACCGAGGAAAGAATCTGCAGTGCTGAAAAAGACTGGTTGAGCTACCGCCCTGGGTTGGTGAAATGGAGAGCCAATGTGGCAAGGGGGGGATATCAGTCCTGCGAAGTGACACCCGTCTTGGCCCTTGGTGAAGAAATCAACGGCTGCCCGGGGATAAGAGCTCCAACCATTGTTTTAAACGACGAAAGTGATCATGGCTACAGAAAGATCAACTGTTGCCAAGGTATGTAGTGTAAGGATCATTTGTGCGACAGGCTTTGTTGTTGCTAAGGTGGCCTTGGCAGCAATAACTTGGGTTGTTGAGAAAGTGGTTCCTGCTCGGCAATTCCTGATTGCCACTACTCCAGTACCGGTTGAGCATCACTACTATACGCTTCCCTACCATGAGCAGAAGCATTGACAATCCTACCTAAATAATACATTCATCCAGATGTTGCATCATACACACAAGGCCTTGAATACTACCAACTGCTGGGTGTGTGGGATGATACCTGCACATCAAAAAAAAGGGGGAACACCTTTTAATCCTCTGCCGTTTTCCCATAATGGTTCATGTCAAGCTTGGTATGCACTTTTGTTTGCTTCCGGAAAGCCTTCAGTAGGTGGGATTAACTTTCGTCTGAATAAAGAATGCTATCAAGATAAAGATGGTTATCCTCAAGATAAAGGGACTAAATGGGAATAGGAAGATTATCAACCTGACAATATTTCAACACCATATGTCTTCACGATTATGATAACTATTAAGAACAAAGGACCTTTTGTAATTTCTGTGACCAGAGCTAAAGCAGATTTGTGTATAAGCAGTGTTGGAAGAATTACAGTGGGACGGAGTGAATGTATTTTGACATTGACTATTAAAGGAGCTAATAACAGTAGTTTCACATCTTCGCACAATACTTATTTTGTCTGTGGTAATAAAAGATACTATCAATTACCTGCTGGGTAGTCTGGGGTATGTTACATATCATTTTTGTTACCACCTGTGTTCTTAGCACCTCCATCGTATCATCGGGATTTTAAACTGTATAACGATATCTCTCAGAACAGATACAAACAAACAATAATTACTGATGAGGTTGATCAGACTGATACCACTTTGCAACAATATGTCGATTTTAATTTGGGTTTCTTCTACTTCGTGGGTACTGCATTAATCAGTAGAAAAATAAGGAGACTCACTCGTGTTGTGGAAGCTGTTACCAATCAGACAGCAATGGCACTTGGGAACATTACAGAAGAACTGCAAATTGCAAGGATTGTAGCACTCCAGAACAGAATGGTGCTCAATGTGATTTTGGCTGATTGAGGTGGTGCATATCGCATTATCGGTAGCAGCTGCTGCGTGTTTATATCAGACCACTCACCTTCAGTATACAACGCAATATCAAAACTGCATAAGATTGTTGAAGAGATTCACCCAGAGACTGGTACATGGACTTTTTCGACCTGGTTCTGGACACTATTTGCTACTTGGGGCTGGAAATTACTGACTATATTATGTATACTGTTGGCGATATTATTTACATGCTGTGCTTGTACACAATGTGGTTCTATGCTTTGCTCCATGTGCATCACTGCTTGTACACCTACCAAAAGAAATATTGCAGAAATGAAAGTACAACAAATGCTAAATAAAGAGATCACTGGGATGATGATCATCAATGTACAGGATGCATATCTATATTACCCCAGATAAACGAATGTCTTCAGCTAATGCTAAAAGGGTCATCTGTTGTAATTTGGCAACAATTGGGTTAGCATTAGCAGAAGACATCTTGTATTTAGAAGCTAATTTGTCAGTTTTTGTGGAATCCATGTTGTATGTCTATCCGTCATTTCATATGCCATGTGCTACCACGTGCTCGCCATGTGCTCTGTCCTACCTTTCTGTCCCCTGCTCTTGTATTCTGCCTAGTGACAAGGTATATTTGGCCTTTCCTGTCTCGCACATGCCCAGTTGAGCTTGCAGCTGTCTTTGCAGCTGTTCAAAGTTTGTAACTGTCAGGATTGGTTTACTAGAATTAGCCACTGTTAGCTCCACCCACTTGTTGACTGTAGGTTCCATATATGACCATATATGTACCTAAAACCTGTGTTTTGTACTTGTACCGCCTTCTTCTGAGCCCCTGTGTGGGTATAAAAGGACCATGCTCCTTCAATTCGGTGTGCTACTTCACACATTACCGAAGGGTGTTGTGTGAATGTAGTTCCACCTCATGAGGTTTAATAAACTCTGTAGTTTCCATTCCAGTTTCTGTGCCAACTTCTTCCTATTGATCTGAGGACTCTGTGCAGAGAAGGGCGAACCCCTTGCACTGGAAGGCCTTGCTGAGGCTCACCACCACAATACATTCTCCCAAGTACAGATATATGGGCAAAAATCCATTGTTTTTTTGTTCATCATGCCATTCCAGTTTGGACCCAGCCATATGCAAATCAGCCTATACCCTGAGTCCAGTAGGAAAAGTGAAGCCTGAACTGGCAGGCCAAGTCCTCCATGGACTGGAAACAAGCATCCTAGGACAGGATTTGGGCCCACGTCTGGGCATACCCGTCCCACTAGGGGTGACAAATGAAAAAAGAACAATTGATGGGCAGAATGCAGAATAATGTCTCACATCCGCCCCAGTACAGATATCTGGGCCTAAATACATTGTTTTTTTTTGCTCATAATGCCATTATAGTTTGGACCCAGCCATTTGCAAATCAGTCTTGACCCTGCACCTAATGGTAACAGTCCAGCCCGAACTGCCAATCCAGATCCTTCCTGGACAGGAAACCAGCATAATAGGACTGGTTTCAGTCTTTCAGCCCACATCAGCCAGGATAGCTGTACTTCAGTGGCATGGAGAGCACGGTACCCAAGTCTGGGCATACCTGTCCCACTCACGGTGACAAATGAAAAAAGAACAACTGATGGACAGAATGCAGAAGAATGGCATACATTCACCCCAGTATAGAAATGTGGACCTAAATCCATTTATTTTGCTCACCATGCTATTCCAGTTTGGATCCAGCCATACATAAATCAGTCTTGTCCCTACGCCCAATGTGAACAGTCCAGCCCGATATGCCAGGCCAGGTAATCCCTGGATTGGAAACAAGCATCCTACGACAATTTCAGGCTTTTGGCCATCATCAGCCAGGATAGTTTGACTCCAGTGGCATGGACTTGTTTCAGGCTTTCAGCCATGATAGTTTGGCTTAAGTGGCTTTGAGAGCACGGGGCCCATGTCCGGGCATATCCTTTACTCTCAGGTTGACAAATGCAAAACAATTGGTAGACAGAATGCAGAACAATGTCATACATTCAACCCAGTACAGAGATCTGGCCTAAATCCATCGATTTTTTTGCTCACCATGCGATTCCAGTTTTGAGACAGCCATATGTAAATCAGTCTTGACCCTGCGTCCAATGAAAACAGTCCAGCCCAAACTTTTAGGCCAGGTCCTCCTTGGACTGGAAACAAGCATCCTAGGACTGGTTTTGGGCTTTCAGCCCTCATCAGCCAGGATAGCTTGACTCCACTGGCATGGAGAGCACTGAACCGACGACTAAGCATACCTGTCCTTCTGGGGGTAACACATGCAAAAAGAACAATTGATGGACAGAATCCAGAACAATGTCATACATTCACCCCAGTACAGAGATCTGGGCCTATATCCATGATGTTTTCTGCTCACCATACAATTCCAGTTTGGACCCAGCCATATGCAAATCAGTCTTGACCCTATGCCCACTGGGAACAGTCCAGCCCAAACTGCCAGGCCAGTTCCTCCCTGGACTGGAAATAAGCATCCTAGGACTGGTTTTGGGCTTTCAGCCCTCATCAGCCAGGATATATTGACTCCAGTGGCATGGAGCGCACTGGACTGACTTCTGGGCATACCCGTCCTAGTCGGGTTGACAAATGCAAAAAGAACAATTGATGGACAGAATGCAGAAAAATGTCATATATTCAGCCCAATACAGAGATCTGGGCCTAAATCCATTGTTTTTTTCTCGCCATGCCTTTCCAGTTTGGAGCCAGTCATATGCAAATCAGTCTTTACCCTTTGCCCATTGGGAACAGTCCAGCCCAAACTGCCAGTCCAGTTCCTCCCTGGACTGGAAACAAACATCCTATGACTGGTTTCGGGCATTTAGCCCTCATCCGCCAGGATAGCTTGACTCTAAGGGTGGGCGTAAAATCCGTTTCGCGGGCGAATTTGCGGATTTTACGCGATTTCGCGATCCGCGAATCTCGCAAAATCGCGGTAAAATCCGCGAATCAGCGGGGACGAATTTTCAGCCAAGCAAGGGTTACAGCAGCAGGTGTAAAAGTTGAACCTAATTTCTTTGTAACCTTTTATGAAAGGGTTACAAACAAATTAACTTCAACTTGGACACCTGCTGCTAATTGCTTCCTGGCGCCTCGTTGCCTACTTGCAACTATTCTCTGACCCTGCTCTGACCCTTGAAGCAGGGTCAGAGAATAGTTACAAGTAGGCAACGAGGCACCTGTCCAAGGAATTAAACCTCATCAGGAAGCACTTACAGATATAAAAAACAGGAAGAAGGGAGAGGATGGCAAATACACCCATTTTGAGTTGTCAGGAGGGGTTAAACTAAAAGAGACCTTTACAGCACAATTTTCATATGCATTTTGCTAAAAATAAAAAGCTGTATGTTCTGTAGGGGCAACTCAGGAATCTGGCCCTTCAGAGATCCGGCCTCTCTTTCTTTCTCTCGTTCTCTCTCTCCCTCTCTCTTTCCCTCTCTTTCTCTCTCTTCTATCTATCTATCTATCTATCTATCTATCTATCTATCTATCTATCTATCTATCTATCTATCTCTCTCTCCCTCTCCCATAAACGACTGCATGGGTAACTTCGCTATGCAAGCGGCTTGCGAAGACGCAAAAATCCCCGCGAACACGCAAAAAACCCCGCGAACACGCAAAAAACCCAGCGAACACGCAAAAAACCAAAAATCCGCAAATTCGCACAAATTCGCGAATTTTGCTGATCGCGAATTCGCAAATCCACAAATTCGCGGATCGCGAATTCGCAAAATTCACCCAGTGGCATGGAAAGAACAATTGATGGACAGAATGCAGAACAATGTCATACATTCACCCCAGTACAGAGATACGGGCCTAAATCCATTGTATTTTCTGCTCATCATGCTCTACCAGTCATGAACTGCCAGTCCAGGTCCTTTATGGACTGGAAACAAGCAACCTATCACTGGTTTCGGGCTTGCAGCCCTCATCAGCCAAAATAGCTTGCCTCAAGTGGCATGGAGAGCACAGGACCCACAGGACCCGTCCTTCTCGAGGTGACAAAAGCAAAAAAGAACAATTGTGTATCTTTTGCTTTCTTGCCCTAAGTGCGCCAGGTATCCCCAGACATGGGTCTTGGGCTCAGTGTGCCACTTGATTCAATTTACCCTGGCTGATGAGGTATGAAACCCTGAAACCAATCCTAGGATGCTTGTTTCTGGTCCAGGGATTACCTGGCTCGGCCGTTCGGGTTGGATGGTTCCCATGAGGCACAGGGTCACGAAGGATTTGCATATGGCCAGGTCTACACTGGGGTGGAATGATGAGCAAAAGAATTATGAATTTAACCCAGATCTATTGACTGGGGGTTAATGTTTTTATTTGTACTGCATTCCGTCCATCAATTGTGTGTCCTTTGCTTTTAGCTTTAAGTCACTACAAAGTGTTTATTCTTTAAAAATTCTTATTTCCTTTAAATTCGTGTGGGATTTTTCTTGTGCAGTGTTTTCATTGTATTACTGTTTGTGTGCTGCTTAACTACTTTAGACATTGCATCTAAGTTAAGCCTGACTGCTTTTGTGCCAAGTTTCCACAGGATTAAGCAAAGGTCAATTTGGTGACTATTTTGGTTCACCCTGACCGAGATTGTGAGTATTAGGACCCCACTCAATCATCAGCCAAATTTCACAAAGTTATCACATGGGAATTGTAAGTGTACATACCAAATTACTACCAGCACAGTGCTATGCAATTCATAATCAGCCTCTATATGAAGTCTAGAAATGCAGGGAATTCTGTCACATATTTGAGACCAAATAGGATTTCTACATGAAGACTCAATGTTGTACTTCTAGGAAAATGATCACCATAAACAACAATGAGATCTGAGACTTAAATAAGGAGACTCATCATACTCACTATTGCTTAATATTGACCTGGACTCCTACTGTGTGAGCTTCAAAAAAAATCTGAAAACAATTGTAAAAGATGTACCTTTTGGGGGATTCATAGAACAACTCACAGGTATGCCCATTGTAGATGATATAGGTTTACGGTGACTCAAAAGAAGGTATGAGTACTCATTTGAAGAATTACAGTTACAAATGCAGCAAGACAAAACCCTGAAACTAAGGGGTCGATTTATCCAAGAATTGCTCCAGTACAAAAGTCATGCAGAATGATGGAGCCTGTACAACGTCTTTATCTTCTATATACTTTTATAAGACATATTTTGCTTTGGAAAGTTAATAGTTGTTTGCACTGACCTGCATTGCTTTGCATAAAGGGAACATCCCATGGGTGGTACATGGACCTACCCATACTCCCATCCATGGCTTTGGATGCAAAGTATTTGCTAACATTTGCAGACAGGGATTTGTACAAAAAAAACACTACCTTAAAGCAGGCATTAACTATGAAAATATGCTAATTTCTTCTAACTTCTACCAGATTGAATGTCAGCAGCATTGTACAGCACTTAACCTATGTGCTAAATGTTTTAAAGTGTGCTTTAGCAAAGTATTGTGTACAGGAACGGCAATCGTCCAGTATAAAACCAATGCAAACAATTACAGAAACACCTTTGCAAATGGCGCAATGTGCATGCATGATGCGAGACAGCCTCAAAGCGTACCACACTGAGGAGATATGCGGTTTCCTGCTCTCTCCTTCTTGCACAGAGCAGGACAGCAACTTGTTTGTTGTGCTATAGTTGACTTTTTTTGTTTTTTTCAAATCTTTATTCAATCTATGTACAAACAGATCATAAAAACACAATTTCATCGGTTAGGTCACAATAAATAATTTATATAAAACCAAAGACCATTAAAAGATTGGATTAAAAAGCTTATTTAGCCTTTTCTTAGTTAAAATCAAGATTGTCTGTACATTTTAATCTATGAATACTAAAAATTCATAGCAGCGACCCCATCGCCCTTCTCTTTCTCCAGCTAGCCCACAAGAAAGATGCTACCATAAAACAGACGTGGGGATTGGGAAGAGCTGTTAAAAAATATAGTGCCACCCTGCATTGCGAGAAATGTTGTTGCCTTAAGATTGGAGGCAAATCCTGCAAAACAATACTAAATGTAGGTCAGACTGAGGAGAACAATTGTCACACAGGCAGGGGCTCAAATCTGCATGCCTATACCTCTTCTCTGAGAACCCGAACATCAGGGAAATCAGATTCAGGCAAAATAGCAACAGAATGAATCTGTTTTGAGATACTGTAACTTGGGAAAGGTAACAATAGCCTTCCTCCAGTCTTGGCTGTTTTAAATCGTAGACTGCAAGTGCCTGTAAATGCCTGTTCTTTTCCCTGCAATCGCAATTAGCCTTCTGTAGATAAAATCAATTATTTTCTGTTTGGGGACTTCCCTACATAGTGAGGGGTCCCTAAAAAGTTCTCCCTGCCCTATTGCATTTAGTTCTGCCTCCAAATACCTGAGCCATCCAATCCTGCTATGTCTCTCGAGCCCCAAGCAATCACCAATTATGTGTTGGGTTAGTTTGAGAGTTCTACTTCGCCAAATCAAAAGACACAGCAGGATAGGTGCCATTCTAAGAGAGTCATCCAAGGCTATAGTTAAGTAAATATCTCCTTAAACGCCAAAAAGACACATAGGTTCTTTGTAAGACATCACAAAGATAAAAGAAGTAGTGAACAACAGCATACCATGGGAATATCACAAGCAGAATACTGAACATTGAAAGCCAAGTGAGGCATGGACTCGTCCTCCTGTTGCAAATTAAGCTGTTGATTCTCCACAGTCAAAATTCAAGTGCAAGATGCGCTTCCATCAATCTCCTTGTGCTTTTCTTGAGTCTACATGGTTTGCTCCATTCTCCTTTTCTTAGAAACACCTTCATGCAATAGAATGGACCCCATATTGTGTACATTTCACCTGCAAAGGGCCCTTGTTCTTTATTTATGTCTTATCCATTAACATTGGGAAGAGTCAATAATGCATAATGGCTCAGTCAATAGAGGTTTTGCATTTAATTCAGTTATTTGTTTATTTTCTTTATTGTATTAGTACTTTAAATGTTCTTAATGATTCATCTGGGTACTTTCCAAACACAAACTGGTACTGCAAATTAAATCAATTGGAAAAAGAACATTTATAGGACATTTTATGATGCACATGCCCTAAGGTGTAAACGTTCAAGCAGGTACAGTATGCAGGGCAAGATGACCCAAGTAAAAGTAGATTAGTGCGGATCAGTAGTATCAACAACCTGTCTTTATGGATGGGAGACAGTTCATAACATGTCCAATTCCCAGGATTCGTAGAGCTTACTAGGTCAAGTGTATGATGGGAAACATCCTTTACAATGCGGTGTTTACACCGCAGGGCCTTTACGACGCAGCCATCACAACGCAAGTCATTACTACGACTTGCGCTCGATGGTGCTCTTGCTCAAGGAATAGTTTAATTTTCTATTCCAACACCTTATCTACTGTTACCTGGGCTGGAGTTAGAATAGAAAATTAAAATATTCCACAATCCAGCGCCCTCCAACGCAAGTCGTTGTAACGAATTGTGTTGTGATAACTGCGTTGTAATGGTAGCGCGGTGTAAACAATGCGTCGTACTGACATACATCCGTGTTTAATACCTGGATTTATCTATTCAGTTTCTGCAAAGCCGGATTTTATAAAACAGTCAATCATACATTTTATTTTCAGAAGCACATACATGTATGATTGGGAACCATTGGCATGATTGATTGTAGTTAAAACACACTCCTCAGCCCCCATAAAAAATAATAAAAAAGGACAATTGTATGAAAAGCCTGAGGTTAAGTTGCCAGTTAAAACTACTGTTGAAACATTTGGAAATATCCACTCTTCAAAATAGAATAATTTAGTCGGAGGGAAGATCCTAGGGACAAAAAAGGAAAAGTGTAATTTTAATATGGTATTTAGTGTAGAGTTACTGCACTTAGGGCCCGATGTAGGTCGCCAATTACCCGTCGGTAACGGCCGATTTCGGCCGTTACCGAGCCAGTATTTGGGATCTGACATGTAGGTAGGCTTAATTTACAGAATTTATTTTATTTTTTATTTATTTTTTACACTTATAAAGCGCGCTATTGCCAATCGGCGTCCTGGCGCTGAAGTGATAATTCCAGAGAAGCGAGAATCAAGGTACTTATTGGGAGAATAGCCATGTTTTTAGCTCCTTCCTGAATGCCAGGAGATTTGTATTGAGTTTGAGGGAGAGAGGAAGGGAGTTCCACGCCATCGCAGCTCCCCTGACAAAGCTCCTTCCGCCCCAGCGTGCCCTCTTGATCCGGGTGGTTTTGACCAGCCCCAAACTGGCCGACCTCAGTTGTCTACCTGGTCTATACCTCTGAAAAAGATCTTGAAGGAACACTGGGCCAAGGCCATGCAGTGCCTTAAAGACAATGCAGAGGGCCTTGAACCTGATTCGCTTCCGTACCGGAAGCCAGTGAAGTTTAACCAGTTCCTTGGAGACTGAGGAAAATCTGGGCAAGCCCCCAATCAAGCGGGCGGCCGCATTTTGTAAAACTTGAAGTTTATTAAGCACTCCCTGTTGTGCCTCGAGAAAAAGGCTATTACAATAGTCGATGCGAGATAGAACGAGGGCTGTCACCACCGACTTTCTACTGCCCTCAGGAAGGTAGGGTAGAACCTTTCTGATAATTCTCAGAATGTAATGTACTGAGGAACTCATCGCATTGACTTGGGGTTTAAAGGTGAGAAGGTTATCAATGACAACCCCCAAATTCTTCACCTTTGTTACAGGGATGGGGGGAGACCCCATATCAGTGGGCCACCAGTTAGGGCTCCAAATATTAGTACTTGGGCCAAAAATGATCACCTCTGTCTTTGATGAATTCAATTTTAAACAACTTTTTGCCATCCAGGAGCTGACTGCAGACATACAATCCTGGAATCTGCCTGCCACCTCCCTCTCAGTCCCCGGGAGCACCGAGACCACAATCTGGGTGTCGTCGGCGTATGATGTTAACTCAAACCCGAAGGATCTGATTACTGGGGCAAGGGCGGCAACGTAGATGTTGAATAAAGTGGGGCTTAGGGAGGATCCCTGCGGGACCCCCCCCGGGAGCTCGAAAGGTCTTGATTCATACTCCCCCATGGCCACCACTTGTACCCGCTCCGTTAAAAATGACTCCAGGAGCTTAAGTGCTTGGCCTCGAACCCCGCAGCCCTCCAGCCGATCTAATAACAATGCATGGTGGACAGTATCGAAGGCTGCTGACAGGTCTAGAAGAATCAGCACTGCCTGGCCCCCTTCGTCAAGCACCTTCCGGATCTCCTCTGTGGATTTGATAAGAGCAGTCTCGGTGCTGTGACCCTCTCTGAAACCATGTTGTGCTGAGTCAAGACCTTTTGAATTGCGCAAAAAGGAGCAGAGTTGGGAGTTCATAATTTTCTCAACCAATTTAGCAGGGAGTGGCAACCTGGATATTGGTCTATAGCTATTGGGGTCCGAAATGTCAAGGGAGGGTTTTTTAAGGAGCGGGCTAATTGAGGCCCGTTTCCACCTCTTAGGGAAGTTACCTTTCTCAAACATCAAATTGAAAATCCCTGCCAGTTGGTTCGCGATGGGAGCAACCGCCAGTTTTGCAATAGAGGTGGGGCAAGGATCGTAAGGTGAACCTGATTTGGTGGCTAGCAACAGTTTTGCTACTTCCTCAGCCTCCACAGGGTTAAAGGTAAAGAGAGTGGCCCCCGTAAATCCCGCATGGGAGTTCCCATGAGGAGTTTCAAGGAGGCTCTGGGCCACCTGAGGTTCAAGAGAGGTGAATATTACCTGAACTTTATTCTGAAAGAACTTTGCTAAGGACTCACAGAGTTCTGGGTTGGGCGGGACCGTCACCGCCTTCGGAGAGGCGAGACTGGTGACGGTATCAAAGAGTTCTTTTGTTGAGTTCTTAGCCTTCTCAATGCGGTCCGTAAAGTATACCCTCTTCGCTTGCCTGATCTCATCTTTATAGACCCTTTGGCCGGCTCTAAGCCTTTCCTTATCATACTCGGAATAGGTGGACCTCCAGCTCCGTTCTAGTTTTTTACATGCTAATTTAGCTTCTCTAAGGACGTCCGAGTACCAGGGGGCTGATGGCGCCGACCTAGCGGGTCGACATCGTTTGGGGGGGGCCAGCTTAAGGCAGGCGTGATCAATCCAGTCTGTGTACTCAGAAGTAGCTGTATTTACGTCTGTCGGTCGGGCTGGACCAGAGGCCAGGAGCAACTCCTCCAAGTCTGTTCCTTTGATGTTTTTCCAAGGCCTACACATACTGCTAGTATGACCCTCACCTGTCACTGTTTTAGCCTGAGGAATAAGGATGGCGAACCGCACCACCCCATGGTCTGTCCAGGGTAGAGGTTCGGCTATTTGAAACATAAAATCAGAACTGTTGGTAAAGATTCCATCTAAAGTGTGGCCTGCCTGATGGGTTGGACCTACTACCGACTGGATCAGGCCCACTACAGAATTGGCATATTTACCGATTCGGTTAATTTACCGATTCTGTAAAATACCGAATAGGTAAATTTACCCAATCGGTAAATACAGATGTAGGTGGCACTGAAAACAGTGCCACAGGCCATTACCGATTTGTTATTTACCATGTAATACTATTACATGGTAAATAACGAATTCCAGTGTACATGCACATCTGTGCATTTACATCTGTGCCATGTGGCACACAGACATGCCCTAAGGGCATGTATGTGTGTCACATGGCACACAAAGCAAAATCAGGGGTCCAAAAGGGTGCCAACATGACACCCTGTCACCCTTGCAAAATCGGTAATTTTACCGAATCGGTATTTACCGATTCAGTAATTGACATTGATTCCAATGGGCCTGTAGGCCCATAGGAATCCATGACAGTTACCGAATCGGTAAATACCGATTCGGTAATTACCGAATCATACAGATTCTGTAAAAATTAACAAATTTTTGCCTTCATCTGATTTACCGAATCTAGAATACCAAATCGGTAAAATTCGGTATTCTAGAGTCCGTAAATCAGATTTACCTACATCTGGGCCCTAGTGCCCTTAAGTTTTTAAATGATCTTCTCTTGAACGCTTTACAACCAGCCACCCATCACTTATTTGTATCCTTCAATGTGATACCCCAAACACAACAGATATGCCCAGGCATGCAGGGTTCCTTGGATCAGCTGTATTCATATCAGCTGTATTCATATAAATGTATTCAAGCGTATGCATCTCAGTCTCTAACTTTTTGAGTATGCTACGGATGCATTTCAGTATGCCATTGTGTTGGAAAGATCAGTGTTACGCATTGAGACTGGTTAGACTTCCCTATGTGATAGTCTTAAAATGACCTAAGTACATCCTCTGGATCCACACTAATACATCCCTAGCTCCTACCTGGTAGTGTGGCACAGAGCAGTCAGGCATTACTGGAGAAACATTTGTTGAACCATTTCAAAGTGCCATCATGAACTACATGAAATTGACATGTCTCAAGAGTAATCAGTCACTAATGTATAATAATTAAGATGATTTTTACATAAATGTATACAATAAAATGAAGATAATCGCATGAGTATAACTGGACTTATGGATTGTACAGAATTTCGAATAACCCGTCCCCATCACCCACAGTAGACAAAAGGCCTGCCATAATCTGAAACAACAAGACATCTCGTCCTCAAAGCCCAACCCAATGTATGTCTATAGAAACAAGGTGCTATTTGGATCCCTCTGTAATATGGCCAGTCCTTCCATATTTGTAAGTGTTTTTGAGGGTAGCCCATTGCTTGATAAATCAGGTTGTACTGCCCATATAGAAATCCAAGCCCTTAACCCAGGTCTCTTAATAGAGGGCATCAGCATTCTTTTTTAGCCACCAGGAGGCCCAACCAAAGTAACCCTTTTTGCTATCTATTGTACCCCGCATCACTTCCAAACACCCTGACCCCCCTCTTCACTGGCCTCCGCGCTCGGCCCCGCACGGACCCCCTCTTCCGGGGCCCCCTACCTACGCCTCCCTTCCAAGGGCCGCCATGAGCCTAGAGCCGCCCCTGCCCACATTGTCTGAAACATGCAGAATGACAAAACTATTTTTTGTGAGGGCAAATGCTCTGTTGCAAGAACTCCTATGCGTTGCCACTGGAGAAATAGTGCTATATTTTATGGCAGCATACCTGTTGGTGCTCAATGACTGGTGGTTTGAGGGGATCGGACATCTGGCATAAGTCGTGGGAGGATGGGTCTTAGGGCACAATAGCCCTATGGTGTGGTAGAGCTTTGCTAAATGATGTACCCTAAGTGAGTGGTGCTAGATACATGGAAAAAAGTCACAAAGGCTCCATGATGGGAAGGCAGAAATACACTAGAGCAGGGGTCTCCAAACTGGTCCTGGAGGGCCGGATCCATGCCAGATTTTTAAAATTACTACATGTATCTCAATGGGGATATCCAAAAAATCTGGAATGGATCCGGCCCTCCAGGACCAGTTTGGAGACCCCTGCACTAGAGACTCTGTTGTGCTGGGGGATAAGAGTGCCCCCAATGGCAGCAATACAAGTGTTCAAAAAGTAGGATGCTATTGGCATCACAATGCTCGGGTACATCCTCAATAAGAGGTTCTTTAACACCTGTTCAAAATTGCAAATTCAGTTTTTGGGACCAAATTGTAGGTGGGATAATAGTGTAAAGATATATTTCCAGTCCACAGAGTCAAAAGCTTTTTTGAGGTCAAAGATGAGAAGGGCTTGATGTCCAGGCTGGCTGGCGCTTATCTCAATAGCGTTGTAGAACAATCTGATATTATACTGTGTGACCCTACAGAGCAGAAAACCAGACTGATATGGATGTAACAACTTCCCGTCATGCTCAGGAACCTATTGGTCCACACTTTAACCCAGATTTATACCTCTGTGCTTAATAAAGAGATCGGCCAAACTCCTTAAAATGGGTACCTGCCTGACCTGGCTTTGGGAAATCTACAATGTCTGCTGCCACAAGAGTCCTAGATACTCAACCCTTCTTCAACGCCTCTCTGAAGGTCTGTAATAACAGCGGACCTACTTGGGACCACATGAGTTTCAAGAATTATGCTGGGTACCTATTGGAGCAGGCACCTTGCCAAATAGGCTGCTCCTATTTCCTCTGCAGTGATGTTGCCTCCAGTATCTCCCTATCTGCCACATCTAGCTTAGCTATCAGGAGGTCGGGTGTGAAGCACAGGAGGTCATCCCGGACACTTTACACTCGCCTTTAGTAAGAATCAAAGGCTTGTGCTATATCCTTGCCACTCGTCCCCTCTGCAAAAAAACGTAATAACAGTTCGCTAACACGGTCTTCTAAATCTATGATTGTCTTTTTGGACAAGTGTTTTGGGCCACCCTTATAGCTGATAATGTCTCCATGCATGGTGGCCTTTAATGCCTCCGACAGGACCTCCAGGGATGCCACAGAGCCTTTGTTTTCTTCTAGATAATCAATCAATCAATCACTCAATCAATCAATCATAACACTTGTATAGCGCACTACTCACCCGGAAGGGTCTCAAGGCGCTTGGGGGAAGGAGTCCGCTACTGCTCGAACAGCCAGGTCTTGAGTTGTCTCCTGAAGGCGAGGTGGTCCTTGGTCAGCCAAAGGTGGATGGGGAGCGAGTTCCATGTCTTGGCCTCCAGGTAGGAGAAGGATTTGCCTCCGGCGGTGGCTCTTCGGATGCGTTGTACGGCGGCGAGGGCGAGGCTAGTAGACCGTAGCTGGCGGGTGGGCGCGTGGAAGGTTAGGCGGTCGTTGAGGTACTTGGGGCCCAGGTCCTGGAGAGACTTGTGTGCGTGGGTGAGGAGCCTGAACGTGATCCTCTTGTTGACGGGAAGCCAGTGCAGGTCCCTAAGGTGGCCAGAGATGTGGCTGCGTCAGGGGATGTCCAGGATGAGTCGGGCGGAGGTGTTCTGGATGCGTTGGAGTCTTTTCTGTAGCTTGGCTGTGGTTCCGGCGTAGAGGGTGTTTCCGTAGTCTAGTCGGCTGGTGACGAGGGCCTGGGTGACCGTCTTCCTGGTTTCAGTCGGGATCCATCGGAAGATCTTGCGAAGCATGCGAAGAGTGTGAAAGCATGATGAGGAGACGGCGTTGACTTGTCTGGCCATCGAGAGGGAGGAGTCCTGGATGAAGCCCAGGTTGCGTGCGTGGTCTGTTGGCTTAGGAGCGGTACCCAGGGCTGGGGGCCACAAGGAGTCGTCCAAGGCGGAGGGTGATGGTCCCAGGATGAGGACTTCCGTCTTGTCTGAGTTCAGTTTCAGGCGACTGTTCTTCATCCACTCGGCGACGTCTTTCATCCCTTCGTGTAGGCTGGTTCTGACGGTGTCAGGGTCTCTGGTGAGGGAGAGGATCAGCTGGGTGTCGTAGATACATTTCCCCATATGACTAGAGGCCTCTCAGAAGTCCCCATCCTGCAGGCAACAGTGCCTTCGGCACCATCCCCTTGGCCCCCATGCAAATGTAATTTGCACAGGGGAGTGGTTTGACAAGCCTTGCGCCAAGTTCAGAGCATTTATAATTTTATGACTCTTGGCCATCGGAAGTGTTAGATAACCGCTGGATGATGTGCTTGGCAGACATCAAGCAGGGACACATTATGCACGAAGTTTGGAAGGGTAGTTGGCATCAGCACCGCTGCTGCTCTGGTGGACAAGCAATCAAGAACAGGGTTATGAGCATCGTTTAGATCACTCTCCAAGAACAACAAGGGATGTCAGATATTCCATAAGAAGCTGGCTCAAAAACACTTTAAACTTTTAACCTTTGGCACCTTGAACACTTATAGTAGGACTTAATAGAAAGAGGTCACTAGAGGCACATATAACCTTGCAGACTTTTGATATAATGCATGCTGCCTCCTGGGATCCGGAGACATATTAAGGTTAAAGGGCATACATAAAAAGTAATGCTGTTACCTTGCTACTCATAGTGAGGGCCAAGTTTAGTTCATGCAGTCTGCAATTGCAGGGCTGCTGTCATCTGTGTACTCGGATCGCTCAGGGTGGCACAATTAGTGCTTTAGTCCCTGGTGACACCTTTAACTCATATGCCCTGGCTACGACCGGTACAATTACCAGAGACGTATAAGCTGGTTAGGGTCCTTGTCAATTGGGGATACAATTGTTTTTTTTTATTGGGTTTTAATATGCCTTTACAAAAGAAAACCATCATAGATCAAGCCTTTACATCCACCCAACCCCCCACCCTTCCACTTTCAATATTACAATCCAGTAAGTCGGTGTCAGAAATGGCAAATACAAAAAAAAAAAAATTATTATCCGATTATACCATGCACCTGGCTAACAAGCCTGTAAAGAATTGTTTTTCATAAAAGCACCTTCTGGCCTAGATACATTTCATTCCGCACTGAGTACAAAGTACAATTTGCAAAGTTGTATGTCCTCTTTACAATTTATTTTCCTGTAAAGTGACCTGTGCTAAAAGTGCAAAAAGTGCATACAACACATAGAATAACACAGGGCAAAAGCAACATATTAGTGTGCGGGCCAGTTTTACAGAGTAATCTATCTCGCCAACTAGCAGCAGAGCCTGACCGCGCGGATCGCTTGGAATTCATCACAAAAAATAAATACATTCACAAATGGCAAGACTGTACAATATGATTCCCCCTTTCTTTTTCCTTGGACTACTTACAAGGGGATAGTATAAGTCCTGAACCAACATTTTACATCGTGAGACTCATCATGTCATTGTTATATAAGGTCATATAAGTCCAACCCATTCAAATACGCCGGTAGATCTCGTTGCCCATCGCTAATCGGTTAAGCAAACAATATTTTGCTGATACCTGGATCCGCTTGAATCATTAGAGGTTTGCGATCTTTCTTAAGTTCATTAGGTATTGACCTGAGAAAGCATCTGAACAGAGGCTCCCAGATGACGAGTCCCTTGTTTTGGCCTGCACACCCTTGGCATAGATAGCCTTCTCCAGGTTGACTATTGATAATAACTGAGCCAACCAGTGTGCAAATGGCGGAGGGTTTGGGTCAATCCAGGCAGAGGTTATACATAGCCATTGCTACAAAAATTAGAACCCCACCTTCCCTTCTGCTAATAGAGTCTTGAATCCCCAGCAAGATAGCCGTAGGGGTGAGCACAGCATCTTGTTATAGTACTTACCCAAGGATGGCTTGTATTTTGGTTATCAATGACCCTAATTCTGTACTTGAGACAAATATATCCACAGAATCTGCACTAAACTCTGAGCAGCAAGGACAAATCGTACCTTTGCTTGTACCTCTTTTAGCGATTCTGCTGGGCGTGAAATATACGAAAAAAGCAGGTTTTATAAAATTGTGCCTTTAAATTGGCCGACAGTAGATCGATATCAGCATATTGAAAAGCTAGGTAGAAGGTATAATCAGCAATTTCTAGTTTCTGCTGCCATTTATTAGATGTTATGGCCATATCATCAGGCATGAGTCTATTCAGCAAGGCGTAGATAGACCCTAATCGAGGAGAGGTGGGTGCTGATAATCTCTTTATGAGTTCATGTTTAACAAAGCCAGAGGGCCCACTATTTCTATGATAAAAAAGTCCCTAATTGCAAAATACTCATAAGCCCCATTCTGACCCAGATCAAATGTGGTTCAAAATGTAAAACCCCACTTGAAGAAAACTGATCCCCTTATGTTTTTTTTACCTGAGCTGAACCATTCTTGAATAACTTAAAAAGGTTATCTTTGACCTCTTAAATCACCATAAGGGTTGTTTAGACTGGTGCAAGGTGCCCACTTTAAAAGTGGACCGGATATATCAGACCAACTTCTCACATATGCTGTGCAGCAGTTGGGTTTCAAGCCTGCATTGTTTTACCAGATAAATCTTTTATTGATTAACTGAAGAACCACTAGTACTAGGTACATATAATACTAGCTTGGAATAAATAAGTTCTACTGAACTTAGGGATGGGTAAGTCAAGGGTCTAGCATAGCCTTTGCCCATCCTCAGCGAGTTTAGATCCCATTAGGTTTGATAGGTGCAACACATAGCCACACTTACATTGTCTGCAAAGCAGATGTCAGTGGCTCAATGCCTGCTAGATACAGCGAGCTTTCATTCCAGGAATTAAATGCCCTGTGTGCCTCTAGAAAGTTGAATACAGGGAGAAGTGCCAACACTCAATGCCTGGTAGATGACCTAAGGAAGACTCCTTGGTCAGATGAACAGGACAGAGTTGGTGAAGACTGGGCAAACTCATTCAACACCCTCTGCATCCCCATTGTTGACTTTGAGAGGAGCAGGGTGTCGTCCGCAAACATTAGTGCGGGGAATTTGGATGACAATATTCTCGGAGCATCCAGGTCCTTGGCAGCAAGCAGATCATCAATTAGACCATTTAAAAATAAAGAAAAGAGGGTCGGGCTAATACACAGCCTTGCCTGACCTCTTTCCAACGGGAAAAGGCACTGTTAATAGACCATTCTTACCATATCTTACCCTAGCATATGTATTCTCATGGAGGCGTTTAAGTTGGTAACAAAGATATGGCGGAAATCCCATGTCCAGAAGAATGTTCCACAACTGGTCACGGTCCACCATGTCAAACACCGACTTCAAGTCCACAAATGTTAGATACAGGGTCCCCCCTTCCAAAACTACGTGCTTCAATTAAATTAACTGGAGCCTAAACAATTGGTCTGTGGTCGAAATTTTATATCTGAATCCAGCTTGTAATGGAGTTAAGATATCTCTGTCTTCTGTCCATTCCTGTAATCTGCCCAACAGTATCCTTCTCTAAATTTTCTGAGTGACATCAATAAGACTGATTGGCCTGTAATTCTCAGGCTCAATCGGGGACCCTTTTTTAAAAATGGGGACAATCTCCTCCCCTGCCCATGTCAGTGTACTGGAAGGCCATGAAGTATTTCATTAAAGAGCAATAATAGATATGGTGCCCATAATGTCTGCTCGTTTTTGAACAAATCCCCTGGGACCCTGTCCAGAAAGGGTGCCTTATTAGGTTGTAGATTTACTAGAGCTGATAATACCTCACCCATATTAAATGGAGGTATTTCCTGTTTCAATTCAAAATTAAAATTATATTGGGGTGCATTTCTATAATTTGTGACAAAGCACAAACCAGAATACAGTTCTTTAAAATATAAATACCTGGATTGTTCATCCATGTTAGGGTCAATAGTGATCCTTCCTTCGGTTTTACCGGTATGGACCAAATTCCAGAAAGATCTGCTATCCTTAGCGTCTAAAGCAGTCCTAATGGCCAGCCATCTATCTTCCTCCCAATCTAGTTTGGCTTGTTTAGTTATTCTCCTAAAGTCAGCCCTTGCTTCCCTAATAAAATCCTTGTTGTTCCCCTTGAGTGCAAACAGCAGAGCCCTTTTTGCTGTCATGCAATCCCTACAATACCATAATGTTTTATCAATGCCAGATTTCTGTTTTTGTGGAGTATTATTAAAAAAGATTCTCCTAAAATCTGAACCATTTTCAGATGGATTTCCCCCAAATTTACTCTTGGGGCCTGAATTCAGTCTATTCTCCATAGTGCCGCTAACCTTCTCTAGCAGTGGAACAATACTTCTATAGAGCTTAGACAAAGTTTCTGGGGACTGATTAATTTTTGCCCACCTGATCAGTCTCCCTCCTTGGGCAAATTCCAGGTTATTGCATTGCACAGGCTCTCCAAGGATACCCACTCCTGCCAGCTGGAAGTCCAGATTCATCACTAGTGGGTTGTGGTCGCTTTCAGGGCGTAACTTTAAATTAACTTTAAAATCAACCACATTATGCCAGACCTCCAAACTAATCATTAAATAGTCAATTGTTGATTCCACAACACCTGACTGAAAGGTGGGATGCCCCAGGCTGTCTCCAATAAACCGCCCATTACATACCCTTAAGGAATAAGTCAGAATTAGGGTTGTTAACTGCAAGACTAGGGGAGTCCAACTCCTAGTGGGATACATATTAGGAGGGGGAATTGACCATGCTGAATCCTCATTGCTACTTATGACTTGTGCCATGCCATTAAGGGGCTCGTAGTGGCAATTCAAAGTCCCCACCATTTATGAGATGGATGCCCCCCTCAAGTGTACCGAGAAAATTTGTCAAGGCATCTATAGTAGCGGAGGTGGCACCATACTGAGCTGGCCTAGAGTAGACGTAATAACAGCTTTGACAGGAGGATGCACATAATATCTGGAGAATGCGTATCTACACGCCTTATCTTGCATCCCAAATGGGTACCCACTCATATACAAAGTCCCCCTGATGGTCTACCCATAGGCCCCTTAAAGGCTGCTTCACAGTAAGCCACAAACCCCACTCTATACTGAGATCAATTGCCCACATGTCCTGGAATAGGCAGATCTCGTGTCCCTCGATATAGGCTCCCCAATCTGGTTGGACCATTTTAGACACCAAACCTGCAATATTCCAGGATAGGATTGTTAGGCCTCCAGTAACCAAACTTTTTTCCCGGTGGTGGTTTATCCCATGCATCTCAACCAATCCCTGAGTTGCAATGCCACTAATTCCCTTTGAGCCTTTGACCTGGACAACATGATCGCAATTGGATACATCAATGTCAGTAGGGCCCGCCCCCGCCCCAGCTGGCATCGGCAGTAGTAATAAATCATCCGTTATCGACCCCTCCTCAACATTTAAGAGAGTCCGAGAGGTAGAACCCTCTCCAAGAGTCTCACTGAATGTTAAACTTTGTTTCAGTGGAGCATTCATACTAGTGGACGTGGGAATTAGTTAATCCACCAAATCTAAACCACTAAATCTGTTATAACTAACCCTGTTCCATTCATACTGGTCATAATTGGCCATGTGGTTTGAAGGGGAATAAAAATAACCTAGGTTGTGGGCCCTGATGGTGGGGCCTGAGGATCTCATTGGCCACACACAAACATGGCCCACAGTTCTCGGGTCCCTAAAATTTACAACAATACAGTCCCCCACTTGATTTTTTGGTCTGCTTCCCACCCAGCTCACTCTCCTTACACACAGTATCTGGCCATTGACTTCTCCCGGAAGGGGGCTTTTATTATTAAGCCAGTATATCGATTTGTTTTTAAGTTGATTGTGTGTTTTGTTCTTCCCATAATCCAATTCTGGCACCCCAGTTAGTATTACGACATACCGTGCACAGTCTGGGGGTAGATCTAGGTGTTGCTGGGTGTTCTTGGCAGCTTCCCCCCTGTCAGTTCCCTGGATAGCAGTAGACTTTCTCTCTAATTTTGGGGCTCCTGGCAATGGTCCCCGCGAACACGAGGCCTAACACTAGGGGGCTCATTCATTCATTCCTTGTACTTTATCCCTCTCAGCGCTTGGGGCCATTACTTGCACATTCTTGTTGGAATTAGCTCTATCAGACCCCCCACTTGCCCTTGGACCCCCATTCAGTACATCATGTGATCTACCAAGGTTCACTATAGAATTCTTAATTGTATCCACACTAGACAACATTGTTCCTTCAATCTTAAGCAGTCTCTTTTCAATTTGTGTGAGTCTTTCTATTAAAGGTTTCAGAGACAAATCAAGGTGTATGTACCCCTTAAGAATTTTTGTGGTAAACCATTAGTGAGTGACAGGGGGATCTGACCCTGGTCCTGACGAAGGGGCATAGCGCCCCGAAACATGTTGACCCGCACAGGAGAGTAAGCTTATTAACTTGCTGTATCTCTCCGAATCACTTTTTTAACAATACCAGCCAGTGTCTATTAAATAGTTTTTTCTACCACTAGGCCAGGTATTTTTTAACACCACTTACTTATATTTCACCACTGAACCTACTGACACACACTCTTATTCACTCACATAGCACCCACATAAAAATGTGCCACAGCGTAGTCGCTTGTCGCAGCACTGCCCCGTCCCGCGAGGGGCGGGAGGACCCCAATGATGAAGCATGACACCAAGGGCCCTTTTGGTGTGTGAGGGGTATTTTAACACACAGTGTGTTTTCCATGAACATCAGGATACATACCAACTCTACGTGAGGTGGACCTTTGTTGATAAACTGTACTTTCAGGACAGGAGGATGGGCCCACCCTGGTGCCGTTGAGCACCACCTCTTCACTCCCCCATTGATAATTTTGTTGTCCTTTCATTTAGCCATTCAAGAGATTATAGACTGGTAAAACAAGCTGCTTTACATTCCTTCAAGACTTAGCCTGAAGGCTGCTCTCCATAGCTGCCTCTAGGATAGCTTTCAATAAAGGTTGTCTTGAACCTATTAACTCTAGGGTTGTTTGGACTGGTACAGGGTGTCCACTATTACTGGTGGACAACATATACCAGGCCAACTTCTCACAGGATGCATCAACAGTGTTTGCTTTGAAAGGATCTATTTGGAAATAAATGGCAGAATACGGGATATCTTAAGAAGGAACAGTATTTACAAAGTGGTAATATTCTGTACTCCTGCAAGGACACCTATCACAACTGTCCTTCTAGGTGCAACTAATAGGTACTCTGGTTATTCTTTAGAGAACAACAAGTAGCCAAGGGCAGGTGATGAAATATGTTCCCTTTATATTAGTGCGTGATTACCTCAAAGTGCATCTTGACTACTGTCTAGGTACACATCATCATTGTGAATTGACTAGTGGGCACCCAGTGTACCATCACGATGTTAAATGACAGACAGAGAGGTAAAAACGTTGATGTAAGGAGCCCAAAGTAAAGTGGATAGATGAGTTAGACTGTGGCTTCTTGCCCATAATGCTCAGTAGTCTGAGGGCCCAAGTTGTTCAGCAGTGTGGAGATGATTGTGTATCTCTGACACCTACAAAACAGCAATAGAAATACATGCAAATGTCTTCCACATGAGACATGTATGCACATTATTTTATAGTATTTTGATGTGACTGTAGAAATTAATGTTATGTCTTTACTTGGGCTATCAATTTCAATTCTGTGATCAGTGACGTAGGAGAAAGCCAAAGAGCTTCACAGGAAGTGATTAAACAATAGACTGTGGAACAATCTCACAGCCTTAGCCAGTGGAGAACTGTGGTCAAACAATGTTTACCGTTGGAGGTGGAACATTCGTTTTCCCCCATTTGAACGGGAGCCGAGTGTCATCAGCGTAAGCAATCATTTTGGCCCCCAAATCCTCTACCAATTGGACCGTGGTGTAACTTAGATGATAAACAAGAAAGGAATCAGGAAGGAGCCTTGTGGGACCCCCATGGACACCCTCTGTGGTGACGAAGAAAAAGAGGGAAGCAGTACCTGTTGCATCCAGCCCTCCAAAAAAGATTTGAGTCTTCCCCAACCAGTGCCAAACATGCCAATCTCTGCAAGTCGGGTGAGCAGCAACAAGTATGTACAGTGTTAAATGCTGCTGAGAGGTCAAGCAAAATCAGGGCTGCCATCCTGCCGGCATCCTGACAATCCCACATGACCTCAAAAACCTCCATCAGGGCTGACACAGTGCTATAGGAAGCCCTGAACCCCGACTGTGCCAGATGTAAAAGGCCCAAGCTTTTTATTTCATTTAATTCGTTTTTATTTAGCATAAACATTATCCGAAGGTGTCAGAGCGCTTTACAGAGGAACCAGTTGCATTAGAAAAGGACTTTGGTTTACATGATTGTAACCCTGGGCGTAGTTCACGTAGTAATGCTACGTGAGCTACCCGTAACTACATGAATTGCGTAGTGCACTGTGCAAAATGCTGTTCGCACTGATTGCACAGTGCTGGATGCTTGTCGGCACTGTGCAATCAGTGCAAACCGCATCTTGCACAGTGCAAGCGGTCATTTTCTGCTGCTCTAGTAAATTTCTACTCGAGCAGCAGCTTTCTCAAATTGGACTGGTAGTTTCTCATCGCGAGCCGTCATGAGAAAACGCGACTACTCACATTGAGAAACCAGACCTCCCCACGTTGAGAATCTCGCCGGGAGGTTGAGTTTCCATGATCGCGATCGACAACTTGATGCTCCTGATCGTGAACGAGGACAAAGTCTCGCCGGATGTCATTTTGCTCGCTCGCGGTCGCCAACTATATGTTGAGGACCAAGAGCAAGCAATAAATTACCGCTACGCTATGCTACGGTATGCTATGCCTGTTTTCACTGTGCTGCGTGCATTTCGCGTAGTGTGAAGTAGCACAAACTTCGCATACTATGAGAGCATACTTCACCCAGGGTTAAATGAGTTACAAAAGAGATCCAAACAGAAACATTTTGCAAATATACAAGTGAATAGAAAGGAGGGGAAAAATGCAAGTTGTAAAATCACTCAAGGAAGAAATACAAACAGATGCACTCTAAAATAACATAGGAGAGGTAGTAAGTACAAAGGCCTACTACCTATACTAGTGGTTAGTGTTTTATAAGTATACAAATAGCAAATTCACTCAGGGTTACATTTTAATAGTGATTAGGCTTAGACAATTATATATTACATATTTACCGAGCAGGAAATTCTTTCCATCGTTCAGCCAGGTTTTCAGCAGCTCCACCAGGAATCAGCCATGTGGTTTGAGTTCCAAAGGATTTAGACTGAAGATCTTGAAGTGACCGAAAAGTCTGTCTTAAGTCCAGAAACGGGGGGTGGGGGGTTGGAGGGGATGAGGTCGATGAGGATGGTATGGTAGGAAAGGGTATGTTGCTTAGTTGCCATCTTACAGTACCTTTACTACTGCATGCTGCTCAGGCATGTCTCATCTTGGGCACCATGTTGAAGTCAGGCAAGGCTTATGTAGATGTCAGCGCTGTCATCTCAGCCCCCCAAGTCCCTACGATTCGATTCAGCAATTATAGGAAATTGCCACACAGGTAGTTTTGTCTGGTTGCCAATTCCAAATTGGCTTCGCTTCTCCCGGTTCTGCACTTTAGTAAATGCTTACATCATCTGTCTGAGAGAAACTCGTGCATGCTCTGTGCTTCACTGAAAACTTTGCAACTTAAGCTGACTATGTTCAAGGCCATTTGATATGGATGCTGGTGAGTCGCTGGGAGCCAAAATGATAAACACGAGAACAGCTGAATGTCTGCCAAAGAGAAAAGTCGAATGCCTGCCAAAAAATGACCTCGGGGAAACAGCTGAATTCCAACCAATGAACATTTAAATGCCTGCTGATGAACTTGGACAGTCAAACGTGTATCTATCAGTCTGTCAAACAAAGTTATTCACGGACATCCTGGAAGTTGAGAAATGCATGGACAGTCAAATTTGTATCTGTCAGCGTTTTAATTAGGAAGCTATTCATGGACATCCTGAAAGTTAAAATAAATACATATGTCAATGAACGAACATCCTGAGAGCTAAGAACTGCCATTTAATGACCAATCAGAGAAAGGGAAATTGCAAGAGTTGAAACGTTTGAGGGTAGAGAGCCAGCAAATTTCAGACCAAAATTGGGGTTTAGTGCCAGAGAAGCTGATTGAACTGCAGCTGTTTGCAGAAATGCTGGGAGCCTGAAACTATGCCAGAATGCTCACTGATGACCCCTGTATGTTGGAGATCATTGAGGGACACTACCCTGGGTAATAGTTACGCCGAGGAGGCAAGGGTTAGTAAGTAAATTTGGGGTTTGAATGCTGGATAGGAAGGTTTTATTGTAGAAATCTTTAGTATGAAATGCATGTTTTAACTATGGTTCTCTGATCTTTTCATGAAGAATTCTCTTTCAGTTACATGACCAAGCATTGATTGATTTTTTTATTTAGCGAATAATGGAATTAATTTTAACCTGAATTTTCTATTCATGACTTTTATTAACAGTTTTCTTGATTTATTTCCAGAATAAATGGCAAAGTTCAGTGATAATTAACAATGACAGAATAAATGATAATTTTATTTTCATGCAAATTAATTATATAAAGTCTTTGGAATAATTTCAGGTGTTCGTAATTCTTTTAGAGTCAATTAAATATGCAAATCATGTATTGGTGTAGTGAGGTTAAGCTGGTCTTGACAATCACCATCAACTTGCTCAACTAATTGGTCCATCGACCTAATTAGCAGGGTACATTGATGCATAGATTAGTTAGTAAAATTATTGATGAACACAAATGTTGGTGTAAACATCTGTGCTTAAAGGTATCCCGTCATAGGAGAGAATTCACTGAACCCATTTTTTTTATATATATTTGCAAGGGTCTGGAGTAAAAGTGTGTGTGACTAGGGGTGTTGTTGTTTGGTGTTATGGGCCCCAGTGGAGTGACCTGGACCCTGGCTTGGTGATATTTCTGGGTAAGTGCTGCATCAGATTACTTGGTAGCAGAGTAGTGGTTATTATTGACTAGTTTGGGGATTAGTAATGGTTATTTGTACTACCCTAGTGTTTATAAAACCCCTATATTCAAAGGTGTATGTCTAACACTATATGTTGAGTCTGTATTACGTTATGAGGAGTCAGAATTTTGAGGCTTCTGGGAAGTAGGAAGCTGGTTACTCTGTCTGCAGGCAGGGGAATTTTGGCAAGTAAGTCGCACATCACATTATCTGTTTTAAAGTGATAATATCGTCGTGTGTGAAAAGCTAGGGACATTTTACATGTAAAAGTGGTGAATGTATAGCAAAGAACACCTGTAAAATCTTATCTCTAAGCACAGGAGTCAAATGTACTCTGCATAAAACTTAGCCCTAAGAGAGTAACAGAGTTGTTACCGGAGCTTGAGAGAAGGGTAAGGTAGAGGGAAGTCCTACTTTATTGGCAAAACTAAAATTCTGTAGTAGAGAAGAGGTAAGCGCTGTCTACTGGAAATACAGTATACTTGTGAGTTTGAGGAAACTATCATTTTGGTTTTAGTGAAACAGACTAATGGAGATGTTTTATGTGGTTACTAACTGATTTTAGTTGTACAAAAGTGTAAATACAGTATGCCGAAGCTGCAGAAGCCGGAGTAGGGCTGACATCAAAAGTGTTGCACTCAGATAGGTCCACGTGACTAAACGTTGTGAGTGCTGATTGGTGCTTTAGGAAAAGAGCTGTGCAAGCATAGGTTGAAGTAATTGTAACGTATACAATTCTGATTGGTGTGTTAGTGAGTGTTCCGTGCTGAGATAGGTGGATTAAGCGTGGGTGTAAAATCCGTTTCGCGGGCGAATTTGCTGATTTTTGACGATCTGCGATACGCGAATCGCGCACATTTACCCAATAATCCGCAAGTTCGCAAGCTATGAATTATTTTGCTTGGTCGCGCTTGAAAAATACAATATCACGCGCGCAGCGTTGTCTTACCATGATTCTGAGTCTGCCGAGTTGTTTTTCTTGAGGTTTTGAGTGTGCGGTGCCATTTTCGATCTTGCTGCGTGATCGCGAAGAGTTTTTCGAACGTAATTACGTTATCGCAGCTTGCCATCTTGCACGACATGAGTTTGACAACGCGAGTACGTCATAAAAGCCCGCGATGGAGCGCAGCTGACTTCCGGCGGGAAATTCGAACAGCTCGCGTTCTCGAAATTGCAAAAATGTCAATTCTGCACAAGAAATCCACCGCAGGAAGCATGAACTTGTGAAAATGATGATTTTGATCAGAATAACTCCTCAGATTGACATTTGACTGCACTTTTTGGTGCAGGAGTCCATTTTTTGGGGTGGGGTGGGAGGAAGGAAGTGCCTCAGAGTCTCCAACTTCCTGTTCATGTCCAGCAGGCTTCTCCCAGTGCTTTGTGCATGTACTGGTCACTTTTCATTTGGCTGTTGAGCTGGAAGGATTACTTTCTGTGACTGCTGCTGTATTTGTATTTGAGGACTTTTTGGATCACTTTTGGCCTTGAGAATTTACAAGTAAGTTGGTGTTGTTTGTTTGGGGCATTGCAGTTGAGGCAACTAGAGTTCTAAAACTTTTTTCACAACTTTAACAAAATATATATTGTGGTGGGTAGCCACAGTATCCAGTAGGCCTTGGATTAGTCATGGGTGCATGATACAACTGTTTTTGTGATTTGTTTTTTAACTTAATTCTCATGTATGTCATGGAATTTTAGCTCACTGTTTTATGTTGATTTTTTTAAAATTTTGGGGTGCCTGTAAAGCCTCATTAGCCAGTAGGCCCAGGTGTAGTGAGTGGTGCATGGGCCTAGTCTTTTTGTGGGGTGTCTTGAATTTAAACATCATTGAGGGCATAAATGGGATGGGATTGTGGTGATGATTGAGTGGTTTTCAACTTTTTGGGGTGGTATTGGGGCCTGGCCATGTGGGTGGGGGACATTTCGAGGCCTGGTACAGGCAGGGCCTGGCCATGTGGTTGGGGTCAAGGGGCCATTTATAAGCCAGGAGTGTGCTCAGGCCTGCACCCACTTTGCCTTGCTTTCAACCATTATGCCCAGGGGTACTCAGTGGTGTATGGGCCTAGTCTTTCTGTGGGGTGTCTTGAATTTAAACATCATTGAGGGCATGGATGGCATGGGAATGTGGGGATTTTTGAGTGTTTTTCAATTTTTTCGGGTGGTGTTGGGGCCTGGCCATGTGGGTGGGGGCCATTTTGAGGCCTGGGACAGGCAGGGCCGGCCCATGTGGTGGGGATCAAGGGGCCTTTTTTGAGCCAGGCAGTGTGCTCATGCCTGCACTCACTTTGCCTTGCTTTCAACCATTATGCACAGGGGTACTCAGTGGTGCATGGGCCTAGTCTTTCTGTGGGATGTCTTGAATTTAAACATTATTGAGGGCATGAATGGCATGGGATTGTGGGGATTTTTTAGTGTTTTTCGACTTTTTGGGGTTTATAACCGATGTTCCTCTGGCTTCCATTGCGTTTAGGTGCACAAGAGAACCACCAGTGCCAGGAGGAAGTCCTGCAGCGGTGTGTGCAGCACAACGTCATGTGACATCTCGTGTGGCCACAGAGAAGACAACTCTGCAACTCGTGCAACTGCGGCCTGCTGTTCTGACATCTCAAGAAGATGGCCCCAAAGAAAGTTGGCTGTAGCGCCTCAGTGAAAAAAGTCGCCAGTGCCACTGCCAGTAAGAAGGAGCAGAAGAAGCAAGTGGCACCACCTTCCAAGGAGACTGGTGTGCCCACCGACACCTTTTTTGGGAAAAAAAACTACGCCTGCAGCAGCAGGGTTGTCCGCAGGGGACCAAGCTGGAAGCAGCACCTCCGCTTCATTGGGCTCAGTGCCACCACGCCAAGTTAGGTCCAAGACCACCATGAGTGCTGCTGCGGCAGCCACTTTGGTTGTTGAATCACCATCGACCAGTGATCTTGGCTCATCACAAGAAAGTACCATCAAATCAACGCCGGGTGCAACTCAGCTGACGAGTGTTCCACAACCACAGCCACAAACACAGGTGCAAGTAGTACAATCGCAAGTACATGGGCAAGGAAAGGCGTAAGTAGAGCCGCAAGGAGAGGCACAAGTAGAGCCGCAAGGAGAGGCGCAAGTACAGCCACAAGGAGAGGAGCAAGTACAGCCGCAAGGAGAGGCGCAAGTACAGCCGCAAGGAGAGGCGCATAAAAAAGGTGCATGGAGAGGTGCAACTAGAGGTTCATGGAGCGACACAACTGCCTACAATGCTTGTCCCTCCATAAGTAGGGGCACATCAGGAAATTGATATTCAAGAGGAGGTATTATCCGAGGAAGCCACTCCTCCTGATGATGATCCATTGTCTTCCAGATCCCCAGCAAGAAAAAGGTCAAGGATGGATACTACTGCTACTACAAGTTCTTCTTCAAGCCCCCTTGCTTCTGATGATCTTGATGTTGGTTAGAACCCACCAATGCAGTCTGAGAGTGAGTCACGCCATGAGACGACAAAGGTAGCTAAGCCTAACAGGAAGGCTCCCTCAAAGCTTCAACTTATGGGTGATGATGACGAACAAGAAGTGGTGTCTTTTGCTGCTGATGAACAGTCTGACGACGACCCAGTCATCACAGTCGTCAATCCAGCCCCAGCGAGCATGCAGCAGACACACATTTTGACCCTATCCCGAATGGCTACTGAGCGGGATATGGGTGGCGTGGCACTGGTACCACCACCCTTAACTACAACAACAACATGACCTACAGCTTCCATCTTTTTTAGTCAGAAGGGCCGGCATGGACCTCCATCCAACTCGACCTCAAGTAGTGGTGCTGTAAGTGAACAACAGAAATGAATTCAGCAACACCCATCCTCCACTTCATCTGGCATTGTAAGTCAAAGTAGCACCTCCTCCTTCAGCAGACATCACCAGTCCCCAGTTTGGGACTTCTTTACTGTTAGCGCAAAGGCAGAAAACATGGTAGTTTGTTCAATATGTAAAGCATGCGTTAGTCGGGGTAAGCTTGATTCCAACTATGGTACCGGAGGCCAGAGAGGTCATTTCAAAAAACACCACACTATTAAGTGGGAAGCACACATGAGGAAGTACGAGGAAAGCAAAAAGAAAAACAAATCCGAATGTATCCCTTGATATTGCATCTGATGATGACGAGAATCTGATCGTGCAGGGGGGAAGTGAAGAAGCGACAGACATTTTCTCTGGTATACCCAGTACCCCTGGCAGCAGCACTGTAGTGGTATCACCCACACCCTCTACCCCTGCAACATCTATGAGGCACACTAAGACTGTTGGAGAGACACCAATGCGAAAAACTACATCAATGGGGCTAATTGGTTTGAAGATGTTATCATCATCATCACGTAAAATGATCCAGACCACCATTCACGAAATGTTGTGGTCGGAGGCGCCATTTGAACGCAACCACCCAATGGTACATCTGTATAACGCAAAGCTGGCTAAAATGCTAATGCTGGACCTTGTCCCTTTTTCTTTCGTTGAAGGGGCGGGGTTTCTAGAATTAGTGGCAACAATCTGCCCTAAATGGAAGGTTCCTAGCTGGTCCTTTTTTGCTAGAGTTGCGATTGCAGCACTACATCAAGAAGTGCTGGAGGTGATTGGGGCAGCTTTGCAGAAGAGTGCTGTTCACACTATCAACTTCACAACAGACATGTGGACCAGTTGCCAAGCCCTTGATTACATGTGCATAACTGCACACTGGGTATTTTTTCTTGCAGGTTCTTTTGCAGGTGTTAGAGACAAGTCAAGTGCAGTTGTTGACCTGGACACAGTTTTCAAGAACATGCAACATTAGCTATGTTTGCCATGAAGAAAAGTCATACTGCAAACACCATTTTGGTTGAGTTTAACAGTAAGGTCTCTAAATGGCTGCAACCAATAAATTGCATAGTTGGATATGTTTCCATGGATAATGGCAGTAATATAGTTAGGGCAATGCAGGCCATTGTCTATTTTAGAGTGCCGTGTTTGGCGCACTGTATAAACCTGGTTGTTCAAGATTTCTTGAAAACTGAAACCCAAGTCAAGAAGTTACTGTCTATGTGCCGAAGAATCTGCACACATTTCAGCCATTCTTTTAAAACCCGGAAGCAGCTGAGGAGCACTCAACATGTACGTAAAGTGCCAGTCAAAGGACTTATCCAGGAGGTGGCAACACGTTGGAACTCAACCTTTTACATGCTTGAGCGTCTGTTTGAGCAGTGAATGGTAATCAATGACTATATCTTTACAGTAGGTTCTACTATTAATGACTTGAGGCTAGAGTCGGAGGAATGGCAGCTAGGTAAAACCTGACAGACATGCTTCGTCCTTTTGAGGTCTTCACGCATGAAGTCAGCAGGGAGGACTGTTCTTTGAGAAAAGCTATCCCATTGTTGCGCATGTTAGAGCACCAACTGAAGGCGGTGTCTTCAACGTTTAGAGATGATGGTGGAAAGCAAGCTGCATATCTGTTGGCGGAGAAATTATTAAGTCGCCTACTTGCCAATGAAAGGGTTCAAAAGATACATACAGAACAACATTACATTTGTGCCACTATTCTGGATCCACGGTACAAAACAGCAGTGGCCAGCAAAGCATTCATTCCTTTTGCTGAGGCAGATGTTTCAAAGTACAAACGTTGGATAGCTGTGTCAGCCAGATGGTTCGAAAAAGATTGACAGAAACTTCAAGGAGCCGCCAGAAGTCGATCCAGCGTCAATTTCTACTTCTGAATCTATGGCCGAAGGGAGTCACTTTCCCTCACAGCCGTTAACGACACCAGCAGCAACCCTATCATCATCCTCACCTGCATCAGGCCCAGCCATAATATTGCCGGAAGCAGATTGGCTAACTCATCAAGGGTTTGTTCGTTCCTGTCTTGAGAAGGCCACATATTGTACGCAAAGTGGAGCAACTGTGGAGAACCTTGCGTTGATGGTGCAGGCCTATCTGGATGAGCCAACAAAGGTCTTTGTTCATACGAACCCATTGCTGTATTGTTACAGGAAAATGGCTCTATGGCCACTGATCGCCAACCTAGCTCTAAATTATTTGTCTTGCCCACTCGCAAGCGTGTCTTCTGAATGTGTTTTCAGTGCTGCTGGTGCCATTGTAACTTCAAAAAGGTCCCGTCTCTCGGCCAAAAATGTGGAAAGGTTAACACTGATCAAGATGAATCAGCCCTCGATACCACCAGATTACAAAGTACATGAATGCACGCAGGAAGAAGAGGACACCGACTTAGGTGACGGAAGTTCTTCTCTGTTACCTGACCTACTCACGTCTCAAATCACGGAGTTGGAGGACGAGCTCTACTTCCCTGACACCGAGCCCTGAAAATGACTTCCTTTTTTTCGTCCTTATTCACTTTTATTCCTGTGTGTCTTCCTTTGTTTTGCAACTTTTACCACAACAAAACTCTAATCACATAATCACAACAAGTCCATCAGCAGCACTGTCTTCATCTTATATTCCTTATTGAGTTGAAGGTGCCGCAGTCTGCATTCCTGAGGTTCACAAGTTCACAACTCAAACATGCTCCTTTATACTCCTCCTCCAGACTCCCCCTATCCATTTCCCTCAAGGCAGATAGATGGATTATGATGAGTCCCCTCAAGTGGGACTGAAATTACTGACTGACTACATGCTTGCTGATTGCTGACAGAGTTGCTTTTTGATTACTTTTGATATTGACAGGAGAGGCTGCCCTGTGAGCCCTCACTTTCCAAAGAAGATGCACACAAAAAGTAGAACAGGTAATGAATAATTGAGAAGATGGCATGCACTGGACAACAATGGCTGTCTGGCTCTGATGAAACCAATTGCTATTTGTTTTTTGTGCATGAAATGATGATTCTCTTGTCTTAGTTATTATCTAATCTTGCACACAGTAATTGTAACTCATGTCAATCAACAACTCTTTTTTTTTTACCTCGTTTAATTAAAATTGTACTTCAAATTCAGGGGCCACTATATTGCATTTCACAAAATATGCAAAATGTCCTTGGAGCGGACTCACTTGCCAATATACCATGATGATTGATTAAATAATATACTTTTTTTCTTTACAGTCACTCACTGGGATGGATGGATCATCAGCGTCGATTTACGGAAGAACTATGTCCAATTCGTGAGTGGCAAACAGGTAAACCAGTCTACAACAACTACTACAGCAGTACTACATGTCTCTCCATTTGTGGTATGTATTGGTCGAGGGCGAGGCAGTGTACTGTTGTTGTTATGCCAGGCAGAGTCCACTCCAGACAGCAGTTCATGTAAAATTGGGGCTATGTGGCTTGCTGCATACAATTAGATATGCTTTGTCTGTCTGACAAGGAGCCTAGGTATGCTACATCAGGTTGCTTCACTCAGTTGTGCCTGCCTTGACCATCTGCATGGCACTGCCTCAAGCTTGGGCCAAACATCCGTTCTGTTTGCAACATTTGCTGTTTTTCGGTATTTCGCAAATCTCGCGAAAGTACCGGAAAATCACAAATTCCTGCGGCAGGGCCATGCAGTTGGTCAAGGCAGGCACCACTGAGTGAAGCATCCTCCTGATGTAGCATACCTAGGCTCTTTGATACAGACAGACAAAGCATATCTACGGTTTACGGTTCAGTGCGTTTTACTAGGCTTTTTGGATTTAAGTTGGTATGGTTAACGCTGATTCTGGGGCTCGGGCCCGATGCAGGCTCCTTCATAATGATGTTGGCAATGTTTTAGGGGGGGTTGGTGTTCTTTGGTCCAGAATTGGCAGAATTTTGGCCTTTTCAGGTGTTTTGCGGACGCGTGTGTTTGGGTGAAAACTAAGTGAAAACTAGTCGTAGACCTTCTTCTTCTTCTTCTTCTTCTTCTTCTTCTTCTTCTTCTTCTTCTTCTTCAACGTGCGCAGTGGTTCGATTTTGTTCTGCCTTGCTGAAATTCTTGTGAATCGCTGGAACAAGTGACTGTCCAGGTGAGTTTCAAGAGGATCAAAGTAGTGGAAGTGCTGAAAACAGCAATGTTTTGTGAACAGCGCAATTTGCCATGTTTTGAATATACCAGGATTGCTTGTATTTGGGGGGCTGTTTGGTGGTGTTCTAGATTTGTGGGGGAGGGTGTGGGGGTCTGGGAGCACTACTCGGATAGCATAATTTTTATTGGAAGTGATTTGAAGAAAATCCATTCTGGGAAAGAGGAGTTAGAGCCTAACTGCAGAGCGCCTTTGGACCGATGTTGACTGGTTGGCTGAAAATGTATTGCCTGTTTAGGGGTGTTCTGCTTTTTTTCAGGTGGCTGCAGGGGCCTGGGGGCATAGCTCGGAAGGTCAAATATCGGAATCAAGTGTTTTGGACCAAATCCATGGTGATTTTTTTTTTGCATTTTTGCTCACTTGCCTGTCATTGGGGTGCTGTTTGGGGGGCTTCCAAGTTTTTGTGGGTGGGTTTTGGGGTCTGGGAGCACTGCTGACACAGTCTAATGTGGATTGAATTTGTTTTTCAGGAAATCCATGGTGGAAAGGGGGAGTTAGGGCCTAGCTGTACAGCGTATTTGGACTGAATTGAAGGTAGTATGCCCATTTTTGCTTGTTGCCTGTTTGGGGGTGTTCTGCTTTATTGCGGGTGGCTGCAGGGTCTGGGGGCATAGCTCAGAAGGTCTAATATCGGAATCAAGTGTTTTGGACCAAATCCATGGTGAACATTTTTTTTGCGTTTTTGCTCACTTGCCTGTCTTTGGGGTGCTGTTTGGGGGCTTCCAGGTTTTTGTGGGTGGGTTTTGGGGTCTGGGAGCACTGCTGGCACAGTCTAATATTGATTGCATTTGTTTTTCGGGAAATCCATGGTGGAAAAGGGAAGTTAAGGCCTAGCTGCACAGCGTATTTGGCCTGATTAGAAGGTAGTAGGCTCATTTTTGCTTTTTGCCTGTTTGGGGGTGTTCTGCTTTTTTGCGGGTGGCTGCAAAGGTCTAGGCGCGTAGCTCGGAAGGTCAAATACCGGAATCAAGTGTTTTGGACCAAATCCACGTGGAATTTTTTTTGCGTTTTTGCTCACTTGCCTGTCTTTGGGGTGCTGTTTGGGGCGCCTCCAGGTTTTTGTGGGTGGGTTTGGGTCTGGGAGCACTGCTGGCACAGTCTAATGTTGATTGCATTTAGAAATCCATGGTGGAAAAGGGGAGTTAGGGCGTAGCTGCACAGAATATTTGGACTGAATCAATGGTAGTAGGCCCATTTTTGCTTTTTGCCTGTTTGAGGGGGTTAAACTTGTTTCCGCCTGTGTTGACGGGTCTGGGGGCATTGCTGTGAAGGTCTCAGACCGGATAAAAGTGGTTTGGAGAAAATCAGAGGTGAAAAAGTTTTCGCTCACTTTTGTGTTTTTGGGGCCTGTTTGGGGGGGTTCCTGGTGTTTGTGGGTGGGTTGTGGGGTTTTTGAGCAACGCTGGGTATGGATACTTTTGATTGCAAGAGGTTTGAAGAAAATCCATGGTGGCAAAGGGGAGTTAGGGCCTAGCTGCAGAGCGCGCATGGAGTGATCTGGGAAATATGCAGAAATATGCCCATTTTTCCATTCTTGCTTTTTGGATGTTTGGTGGGGGGTTAAACTTGTTTTCGCCTGGATTGACAGGTCTGGGGGCATTGCTGTCAAGGTCTAATACTGGATAAAAGTGGTTTGGAGAAAATCAGAGGTGAAAAAGTTTTTCCATTTTCAGGAATTTCGCTCACTTTAGCGTTTTCGGGGGACTGTTTGGGGGGAACCTCCACAGTACCCGGTAGCCGGGTCGGAATTAGAACCGGCTGAGAGCACTTAGCCATTGTGGCAATAGCTTTGGAACCGCTGCACGCGGGAGCCCTGATGAAGTCGTGGGCTACTAGCCCTGACAAAACACGTGTTGGCTGGGCGTGGTGAATAAAATCTGAATTGAAGAGAAACTTCTATCAAGACTACTTCCACATTGTTTGTCTATTGGTTGTGTTGTTTGAAAAGACGGACCGCAACAAAGCGTTGCATTACACAAGCAACCATCCTCGCAACCTTCGCCAGAATTTACCTTTCGGACAATTCTTACGAAGTAGGCGTAATTGTACATTCAGGGATGAATATTTTCTAAATGTCCAAAATCTATTGGAACGCCTACTTGTCCTTGGTTACCTGAAGAAATTACTGAAAAAGCATTACGCCGAGCATGGTGGACACCCCATGAGGCACTGCTGGAAAAGAGAATTACGCAACCACTTGAGAGAATTGTTTGTGTTTCTACATTTTGTCCAAATGCCAATGAACTCAAAAAGATAATTCACCAAAACTGGCACCTGATTAAAAATCTAGACTTCAGTTTAATAAAAACACCGCTCTTTGCCTTTAAAAAAGAGAAAAGCATCGCAAACTTTGTCACACGAGCAGCACTACCTAAAAACAAGGAAGGATCATTACAAAGTCTACTGGGCCTACAACCAGTCCAGGGACATCACAGATGTGGGACCTGTACCTGTTGCGACCAGACAATGGAAGGAGATGTATTCCAGCATGAAGGGATTTTTTGGAAGCACTCTAAATTTACCAATTGCAAAACAAAGAATGTGGTTTATGGAATCTTCTGCCCATGTCCAAAATTGTATGTGGGAAAAACTTCACAAGAGATCAGACAAAGGATAACCCAGCATAAATCAAGAATACGAAGGAATGTAGCAAATGCCCCATTGGTCAACCACTGGATGTTGAATGAGCATACAGAGGCAGAGTTTAAATGGACCGTCCTAGCCAAAATTGAGACAGACATGAGATGCGGTGATATAGAGACAAAACTTAGCCAAAGTGAAGCCCACCTAATCATGAAATTTAACACTGCCATTAATAGTCTCAATGAACTGTCAGAAATTGCAAGGATTCATTAAGCATATCGCGGACACCTGATTGCACTTTCTGCCACTCAATAACTGCAGCGCTGTTTGACACTGTCAACATCTATGAAAATCGCCGCTCTTTATTGCGCTCCATGCCATACCGTAACACCTATCTGGATTGTTTACATGTTTTACTTGGTCACCGGCATAATTCCGAGGGTAAGGGGCACTTTAAGAATAACCTTTGGTCCCATCAACGTGATGCATCACGTGGGCGCCTCCCACCAATCTTAGGCAGACGCCCAACTTCCGGGTGCATCATCCAGGAAACCGCGGTGATCCTGATGCCAACGGCCACGGAGATGCGGCTCGTAATCCTTTAACTGAATCGGTAATCCTCCACCTGACGTGTGTGAAAATCCCCCTGCTTTCCGATGAGCATAGCTGGTGAAATTTACAATGTTCTGGCATTTCCCTTGCAGAACGAAAAAAGAGAGAATTGAAAAACGCCGCCAACGCTGAAGCAGGCATTACCTGACGGAGGCGATCCCATTCCATCCGCATTTAAACGCAGACTCCACTTTGAAGTAAGGGCTCACCTTTAAACTCCTGTTTCCTACTTATTCTTTTCACAAAGATCGCGGTTGACCACAGTGTACCCCGTTGCTCGTTTTTAGAAATCACGAGTCCCAGAGAAGTCCCAGACCACTCGGTCCCCCTGGCCATCTTTCATCTACAGCTCAGCTCCTCCACACCCCGTTGGAGGTAAGCTCATAGCTTGAAGAAGGCTCGTTGCTATTTGAAAAAACTGAAGGATGTTGTATATGTGGTGACTAACCCTTACGGTGTCCTTGTGATTTATTATTTTTTCTAGAATCACAAACTACATAAGATTTGACTGAAGCTACTGTCATAAACAAGGTAGGAGGCTATTAGTGTATGGCGGGCCGCCATGACAGTTAATCCCAGAATTATGTTTGATGCTAAAGTAGTTGTTTGTGTCCTCTTTTCAGATTATCTGTTGGTCCTGATGAGAACCGGACAAAAGGGTCCGGTTTGAAACGCGTCGACCTTACGTTGTATTTGTTTGATCTACGTTAATAGTCAGCTTCATTTGTTCAAATGTTTGTGATATAAACGGTATAATTCAATTGTACAGTGGCAGATCAAATTAGCAATTTTTGTTTCATGCTGCCTCTGATTAGATTTTGATTGTATAATAGAATTACTGTGGTAATAGATTTACGTAGGTCCCATCACAATTTTAAACCTTTCCTTTGCACGACCAAGTGTATTTTGTGTTTGTGAGTTTGTGTGAAGAGAATTGAGTTGCGAATGAGGGAGTGATTGTGAAAGAGGGCGTGTGTAATGAGTTGTTGAGCACCTTGATCTGTTCACTCACGTCGGTTTTTATGTTTATTGCACATATTTATAAATATTTTGTATGTTCTTGTGTTGAAAAATTGAAAAATAAAAATCAATGTTGATGGATTAACTCAACCACACGACAAAAAATTGAAGTTTCTAGTCTGTTGATAAAAGTATTTAGTTTATTAGGTTTCAGTGCTGGCACTTGTTTTGGTTGTTTAGTTTGATTACCTAGAGCATTTACTCTGTAAAAGGCGACGTGTGCACAGATACCTGTTGTAACAGTATAACATTTTGGCATGTATCTTTCCGCCATCTTTGTAAGCCTGTGACATTACTGGGAGTTTTAGGAATTCCACTAGCAGCACTATGGGTGGACTCACTACTACATACATAGTCAGAGAGTACTAAAAAAAGGCCTTTTTTACTTTTTTTCTCTTGTGTTGCAAAATAAATTACTGGTACGTGAACTTCTGGTAGCCGCCATAATGGCAGCTCACTCAGCTTTCACCCAAGAAATACAGACACAGGCCATGATGATGCAGACTTGCAGTAATTTAAGCAGTACATGCAGGTGGGGATATGAATGTCTTACTTTTCTATAGGGGTGGCACTGCCACTGGCCATACTTCATCCACTCAGCCTCTGCTCTACTACATCATACACCTCTGCTATCGATGAGGATAAAAAAGATAATATCCAGGCTTCCAAAGTACGTCTATGATTCTTCTTAATGTCTCAAATGTACCAACATTTCTTTTTGTCAACAACCAACTAACATCTGTTTCATTATATTTTGGAAACCGCTGTCTATCTTGAATTGCATTCAACAAAAGCATTCTTTCCAGTCATAAATATTAAGACTCACTCGTCCTTTGTTTCACCCTTCTTTAACTTTTCATTCTTCACATCCCTAAACTACATATGATATGACTTGGCTTCACAATAAAAATTTGCCAGCTGAGTTGAAGTGCAATAGAGGGGGCCATTGGTTACCCGAGAAGTACTTCAGCTAATGCTATTACAAGTCAAGGTTGACTGTCTTCTCCGGGATAGTAGCCCAAAAAGTAGTTCTAAATTAGTGACTGTTCTTAACAGTACAGTTTACTTATACTAGTGTACTGTGTACTACTGTACAGTACATCATACACTCCTTTTCGAGCCTACTCAAAAACATTTAAATGAGTAAGGAGTATAATAACTTACCAGCGTCCGCCACCGCTGAGTCTTCCCCCCCAGCTCCTCCTGTTGGCACCGCCGCATCCAGAGTGGACCCCTCCGCACTGCTGGCCCTGGCACTGGTTGTCATCTGTGCCGCATCAGATGTTGTGACGTCTAGGAAAAACATGTCATATTTTCAGATGCCATACACAACCCCTATTTTATCTCGTAATGGAAGAAAATGTCGCATAACACATTTTTTATTACTGGGATTAAAAAAAAGTAACGGTTTCGGGGAGGAAGTGTTAACCTTTTATATGCTTATTCAATTAAATGCTACACTTCTTCTAATGACAACTGATGAATGCTTGCTTAACGTGCACCATTTTTCTCATTACAGAAAGAAGAATCCATTGCCCTTCTGCCAGACGATTCACCAACTACTAGTAAGTCATCACCAGCAGTACTTTAAGTACTTTAAAGAAGGTGGGGGCTCCCGCACAGTTATTCTAATAATTCAATGTGTCAGTTAATTATTATTAAATGTGAGTCATAGTAATTTAATTCATGGTAACATCGTCTTCATCCATCACCATTGATCGCTCCGAATACTACGCTATTAAAAATAAAGAAATAATGTTTTAATTTCTTAATTGAAAATAAAACTTTAAAACTAACAAACACTGTGTGTTTTTTGTTCACGAGTGAATGAGCGGAAGGGTTTGAACTACTGCACTTGGCAGTCATGTTTCAGTGACTCAGATAGGCCGGGACTCAGCGGTAGTCTTCTTCTGTTCTTCTGGGTCGTAAAATCATTGGTCAGACACACTAGATAGTCGGTCAATGGATTGGGGGGTTCAACTTCTGTTCGGACTGAGCAATGTAGAAAGTCGAACTACACCTATCATCAACAATGTCCTATTTCTCTTGTCCATACTTCTTTGTGTGCAGAATAGTCCATGAAACACTAGCGGTATGGGATGTGCTCCTCTCAAATCAAAAAAGGCAACTGCTACCTTTTACTTGGTGTAAACAATGACATTTTGTTGTTGGAAATTGTTAAATCACTTACATTAAGAAGACTGGAATAGACAGCAAGGGCAACCCAGAGGACACTCAGTGCCTACTCATATTCGTAAACAGAGAGTGTTGGTAGAGGTGGGATAAGAATGTAGAAAGTAGTCTACATTAGAAGAAGATCAAAGACTATTTTGTAAAACAGAATTATTAGGAAACAGTTTGTGATGAATAGTAGCTGTAAAAGTTAGGGAAGTATAAGTATTAATTGTTAGGAATGGCTATTTCTGGTTGGCAAACGCTAACGCCAAAGCTAGGCAGAAACCACCATTCTAGTCAGGGCAAGGGAGGCACACGCCAAGATAACCCCTGCTCACCCCCTTGGTAGCTTGGCACGAGCAGACAGGCCTATCCCGGAGGCAATGTGTAAAGCATTTGCGCCAGCACACAACAGCAACAACGTCCTAGGCACACCACAAAAGGAACTCCACACAAGGTTATATAAAAATAACTTCTGTATTGTCAAAACACATCAGATAGAATCACACATGTACATTGTGCCAACTGGCACGGGCAATATTTACAAGGGATTATTTACACAGGACAGGGCCACGTGGGCGCCTGTCAGAATCAGCACTTAGTAGAAAATAGAATATAGGATATAAAATCACTGTAGCACAAATTAGCAAATAGAAATCACAACCAGTAACTACTGGTAACAGGTAAGTACCACCTACGCAACCCTAAACACCTTAGGGAACCAGGACCTCACTAGGACCACCTGTACTAAAAAGAACAACCACCTAAGTATCACCAAACAGTTAGGGGTATAAACAAGAACACATTACACATGATGCATAAAACATACATTCAGCGGTGTAAGAACCTGGCACATGATGCATCAAAAACACATTCAGAGGTGCAGGGAAGGAAGACACATGATGCATAAAAACATTCAGAGGTGCCAGACCACAACTCAATAGCGCAAAAACACATGATGCCTAAAAACATTCAGAGGTGTAAGATCAAGGTGCGTAATCATATTACTTGCATTACATTTCCTAGCACCACATCACATTGCGCAAAACTCACATTAGTCAATTACCATCACATAGATAATCACATTGTGCCTAAATAAAATCACATACCAGCCCCCATCTAATAGAGGGTCTAAAGAGCCCTGTGTCCAGAATGTCAGGGCGCGCTGCCATGCAGCGCCAGTTAGGGGGTGCGTCACTGGCGCAAAACCTAAAAGTTGCAGCTGCCCACTAATTGCTGGGCAACTGAGGACAATCCCAAGCGCCTAAATGGTGCAGCTGCCCACTAATTGCTGCTGAGAGAAAGGGGTCCCAGTAAACAACCACAGAATTAAATATAATTAACAAAAATCCATTGACAACAGTTTGCTAACATTGTTTTTATTTTCAATGTAGCTCAGCCATAATATTCAGGCAATTGAAGTAACACTTATAATTTACTATAAAGTGCCCTGAAAAAGGGGGAGGGGATTAGTGCAGTGAGTGTAGGAAGGGTAAGTGACATAAAAAAACAGAGCCAGAGGCTACAAACAGTCAAAAGAATTAAAGCTAGTTCGAATTGGTGATGACCATAGGTTCCAAATTATTATTTATAATATAACATGCTTCATGTAAGTATTAGATATCGTTGTTCATGGGATGAAGCTGAGAAACACACAAAACAGTCGACGTTTCGACCCATATTGTGACCGCAGGAAGAAGTTGATGCCTTGCAATGGGGTCTTCATCAGGATGAAAAGAAGGGGGCACAACCGTAGATGCTTGTTATTGTTGGTAGAGAGCGATTTACTCCCACAAAGCAGAAACATGCAAGGACTAGATGGAAGGCATAAGTCTGGTCTCAAAACCACTGAAGAGCGTTGGACAGAACGCAGAACGTAGTTCTGGTTGGTCGAGTCGGTGTCTAGTTCAAATAAGGGTACCGGTCCAGATTAATCATGGAAGAAGCAGCAGTCTCTGGTTATACACAACGTATTCTCCTGGTTAAACACAACGCATTCTCCTATGGATAGTAATCTCAGTGATCATACTACGTAAAAAATGCATCAGCGAATGAAAAAACTGATTGGACAACTTTGTGTCTACTATGGAAATTGTCACAATAAATATACTTTGTGGCGGGAAAATCAGCAAGTCTTATACAACATGACGAGATGTCATTTCAATAATAACCTCAATGAGCCTGCTACACACTAAGTAAGATCAAGGTGCGTAATCATATTACTTGCATTACATTTCCTAGCACCACATCACATTGCGCAAAACTCACATTAGGCAATTACCATCACATAGATAATCACATTGTGCATAAATAAAATCACATACCAGCCCCCATCTAATAGAGGGTCTAAAGAGCCCTGTTTCCAGAATGTCAGGGCTCGCTGCCATGCAGCGCCAGTTAGGGGGTGCGTCACTGGCGCAAAACCTAAACGTTGCAGCTGCCCACTAATTGCTGGGCAACAGAGGACAATCCCAAGCGCCTAAACGGTGCAGCTGCCCACTAATTGCTGGGCAGCTGGGAAATAACAAAACTGCGGCATGGGCTCTCAGTAGCCCTTCAAGTAAATTGCGCCACATGTTGGAGCCACACAGGCTCTGGTATCAACTAAGCCCCTCAGGAGCCATCTGGCTCTGAAACAAATACTGCGGCCAAATTCTGGAGCCACACAGGCTCTTGAGACATAATGGGGCGAGGGAGCCATCTACCTCCTTAAGGTGAACATGCCCGTGAGCCACTCAGGCTCTTTAAAACAAATATGGCCCCTCTTTAGAGCTTTGTGGGCTCTGCCAACACAAATATGTCCCTGGGCCCCTCGGGGCTCGAAAAATCACTTGCCCCCTCGTTGGAGCCATCTGGGCTTGGGAAGACTGGTGGGGCGGCCCACTGTCATTCGGGGCCGCACTAACTACCCCGAACATCCTGGGGTTTCAATGACAGCACCAATTGGCAACCAGGAGCCCCACCCTGCACTCTAACAATCACTGGGCTGTTGCGGGGGCAGGGGCTTGTAGGTATTCTCCAGCATAGGTGTCCGCAATCTGACCTCCAGTCACTCGGGGGTCGGTCTCCTTCAGCTAACCCGCTCCGACGATCCTTCGTGGGGGCTCACGCTGCACCAGCCAATCGGAGCACGAGTCAGCCCAGCAGCCTATCAGGGCGCGAACTACCTCTGACGCAACGCCACAGGCTCCAATCAGCGGGCTAGATGGCCGATGACGCGCCGGCCTGCGGACCAATCGCAGCGCAGCTCTGACGGGCCCAGCCTCGGTGCTGCTGAGGGTGGCTCGTCTCCATCGGCCAATGCAGACGCAGCTCCTTCGATGCTGAAGCGGAGTCCTCGAGCCGCGGCGGTGATGCGAGAGAGATCTCGGCCCTCGTCAGGTTCCCCGGGCTGGCGGCAATTACAAACTCAGCACTCTCGATCTGGCTAGAGAGCAGCCAGCGCGCCACACAGGTCGATGGGCAGAGGCTCTGTCCTAGGGGCACACAAGCAGCCCATGATCTCAGCGGTACACAGCAGCTTCAGGAGGCAAAGACAAAAGGTCCAAGTAAAAATAAAGCGCTCCCAGGCGCTCAGGCAAAAGAAGGTATCTTGTTAAAAATAAAGCGCTCTCAAGGGCTGGGGGAGACATAAAGAGCTCCAAAGCGCTAGATGCCACAATAAAGCATAAAAGTCCTTCAGGAGTCCAGGACCTCAGCAGTCCAGGACATAAGGTGGAGTACAGCAGGTCCCAGAACAGGAAAGTCCATCAGGTGTCCAGGGGCTGGGCATTGCCCAGGGAGGCAAGCCTTCCCCTGAGCCCAAGCAGCAGCACGCCCCTGGCAGGATTCAAGTCAGAAACAAGAACATTTTGGAAGGGGACACCACCTCTTTTTATACTATAAAATCCTTTGTCTAGCAGGGTGCAGGCAGGTTGAGAACCAGCTAGAACTGGTTATAGGGAATTCCTTTCACTGGTCAGGCTAGGGACATCAGACGCACCCCAGGGGGTGGAGCCAGCATTGTGTGGGGAAAACCCAGCCTCATTCAAGACCCTCAAACCAGACGGTCAATCCACAAGCAGGCCCGGGATCACTCCTCCCCTCACATTAGCATGCTAAAGACTACATTCACCACCGGGGCAGACCCTCCCAGACCCCTGGAGCCAGGCTCACCAGCCAGCCTCAGCCAATCACACGCCAGACACAAATTACACAAATATGCCAACTTCTAAAAGTGGCACTTCTACACTAGACACAATCATGCCACATACACCATTTCGCAGGATTCAATCTCCCGAGTTCGCACATACCAAACTCGACCCTGCACTCTCCACACATCAGGAACTACCATGGGCATACATATTTCCCATTCATTCCTACGGGTGGGCAGGTCACTCACCACACATACACAGAGAGCTCAGGCACTAAAATCACCAACACCAGGTCACAGAAACAGGCTAGGAAAAAGCAAAAAGTCTTGGGGTGAATCTGCCAAAAGGGCTGGGTCCAACATTAATATAACAATAGAACAACTTACTGGGGCCAGCAGAAGAGCCTGCAAGGGACTGATCTTGTCCACCTTCTTCCACCGGAGTCTCAGTCGCCATCGCTGCCTTGCCACTGGGTGGTGAACATGAAATAAAGAAACACAACATGGATGATTGTTTTTTGGGAAATATTTGATTTCTTTGAACACAATCTAAAATTATGTTGGGGAAACAAATTAACAACAATTGCATCTGATCTGGTCAACTAGGAGGATGGTAGTACAGTATTGCAGGGTTCGCAGACCGTCTAAGAGGAAAGTTATGTAATTCACTAACTACACCAACAACAAAAAGGTTCTATCACCCAGCAGGATGGAACGTCGCGTGACAGACACAGTCCGTCATCATGATTGCAGACCACTATCAAATGTCCTATAACAAGTAATAAATAATATACTCAACGTATCCATCCACCACTATCTGTTCAAAGTGGCAGCAGCAGGAGTACAAAGAAGGACTAGACTTGAGTCTACTGTCTCTACCATTAATCAGTAATGCTCTCAAATGAGTAAAAAGTTGCAAACAAGTAAGCATAGTAGCAACACCAATAACTAGGCGAGCACCTGCAATGACAGAAGCTTTTTAAAGATTAATTTACCTGCAATGTAATCGAATCAGCAGCATTCGTACTCTTCAGGAAAGAAATAGATCAGCAATATAACAGAGCAAAAGAAAAAAAAAGTAGTTATTAAATAGCTACTTCCCAAGGCCAGGGATCTCCAATCCTAGCAGGTCGAGCAGGTCATGCTCCTTGTCCAGGATGTCACTCCACCGGTGCGTCGCTTGCTGTTAGGTGCGCCGGACCCCAGAGTTCTTCCGCATTCGCCGGCACACCTTCTCCCACAGCTGGCGACGCTCCCGGAGACCGTAACTGGAAGCAATCCGCCCACCTGCTGCCACGGTCTTAGGGAGGTGGACTTGGACAAAAACCAGCAAGGCGGCCACCGCAGAGAAGATCTCCCTGGCCTGGACTAGCTCCCCCCTCAAACTCCCGCAAGGGAGCCGGGTACGGGGTGCTGGGCCCTTCCCCTTGCCTTTGTCGGCTCCCCTTGCCATGGTCCTGGGCACAAGAAAAAGGAAAGAAGAATAGGTGTGAATAAAATAAGAGAGAGAGCGAAAGAAATAAAGTAGGTAATAAAGTAACAAAAAGTTTAAAAAAACACAAAATATAGATGTAGGAAATTGTAGTGATAGATAATAATAAAAAAAAAAACGTTCAGAAAAACATAGGATTACAAAGAACGCCGGTACCACAACAAAACTGGCGGTCTGATTAGGATCAGCCACAAAAAAAAATGACTGCAACGGAAAGAGTCAAAGAAAATACGCTCGTCAACCTATCCCTGGCTTCCAGACCTGCGACCGGAAGCACACCAACCTGCCGCATTGACAGTGGAGACACCGCCCACAAAATAATGATATCCCTGATGCATCGACAGTACATTCCGCTGTTTTTGACCGCCGCGGTCGCAAACAGTGATGAATGGGAGATAAGGCGGAGGGGCTATAGCATAGCTGTCAGGATTTGCGTATTTGCGCCTACCGAACTACAACTCCCATAAGGCTAAATGGGTGGAGAACTGATTCTATATATTCAGGATGTCCACTAGGGGGCTTCGTAAGTGATTACTCTTTTGAACCTGTGAGTGTTGGTGCCGAGTTCTACGTTTCGGGAACTACTATCCAGGATCAAAGACTTTGGAACATTTTGGAGTTTGCCTTTATCTTTCCGCGAGTGGCTGCAGCGGAAAAGGAATTGAGTAGCGGCAAAGAACTTGGTTTTGCGAGCGAGGACTACGGAGGGCGTTTCCTTGTCCAGCCTTACCCGTTCGCGTGCGGCTGCCACGAGGGAAGGTGTATCGTGGTTGGAGCTTTGTTTCCAGGAACGGATTGGATCTGAGTTCCTGGGGATTGGAACAGAAGAAACTGGTTAGGGTTTGTTTCTTTCCACGAGCAATCATCGCGAGGAAGAACGGCCATTGGAGGATTATCAATCAAAGAACCCTGACTGGTGTCTCTATCGGTTACGAACTGGTAGGCCTCTACGGAGGAATCTTTTTGTTAATTTCTATTTTTGTTAGTGTTCCCTATATAGTTGGGCCCAACTAGGAATGCTTTTCGTGTGCTACATTTTTGTTCGTAAGGAACTTTGTTCATTTGCAAGACATTCTGGAAGCCATTTCTTTTTATTGTTTTGGGACTGAAGTTTCCCTTCCTACACGTTTCTTTGCTGGGTTACTGGAGAGAACTTTTATCAATTCAAGGGAAGATTAAGATGGGTATGTGTGTGGTATGATATCATCATTGATGTATACTGAGTTCGAACTATTGGTAATCAGTGGTTTTCTTGCAGGCGGCACTGGTCTATAGAGAAGTATCTATGGTATAGAGAGGCAGAGGTCCCCTCCTGATTTATTTGGTATGTATTGTTTCAATAGCGAGAATTGAATGCGAGTACTTAGAACTGTTGTGATAATTCTCTCCTCTTGTCATTTCAGCTGTCCCATCCGTTCCAGACCCCTTCCTTACCTTCCCTGATTTATCCCTCGCTTGATTACCTCTACGCTCTGTGTTTTCTGTACAGTCAGAGTGTGGGGAAATCAGGAGGTGGACCCCTTTCAGCATCACCCTGATCCTGAGGCGACGAGAATCGTGACAGAATCACTTACCCAAGAAAAATATAGAACCTCCCGGTCAGTGTGTGCTGAAAGATGACTACACTTGAAGAAGTGATGCAGGCCTTAGTTATTGTACAGCAGGAGTTAGTGAATTCTCGTGCCGAAACCGCTGCTCTTAAAGAGAGATTTGATAGGCAAGCCTGAAACCCTTTTGATGCTTCGGCAGGAGTCCCCCAGATACAGGCCACTGTGCCCCCGCCGATACCACTGGCTAGTCCTGAGAGATATGCAGGGGACCCTCTTAAAATACAGACGTTTTTGACTCAGATCACCTTGCATTTTTCGTGTAGGCCAGCTTCCTTCCCTACCAATCACTCTAGGGTGGCTTTTGGGATATCATATTTGACGAGGGAGGCAGCAGACTGGGCCGTCCCTTTAGTGCGCAAAGATGATCCTTTGTTAACGAATTGGGCGGCCTTCCGAAGGGAATTTGAGAGGGTATTTGATAGAAGGGCTACCACCCTTAGCGCAGACCGTGATTTATTGGGGCTACGCCAAGGGAGAAAGGATTTGATAACTTATATGACGACATTCAACAGATTGGTAGGGGAAACTGCCTGGCCCGAAGAGAAAAGAATGGCACTATACTATCAGGGGTTGAATGATGGCATGAAAGATGTCCTGGCACAAATCGACCCCCAACCCACGAGTTGTTTAGGGTTGATCAATCTTACCTTGCGGTTGGACCACCGTCTCTCTGAGAGGGGAGGCGAGCGTAAACTAAGTGGTCGATCAGGGAGTGGGTATGAGGTGGAGAGCGCCCCCCAAAAGAAAGATTCAGGACCTGAGGCTATGGAAATAGGGGCTGTTCGTCCTCCTTTAACCAAAGCCGAACAAGAGAGCAGATGTGCCCAAGGTTTATGCATGTATTGTGGTAAAAAAGGGCACTATGTGCGGGACTGTACTATGAAACCCCAGAAAAGGAGTTTGTTTTTTCCTGCTAAGAAGATGGTGGCAGTGGTAGCGGAAGATACTTACGAAATACAGGAGGCAGGCGAGGGGGCTGAGAGTATGCCAACACCCCCTAAGGAGTGGAGGATACCGTCCTTGGGAGTAGTGGATAGTATGGAAGCAGTGTCTCATGTAATCTTGCTCATGTATCTAGGTTCAGGACAACACAAAGTACCCGTGAAAACTATGGTGGATTCAGGGGCTACGGGGAACTTTATCAACTATGGGTTGGTGAAGAAGCTAGTATTAAAGAAAGTTCCCACTCAGATACCAGAGCTGGTTTTGGCGGTGCATGGTACTCCACTAAAATCAGGCCCCATAGTAGAACACACAGAAGTGTTAGAATTGACTCTTTGTGGACAGCCATGGGATCATGTAGAATACATTGTGTTGAATATGATTGAGGCTCCACCATACGAAATAATTCTAGGGATGCTGTGGTTGTGGCATGACAATCCTTTGATGGATTGGAAGTTAAAAACCATCCAGTTTACATCAGAGCTTTGTGTGTCCGAATGTTTGCAGGAGGACGGGGCGTCACATACGTTATCCTTGGCACAGGTCTGTCAGGTGGCGACTGCAGCAGAGAAAGAGGTGGGTTTGCCGGTTGAATACCATCAGTACCGAGCGGTTTTCAGCAAAGTGGAGGCTGAAAAACTTCCACCTCATCGCGACTATGATTGTCGTATAGATTTGGTGGAAGGCTCCAAGATACCTACTTGCAGGGTTTATGTGCTGTCTGATACCGAGACGAGATATTTAAAAGAGTATCTAGAACATTTGTGCTCGTTGGGATTCATTCGACCATCACGTTCCCCAGCGGCATCGCCTCTTTTCTTTATCTCCAAAGCCAACGGTGAGCTGCGCGCTTGCATTGATTTCAGGCAGCTGAATAAGATCACAATTAAAAAACGTTATCCTCTTGTTGACCCAAGTGGTACGGTTGCACAGAATTCCCAAAGTAATCATTTCGGATCGTGGGCCGCAGTTTGTCGCAGGGTTCTGACATACATGGTGTAAGGCGCTGCAAGTGACGGATGCCTTGTCAACTAGTCAGGTCATGTTGATCCTCCAAAGACTACAGGAACACTGCTTGTATTGTAAACTCAGCAAGTGTGAGTTCGGAGTGACTGAAGTGGAGTTTTTGGGTGTGATCTTGAATCCCCAGGGTTTTCGGATGGCAGATAGGAAAGTAAAAGCAGTCCAGGAATGGCCCATTCCGAGGTGTGTGAAGGATGTGCAATGCTTCCTAGGGTTCTCCAATTACTATCGGAGGTTTATTGCCCATTTCTCGCAGCTAGCCTCTCCAGTAACCCGGTTGTTGAGAAAGGGTGTTACCTTCTGCTGGACCTCGGAAGCAGGAGAAGCATTTGAACAACTCAAAAAGGCTTTCTGTTCTGCTCCTATTTTGAGATACCCACAATCTGATGTTCCATTTGTGGTGGAAGCTGATGCTTCAGACATCGCCATAGGTGTGGTTCTATCGCAAAGAGACAAACACACCGGTCAGCTGCACCCTGTTGCCTTTTTGTCTAAAAAACTGAATCCTGCAGAGGTGAATTATACAGTGGCGGAAAAAGAACTACTGGCCGTGAAAAGAGGGCTTTTCAGGAGTGGAGGCCTTACTTGTGGGGGGACAACATCCTGTTACAGTGTTCTCTGACCACCGAAACCTGCAATATATGAAGATGGCTAGGCACCTTTCGCAATGGCAAATGTGTTGGATGTTGTTCTTTGCGGAGTACGATTTTACTATTACTTTTCGTCCCGGGGCAGACAACAAAAAAGCGGACATGTTGTCCCGTCAAATGGATTCTGAAGCATCGTCTAAGGGAGAGCAGTTGTCGATTCTACCTCCCGAGAGGGTGGTGTGTGCCACTACGGTTGAGCTGTTTATTGAAGCAGTACGGAAACAACGCCCTGTATCTCAATGGCAGGTGTGGGCTGGGAAAGAAAAGCAACGCACTCTGAAACATGGATTGCCAATGCGGAATAACACCTTATTTCTTCCCACGCATGAATTACGCTTGATGGCCTTTAATTGGTGTCATAACGCCATGGTTGCTGGTCATCCGGGACATCAGAAGACCATCCAGGCGTTACGAAGACAGTTCTGGTGGAAGGGAATGATGAATGACGTAAAAACTTGGATTGATCAGTGCGAGACATGTGCAAGAGCTAAGAGCGAACAAACCAGGAGTAAGGGGTTGCTGATGCCACTACCTACCCCCTCTAGGCCCTGGCAAGTGTTGACCATGGATTTCGTGCTAGGACTACCAATGGATAAAGGTTGTGATGCCATCTTGGTAGTGGTGGATAGCATGACCAAAATGGGACATTTCATTCCATGTCGAAATCTCCCTACAGCTGCCCAAACAGCGCAGTTGTTGTTGACCCAAGTGGTACGGTTGCACGGAATTCCCAAAGTCATCATTTCGGATCGTGGGCCGCAGTTTGTCGCAAGGTTCTGGCATACATGGTGTAAGGCGCTGCAAGTGACGGATGCCTTGTCTACGAGTTTCCACCCCCAGTCGGATGGCCAAACGGAGAGGCTGAACCAAACTCTTAAAAAATACCTGAGATGCTACGCAGAAGAGGCTAAGGACTCATGGGTATCCTTGTTGTGGCTGGCCGAATTGTCCTACAACAATGCCTGGCATAGTTCTACGGGAGAATCTCCGTTTCGGGCCAACACGGGTTATCATGCTGACACCTTGCCTGTTACTATCCCTAGCGATGTGCAAAACCATCCTACCGTTGCTGCCCGGATGAAGGCATTGTTGAAGATCAATCGCCGGGTACAAATGCACTTGGAAAGGGCGAAAGACTTGTACAAGAAGTGGGAAGATCGGCATCGTCAGGAGGGTCCAGTATACCAGGTGGGGGATAAGGTGTGGCTGTCGACAAAAAAAATTAGTTTTCGCTACCGCAGCATCTTCCACCCTCGATTCATCGGACCATATGAAATACTGCGGGTAGTGAATCCAGTGGCATACAAGCTGAAGCTGCCAGCCTCCTTACGTATTTCATTGCAGTTTACTGAAACCAGCCAAAACGGGATGACGTCAAGAAGTCCCTCCAGTGATGAGAGACGGCCAGCTGGAGTTTGAGGTGCGTCGTATCCTGGATTCCAAATACCAAAAAGGGAATCTGTGGTATTTAATCTCGTGGATGGGATACACGTCGGAGGATGACTCCTGGGAACCGTGTACGGAAGTGCATGCCCCTCTTGCGGTTCGATGGTTCCATGCCCAGAATCCGGGGAAACCTGGGGCTAGAAGGCGCCAATAAGGAGGGCATACTGTCAGGATTTGCGTATTTGCGCCTACCGAACTACAACTCCCATAAGGCTAAATGGGTGGAGAACTGATTCTATATATTCAGGATGTCCACTAGGGGGCTTCGTAAGTGATTACTCTTTTGAACCTGTGAGTGTTGGTGTCGAGTTCTACGTTTCGGGAACTACTATCCAGGATCAAAGACTTTGGAACATTTTGGAGTTTGCCGTTATCTTTCCGCGAGCGGCTGCAGCGGAAAACAACAGGTAGGTATCCATCTTCCCAGAGAGGGCTGTTGGGGATAGGAGGCTTGCAACACAACTCCCACCAGGCTCCCCTGTCCCACCCCTGATCAGGATTCAGCACTCACCCCCGAACCAGGTGGCAGCCATTATATCACTGCAAACAAACCCACAGGTAGGTAGCCATCTTAACAGGGAGTGCTGTTTTGGAGAGGGAGGAATGCACCATAACTTCCACCATAACTTCCACCATGCACCCCTGTCCCACCCCTGAGCGGGATGGAACACCCCCCAGAAGCATGTGCCAGCCATTGTATGGTTCACCCTCACCTAACAGGTATGGAGCCACATTCCCTGGGAGAACTGTTTGGCGGTGGGAGGCCTGCAATACAACTCCCACCAGGCACCCCTGTCCCACCTCTGAGCAGGATGGAGCACTCCACCCCACCCATAAGCATGGGCCAGAAGTCAACAACAATGTGACAACCGGGCAGGTAAGCAGATGGTGCATGCACCCCAGCTTACCTCAGAAAAGCATGGACAACACAAGGCCTCATAGCATATAAAAATTGTCACAGATACAATGTCAATTTACAGTGTGAAGACAACTAAGTGTATGCAACTGTCACAAAAACAGGAGTGTGACTCACCCACCCCAATGTTGAAGCAAATCAGGATACCAACATGCACAGCAACGAATGCTCTCTGTTACTTCCATGGGGGCTGATCATAAAGCACCATAGGAAAACTAAACAACCATAGTCTATTTGTGAGAAAGTAGGCGCGGGACCGCATTCCTACCTGATGTCATATATCCACACTATAGAGGCGCTGCTTCTTTCGGAATCTGGTCCCCAAGGATTGAATTCTGGAAGAAAGGGGCTAGATGAGATACACCCACCTGTCCAATATCCCAACAACGGCACTGAGACCCGAGACCGGAAGTGGGCAGAGATGACATCAGAAGCAGTCCCCCATTTCCAATTAAAGCGAGTCGGCACAAAGGAAGGGCATCATCGACCAACGTAAAATCAAAGACAGCCAACCTGTTGGAGAAAATAACGAAGATCCAGACCAGCCGTGGAGCGAGGAGTGGTGGTGTCCACAAGAGGAGGCTGGAGAGTGGCCGCAACTCAGGACAGTTACGGAGGAGCCAGTGAGTGACTGAGGCTCTGGGGACAGTGAGAGAGGGTGCGAGGGCAGTTGGGGGTGGGGGGAGTGGTCGAGTTAACTGCCACGGGTTAGAAAAATACAACAAAGCACCAGGTATTCCCCTTTTGAATTGTTATATTCCCATCAGCCACATACATTATTGGAGATGGCACAAGAGAAATGGGAAACCAAACCGAATTATTCAAAACCCCTGGTAAAGTACATCTCCAACTTAAGAACATACCTGAGGCAAATCAGGACTATAATCAGGCATATGTCTGGAGGAGGCACAATTAGCCCAAATGGGACAGTAAAAAGGCAAAAGAAAGGTCTTTCGATGATGATGATTCTGTGTTACTAATTACTGATTTTTTGTATCACAAATTACTGGGACAGTGGCGGGGCCCCTATACTGTGGTTGAGAAAGTGAAACCTGTGACCAACCACATCGAAATGGACACAGCTAGACGTATATGCGAGATCTATCACATTCATTTATTGAAGAAATGGAAGGATACCTTACTGGCGCTTGTGAGCAGAGCGGAACCACAGACTCCCTTATTCGACCAGTGTATAGATCCTGCTCTTCCTCCTGGGTTGAAATACAAATTAACCAATGTACTACACCCCCTCCAGGATATCTTTTCCACCTCTCCAGGCAGAACTTCACTGTTTGAACATGCCATATAAGCCATTCCTGGGAAACGTGTGCGTCTTAGACAATACCATATACCCCAGGCCCGACGACAGACCATTAAATAGGAAGTACAGCAGATGTTGCGGATGGATATTATCGAACTGTTCGTAAGTGAATGGAACTCGCCCATTGTCCTTGTACCAAAGCCGATTGGCCCGGTAAGCTTCTGTATTGATTTTAGAGAAGTAAACGAAATCTCTGAAATTGACACCTATCCCCTTCCTAGGGTTGAAGAAATTGTTGAGAGAATAGGCAGGGCTAAGTATATCAATACCCAGGATTTGTGTAAAGGGTACTAGCAGATTGCCTTGCGAGCGCAAGATAGAGAAAATACTGCGTTCTCTGCTCCCAATGGGTTATATCAGTTCAAGGTACTACCCTTGGGGTTACATGGGGCCCCAGCCACATTTCAAAGAGTTAAGAATGTTAATCTTCAACCCCATGAAAACTATGCTGGGGCATACATTGACGATATATTTATCTATAGTGAAACCTGGAAACAATACTTGTTACATCTGTCCCAGGTAATACAGGCTTTAGGACGCCATGGACTCAAAAAAATCCAGCTAAGAGCCATCTGGCAACCCAGTCAGTCTGTTCACTTGGTTACCTGTTATTGGAAGGGGTTATAAGACCCCAAAACACCAAATTTACTGCATTCTCCCAGGTACCTTTCCCACTGTCAAAGAAAGACCTTCGAGCCTTTCTAGGCTTACTTGGGTATTAACGTTGTTTTATCCCCAGGTTTTCACAGCTAGCAGCCCCTCTTACAAATCTACTACTGAAAAATGTTAACACTGATGAGGTATTAAAACATCCATCTTCTGAAATTGTACAAGCCTTTGTTACATCTGTCCCAGGTAATACATCTTTAGAACAACATGGACTCAAAATAAATCCATCTAAGAGCCATTTGGCGGCCCAGCCAGTCCATTACCTTGTTTACCTGTAAGGGGAAGGGGTTATAAGACCCCAAAGCATCAAACTTACTCCCATCTCCTAGATACCCTTACCATGGTGAAAGAAAGACCTTTGGCCCTTTCTAGGCTTACTTGGTTTTTACCGTTGTTTTATCCCCAGGCTTTCACAGGTAGCAGCCCCCCTTACAAATCTACCACAGAACAATGTTAACACCGAAGAGGTATTAAAACATCCATCTTCTGAAATTGTACAAACCTTTGTTAAATCTGTCCCAGGTGATACAGGCATACAGATTGTAAAGCATTTAGTCGCTACCTGGAGATTGCTGGACACAAGACTATAACCTGGGTGTCATCAGCAGAGGAGACATCTGAAAAGCTATACAATCTGATGAGCTTTGCCAGAGGGGTTACGTACAGGTTGGTGCAGTTTTCAAATAAAAAGAGTTTAACCTAAACATAGTAGAGCTCAGTGAGAAGCCCTGCAGAACCCCACAAGTTAGCTTGAAAGTAACAGAGGTAGATTCACCTAGTGACAGATGTTGCTTCCTGTCTGATCGGAAAGTCTAAAGGACTTTGAGGGCGGTACCCTTAAAAAAAAAAAACAGAGATCTTGTTACTTAGTAAGTTCAAGGCTGCTTTCTCTCCCTTGCCCAGCATTAATCTCAGGCCCTGGGTTCTTGTCCTCGGTTGTTGCAATCTAGACAGTCTCCGTGCTATGAGCTTCAAGTCAAGTCAAGTCAAGTCATGAAATTTGTATAGCGCACTACATACCCAGAGGGTTTCAAGGCGCTTAGGAAGGGGAGGAGGATTATTTGTCAAATATCCACGTTTTAAGCTGCTTTCTGAACGCTAGGTGGTTCTGGGTGAGGCTATGGTAAGCGGGGAGTGAGTTCCATGTTTTAGCAGCCAGGTATGAAAAGGATCTGCCTCCCATGGTGGTCTTGTTGATGCGAGGTACAGTGGCGAGGGCTTGGCTGGAAGAACGTAGTTGTCGGGAGGGGGTGTAGAAGGACAGTCGAGAGTTGAGGCAATCTGGTCCGATGTCGTAGAGTGATTTGTGTGCGTGGGTAAGCAGTCGGAAGGTGATCCTCTTATTGACGGGTAGCCAGTGGAGGTCTTTAAGGTGACCAGAGATGTGTTCGTTGCGTGGGATGTCTAGTATGATCCTGGCTGAGGCGTTCTGGATTCGTTGGAGTTTCTTCTGGAGTTTGGCGGTGGTACCTGCGTAGAGGGTGTTTCCGTAGTCCAGTCGGCTCGTGACCAGAGCGTGGGGGACTGTTTTCCTTCTTTCGGAGGGGATCCAGCGAAATGTTTTTCTGAGCATGCGGAGAATGTTGAAGCAGGAAGTGGATACGGCGTTGACTTGTCTGTTCATTGAGAGTGAAGAATCCAGGATAACGATTAGGTTCCGTGCGTGGTCTGTCGGGATGGGTGCTTTTCCGAGGGCTTCCGGCCACCAGGAGTCGTCCCAAGCAGAGGGGGATGTACCTAAGATGAGGACTTCTGTTTTGTCTGAGTTCAGTTTCAGACGGCTTTGTTTCATCCATTCGGCAACTTCTTTCATTCCTTCGTGTAGGTTAGTTTTGGCGGTGTTGGGGTCTTTGGTGAGTGATAGGATCAGTTGGGTGTCATCCGCGTAGGAGATGATGTTGAGGTTGTGTTGGCGTGCGATGGCCGCGAGGGGGCTCATGTATACGTTGAAGAGGGTGGGACTGAGTGAGGATCCTTGTGGTACGCCACAGATGACTTCAGTGGCCTCGGACTTGAATGGTGGGAGGCGGACTCTCTGTGTTCTTCCGGAGAGGAAGGAGGTGATCCAATCAAGTGCTTTTCCTTGTATTCCGATGTTTCTGAGGCGCTGTAGAAGGGTGCTGTGGCAGACTGTATCGAATGCTGCAGAGAGGTCGAGGAGGATGAGGGCGACTGTGTCTCCATTGTCCAGTAGAGTTCGAATGTCGTCAGTTGCTGCGATGAGGGCGGTCTCAGTGCTGTGCTTTGCTCTGAATCCCGATTGTGAGGGGTCGAGGGATTTGTTGGCTTCGAGGAAGGCGGCGAGCTGGTTGTTGACGGCTTTCTCGATGACTTTGGCCGGGAATGGAAGAAGCGAGATGGGGCGGTAATTTTTGAGTTCGTTGGGGTCCGCTGTTGGTTTTTTCAGAAGGGCGGTGAGTTCAGCGTGTTTCCAGTTTTCTGGGAAGGTAGCGGAGTTGAAGGAGCAGTTGATGACGTCTCGGAGGTGCGGTGCTATGACGGAGTCTGCTTTGTTGAAGATGTGGTGAGGGCATGGGTCTGTGGGGGATCCTGAGTGGATGGAATTCATCAGGCGGATGGTGTCCTCAGTGGAAATTGGATTCCAGGCGTGAAGGGTGTTCACGGGGGGAAGATGGTCAGCAGATGGTAGGGTGGGTTGGTTTCCGGTAGGTTGTCAAAGCTGTTGTGGATGTCTGCAATCTTGTTGTGGAAAAAAGAGGCTAGGGAGTCACAGAGGGTTTGAGAGGGGGTGATGTCGTTGGAGTTGGCCGAGGGATTGGAGAATTCCTTGACGATGTTGAAAAGTTCCTTGCTGTTGTGGGCGTTGTTGTCAAGTCGATCCTTGAATGCGGTTTTCTTGGCTTTTCGGATCAGTTGGTGGTGAGTGCCGGTGGCGCTTTTGAAGGCGTCCTTGGTGCTGTTGGTTGGGTCTTTTTTCCAGGCCTTTTCAAGGGAGCGGCAGAGTTTCTTGGACTTCTTGAGATCATCGTTGAACTATGAGGCTTTCTTGCTGCCAGGTTTTCTTTGACGTTTTTTCAGTGGTGCCAAGATGTTGGCGGTGTTGGATAACCATAGGGTGAGGTTGGTGGCGGCTTCGTTGGCGTTAGAAGAGAGGGCTGGGGAGTTTCGAAGGAGCGATGCGGAGATTTGGTCCGTGGTGATTTTGTTCCAGTTTCTTTGCAGGGTAGGTTGGGGGTGGTTGATGGGTTTCGGCTTGTTGTAGGTGAAGTGAACGCAGCTGTGGTCGGTCCAGAGGAGGTCCGTAGTGTGGCCGAAGGAGACATGGTTGCTGGATGTGAAGATGGGGTCGAGTGTGTGACCTGCGATGTGGGTGGGGGAAGTGACTAGTTGTTTAAGTCCGAGGTTGGCGAGGTTGTCCACGAGGGTGGCGGTGTTGTGGTCGTTGATCTTTTCGAGGTGAAAGTTGAGGTCTCCCAGAAGGATGTAGTCTTTGGAGGGGAGCGCGTGAGGGGTGATGAAGTCCGTGATGTCTTCACTGAATTTTGCGCGGGGTCCTGGTGGTCTGTAGAGGAGGGTGCCTCTGAGTGTGGTCTTGGGGTCGATGTGGATCTGGAAGTGAAGGTGTTCGGAGTTGGCGAGGTTGGCGTCAGAGCTGGTAGAGATTCGGATGGAATTCTTATGGACGATAGCGATTCCTCCTCCTGTGTGGCCGGTACGGTCCTTGTGAGTGATCTTATAGTCTTCCGGGATGGCAATGGTGATGTCTGGGGCGGAGGAAGCGTTCATCCATGTTTCCGTTAGGAAGGCGACGTCTGGAGAGATGGTGTCTAGTAGATTCCATAGGTCAATGGCGTGCCTATGGACTGATCGGGTGTTGAGAAGGATGCATTGTAGGTGGTTGGGGTCGGGAATCTGTGGTGTGGTCGTGGCGGAGATGTTGTTGGTGCCGCTGAATTTGCAGGAGTAGCAGGAGAAAGGTCCATGGGTTTGGCCAGGGGTGGCTTGGACGCAGTTGGGAGCGCGACCGGGGTTAAGGGCTAGGAGGGTGGCGGCATCGTAGGTAATGCGGGGGGGCTGGGAGGGACGGGGGACAGGGGGTCTGGCGCTGGGCGCGGTCCAGGCGCGGACGGGTGTAGACGGGCTTACCTTTGGCGCACCTTCGGCGCGGATTGGGCGCGAACGCTGCGCGTGGACGCTGCGCGCGGGAACTACTGTCATATATGGATAGTGGAGGGGGAGGGGCGAGGGCGTCTCAGCTGGGAGGCGGGGCAGGCACACGAGGACGACGACCACAACAAACAAACAAAATGGAGGCGGAGGGGGGGAACAGAGCGGAGCGCTGGAGGACAACGCTCAAACCACGATAAAACAGCAGAAACTATCACAACACAGCGCCAATGAGTCCAATAGCAACTGGGCACAAGCAGGCAAGACAAAAAGCAACTTTGCAGGCAATGAGCAGAGCGCTGAAGGCTGATGCGCAAATCACGTTAAACACAGCACAGTCAAATAAAATACAGCGTCAAAGATATTTAGCGCTAGCTAGGCACGGTAAGGCAGGTGAAAAGCAGCTTATGAGGCAATGCAGCGCTACGATACCAGGTCTCAGCAGGGGCACTGGGAGCGACCACTCGGCTCGTCAGAGAGGAGCGAGTCACGGTGAGCGAAGGGTGAGGAGCGCTACTTCTAGTCAGTGGGAGGGCGTCTCAGCTGGGAGGCGGGGCGGGCACACGAGGACGACGACCACAACAAACAAACAAAATGGAGGCGGAGGGGGGGAACAGAGCGGAGCGCTGGAGGACAACGCGCAAACCACGATAAAACAGCAGAAACTATCACAACACAGCGCCAATGAGTCCAATAGCAACTGGGCACAAGCAGGCAAGACAAAAAGCAACTTTGCAGGCAATGAGCGGAGCGCTGAAGGCTGATGCCCAAATCACGTTAAACACAGCACAGTCAAATAAAATATAGCGTCAAAGATATTTAGCGCTAGCTAGGCACAGGCAGGCAGGTGAAAAGCAGCTTATGAGGCAATGCAGCGCTACGATACCAGGTCTCAGCAGGGGCACTGGGAGCGACCACTCGGAATGAATGGAATGTTTCAGTATTTAGTGCCCTTTTAAGGATGTTTGATGGGAATGGCAGTCTGGAGATAGGCCTGTAACTTCAGGGTTCCAGTGGGTCTAGATTAAATTGTTTTAATAAGAGCAAAATTGATGCCACCTTCCACTAATCAGGAAGAGTTCAGGTCTCATGATTTTATTATATATCTCAGTCAAAGTCTCACTAACAATTTCTGGTGTGAGGTGCACTATCCTTGGTGGAAAAGGATTGAGAGGTGAGCCTGATTTAGTTGTTGGCAATAGTTTAAGTAGCTTTTCCGTGTCTAGAGGAGAAAAAGACTCCAAGAAACTGTTAGTGGGTGAGATTTCTGTGGTTGCAAAGTTCTTTGTGATATTTTGATTGCTGATATTAAAAGTTTTGTAGACATCTGCCACAGTGGACTGGAAAAGGTTGCAGAAGTCAGGGCTACAGATGTTAAGGGTGGGCAGTTTTCCGACTTAGATTTTATCATAAAAATATTTGGTTTGGATTTCTCTTCCTTGATTAATTTTATAATCTGAAACAGCTTAGGAATAGTTTTTTTCCCCTTTTTTAATTTTTTTATATTGTTTATTGTTCAGTTAATAGCATATAGCGATTGTAAATCACACATTGATCAGAGTACTGTAGAAGAATTACAGAATTCAGTAAACAATCAACAAATACAAATCATATAAAGCATAATTTCAGATCGACATCTCCATATGTTGTAGCACGGGCTGCTAAATTGTCATCCCTAATTGTTTTTTATTCAGCGATTTAATACAATACAAACTAAATTCAAGATTAAACACATTATTGGCTTAGGAATAGTTTGTTTTCTTGTTATCTTGGGAACTGTTGTTTGCTCCCAACTACCTTTCTAGTTTCCTGTAAAGCTGTTTTTGTATTCTTCTTTAATTAGTGAACCATGGTTCATAAGGTATTTATCTTATGTTGGTAAAGTATATTTGTGGAGTACTTTCTCAACTACAATGCTTTTCTAGGAAGCATAAGTATGGGCCGCTAAGTATGGATCAAATTTGGCAACTGGCAAGGACTTTGCTAACAATGTTTAGAATTTAATGGGATCAATCCTAGGCCCGGCCTCTGTGGAGGGAGGAGTCATTATTGTAGGTACATTGTGAACATGGTGTGCTGATATTAAACTTTACTGCTTTATGGTAGGACCATAATAAAGGCAGCACATCTGTGACCTTGAGTCCGAGATTACTCATTAATATTCCATCAAGAGTGTCTCCTGCTCTCTGATTGAGCAGTGCTACCTGTTTGTGTAGGTCAAAAATTGCAAGTATGTCATTGATAGAGAATGTGTCAGAGTCATCTTACTTTTCTAGGTGAAAATTTAAATGACCTTATATTGAAGCATCTGGTGATTTGATGCTGAGTTGTAGGAATTTAGTTACATTATTAAGAACATAGGATTTGTGCCCAGTGTACGGTAGATTAGCAGGCCTTTGAAGAGGTAGGTCTTGATAGGACTCACTGGGGAGCTTGATACTGACAGGTATTATCTGAAGATAATGGCCAAGCCACCCCTGGTCTACCCGATCTTTCATCCCTCAGGATAGAATAACCTGCCAGAACCGCTTGAAAAAGATCCAGGATGAAAGATGGGTCTGCCCATGTTTCTATAACAAATATGCTATCTAACATGATATCCTACAAATTCAAGGAGATCTAGATTGTGCTTTTTAGGGAACGTGATTTTACTAGAATGCAACAGAAAGAGTCAAAAAGGGATTAGGGAGGAGCTTGTTGGGAGCCTGCAGAATGACATACTCGCACGGCATCATAAGAGAGAGTCCGTTGGAGGATTGTGCATTTAGAGGTGCAAGGATGGAATTCAAGAATAGCGATAGTTTTCTTACCGGCTGTGTTTAGAGTCACAAGTTCCTCTTTTTAGTATTTAGGAGATGGTGGATGCTTTGTAATGAAAGAGTCTGGTATTCAGGTTCAAGTGCGATCCGGGGGTGGACGGGTTCAGACAAGCTATTGGGTGCATTCTGCAAATCATAGAAACATGCACCTACTTAAAATGTATGTAGAGCTGCTGGATTTTGGCTCGCTGCCCCCCACTCTGAAATATAGTCGTCCTCCTCCGACTTAAACCGTGGAATATCCCACTGTAATGCTTCTCCCATGGATCTTTATCTGTATTACATTTTGACAATACAATTCTTGCCAAAATCTTGGTGACTGACCTGCCCCTCTCACTTGAAACAATCATTTTTCCCTAGCAGTCTGGTTTGATCCCACACCCCTCTTCATTCCTTAATGTGCGTATCCTATTCACAGTGCTCCACAGAGTATCATCGGATACACCTGCGGTGGTGACCCTGCTTGATGCAGAGAAGATATTTGAAAATGTGGACTGGTCTTTCTGCAGGCTTCCGTTCAGTAATGAAGTTTCTGCATGGGGTTCGCAGCCCTAATCAGGCTGCCTTATTCAAAGCCAACAGCATAGATACAAGCAAAGGGCAGGTTGACCCCCTCTTTTGATAATGTCAGAGGGACAAGGTAGGGATGCCCTCTGTCCCCAATACTCTTAATCATTCCCATGGTTCACCATCTCCAGGAGAGGCGCCGCCATCACAGTGTCCAGTTTTGGGCAGACCCCTTATTAATCTCTATCTATGCAAACAATATCCTGATATTTGTAACACCCATCGGTGAATTTAGACAATGTACTGAATGAGATTGTGAGGTTTGATAGAAACTCTGGCTGATATATTAATTGGGACAAGTCCGAGCTGTTCCTAATCACAGATGCTACAACTCCTTGGGTGAGGGACATCCCCCTAAAGTGGGACGCAGAATGAGTTAAATACCTAAGATTCATATTCATCATGCAAAGGAACAATTCCTTTGTCTGAACTACGGCCCAGCCATAGAACACCTCTCAACGTAGGTTGAGCATTGGAATAAACTACTGCTTTCAACCGTGGGCCAGTTTACCACTATCGCGCTGGGATGCTTCCGGGTAACTATGCGCTCTATAAATCTCTACTCACTCACTCACTCACTCACTCACTCACTCACTATCAAGATGGCGGTGCTGCCTTGGTTCCTATATTTATTTTTAAACATTCTGATCCCACTCACAAACTCCTTTTTTCTGACCCCTGATAGGCTGGGACACATTGACTCTAGAATACGAGCTTGGTGGCTTTGGTCTGTCACACTTTCTGTTACACTACCTAGCGGCTTAGTGCCAATTCAGGTACCATTGGTACCATGGTGATGATCAACTATCGTATACCATGCCCAGAAAAGAACAAGCACACTCATTGCTTCTGCATGCCATACACCTGCAGGCAATACCACTGGAAACTATAGACATCCTGACCTTATCGGTGTCCAGCTGGGCCTGGTTCAGCTCCTTCATTTATTGGGAAAGGGGCAACTCCACTCCTCCTCCTTACCTATCACAGAAAGACCTTGGCTGGCTTCCACTAGTGAACTAGTGGTCAAGCGCACATTACTGTGCTATGCAATACTCATTTGATGATCTTTGTCTAACTGGTACAATATTTCACATACCAACCAACCGACTTTACAGATTCCACCATCATAGACCATTTTGTAATGTTAAGCATGCACAGAGCCATGTATGTACAGATTGTTACATACCTCTTAACATCCAAGGAGTTTGTACACTTCACAACTCTATTTACCGACCCCACTGGCAGATGTATAGTGCCAACACACTCAATGACCAAAGCCCCAATAGCACTCTGGATCAAGGTTCCTATATGTTTTAAGCACTTCAAGTGTTCTCTATGTGAAGATGGCCAAGATGAACATTAGAGGGACATGGGGAAAAATAAAAAATATAGGCATAAGTCATTATTTTATAAAGATATTATGATAAGAGCATAAAGCCAATGATTCAGAAGCAGGGAATCGAAATAAATAGGAAAGCCATCCAATCATGCACAATGAAAGTTCCAAAGCTCAACTAAGTATATACTAAAGAATTGGTTGCAATGCAGTCTGCATCCGATAGCTGAGGGTTTCTGTAGTGATACAGCATAAAGTTATTGATGTATGAATGAGAACATTTACAAATATAAATTAACATCTGCCGAATATCTGCAGAAGACTTGTTTCCCCCTATTACAGGTGGAACAGACTGGGAAAAGGCATTTACTACTCCAAGCAAACAATAATGCTCCAAGACGAATTATTTCCTGGGTCTGGTATATAGCTCTTATTCAGGTTTTAGCCTGGTAATGAGGCAAACCATGAAGATGCAATATTTAGTAAACCAGATTTTTCATGTTTCTCTTCTTCTCCGCACATTTCCCCTAATAAATTGCCACATGCAAAAGACAAAAAGTGGCAGAGAGAAATTGTCAGAGGCCTAAAATGTATCTGAAGCTTTTAGTAACCCTCCCTTTGGTAAATATCCAAAGAAGAAACAACCTATGATTAATAATTATAATTTCTGCATGCATTCTTTGTTACTAAACTGGAATTTAGCCCTGAAGTTATAATCATTTCCTCAGAACACTCTGGTATTTACTCAATAAATATGCATTACAACACATCCTGACATTTATATAAGAACATTTTTAGAGGCTGATTCTGGCAACCAGAGAAGTGCAGCCAATCGCACAGTTACAAATGAAAAGTTCAGCCTCATCAGTTTTAATCCTGTGTATAGAGCTCAGGTATCATGTGCCCACCTCTTCTGGGACAGCATAAAAGGAATACCCTGAGCATGAAATACGAAAAGGACATTGGAAGATGATCAGGTACTGTATCACCATCACGCTACTCCTTACTCTCATGGCACCAAGAAGGCCCTCCTTGCAGCTGTCATCATGCTCCAGGCACTGATAACTGGAGGTAACATTGCAATAACCTTCTTTATTCTTGAATGGTGTCATTACAGAAAAGTGCTCATTGATATTAAGAGAGTAGTGTTCAGGATAGTGGGTATTACTCCACATACATCTGCTGTAAGAGTAACCGCCCCCAGCTGACTCTATCTACTGACTCTATCTACTGCCATATGATGTGCCTTTTCCCTTCATCCCTGTCTTTTTTTGGGGGGGACCTACCCATTCTGTTACATCCAGTAAGTCCAACACAGTGGTAGTAGTTGGAGGATGTTGAAGGCCATGCACCCATTGACCACCAGTCTGCAAACACAGCTCCTGGTGCACAACTGGTTGTAGGGAGAAATGTCTACTTTATGCCTGAGGGACTTTGGGAGCCATGAAGCCCTCCTGGCACCTCAAGGAAATCTAGCAGGATTCCTGACAACCCGGCCCCTTTCTCAATACATATATATATATATATATATATATATATATATATATATATATATATATATATTACCTACTGGCGATAGCCAGTAGGTATATATAGTTAGGATTTTTTTCCTATGGGATTTTTGAAAATTCTATGTCGAATAACTTTGGCTTATGAGGACAGAATTGGCTGAAATTTTCAGGAAAATGGAACATTTAGTTTCTGAGCAGCCCCTGAAAATTTGGGGGGTTTTCGTCAAGGGGGGGCAGAGAAAAAAGGGGGGTCCCAAAACGTGTTTTTCCCATGCAATTTTCCATAGGGCGGTTGGCCTCACTTTTAGCCTGAACGGCTGAATGGATTTACACCAAACTTGGCAAAATTGTAGGGACTGGTAGCCCGATGTGCCTTTGCTATGTCTCAAGATATAGGCTCCAGTGGTTTTTACGAAAATTAACTTTGAAAAATATAAATTGGGCTACATTGGGCTATATATATGTTGGAGCCCAAATGTAGCCCAATGTAGCCCAATGTAGCCCAATGTAGCCCAAAGATGGCCACCAGAGACAAAAAACCAAATGTAGCCCAAATATCAGCCAGATGTAGCCCAACTATAGCCCAATGACAGATTGTCCCAGAGTGTTCTAAAGAACAACTAGAGTGCTAACAGTCCTACTTATTACAAAGGTATGGCACACCTGAAGCCATCTTGATTGGAATAAAGTGGTAACTCTTAAAACATTTAATTTAAAAAGGAACAAAATGAGGGGGTTCATTTTGCCATAGAAAGTATGATTAGCGAATATATGACGAAATCCCGCATACCATCAGTCCGCAAAAAAAATCCTGCATGTACTATTAGGCCGCAAATTAAAATAACGAAAACTTTTAGAACGAATATGCCTTTAGCATACACTAAACAACTAAACTACCCTAAACCCTAAAACACTACCCCCAGCATGACCCTACACTACACAAACACTACAACACTACCCTAAACCCTAAAACACTACCCCCAGCATGACCCTACACTACACAAACACTACAACACTACCCTAAACCCTAAAACACTACCCCCAGCATGACCCTACACTCCACAAACACTACAACACTACCCTAAACCCTAAAACACTACCCCCAGCATGACCCTACACTACACAAACACTACAACACTACCCTAAACCCTAAAACACTACCCCCAGCATGACCCTACACTACGCAAACACTACAACACTACCCAAAACCCTAAAACACTACACCCCAGCATGACCCTACACTACGCAAACACTACAACACTACCCTAAACCCTAAAACACTACCCCCAGCATGACCCTACACTACACAAACACTACAACACAACCCTAAACCCTAAAACACTACCCCCAGCATGACCCTACACTACGCAAACACTACAACACAACCCTAAACCCTAAAACACTACCCCCAGCATGACCCTACACTACGCAAACACTACAACACTAACCTAAATCCTAAAACACTACCCCCAGCATGACCCTACACTACGCAAACACTACAACACTACCCAAAACCCTACAACACTACACCCCAGCATGACCCTACACTACGCAAACACTACAACACTACCCTAAACCCTAAAACACTACCCCCAGCATGACCCTACACTACGCAAACACTACAACACTACCCAAAACCCTAAAACACTACACCCCAGCATGACCCTACACTACGCAAACACTACAACACTACCCTAAACCCTAAAACACTACCCCCAGCATGATCCTACACTACACAAACACTACAACACTACCCTAAACCCTAAAACACTACCCCCAGCATGACCCTACACTACGCAAACACTACAACACTACCCTAAACCCTAAAACACTACCCCCAGCATGACCCTACACTACGCAAACACTACAACACTACCCTAAACCCTAAAACACTACCCTCAGCATGACCCTACACTACGCAAACACTACAACACTACCCAAAACCCTAAAACACTACCCCCCAGCATGACCCTACACTACGCAAACACTACAACACTACCCAAAACCCTAAAACACTACCCCCAGCATGACCCTACACTACGCAAACACTACAACACTACCCTAAATCCTAAAACACTACCCCCAGCATGACCCTGCACTACGCAAACACTACAACACTACCCAAAACCCTAAAACACTACACCCCAGCATGACCCTACACTACGCAAACACTACAACACTACCCTAAACCCTAAAACACTACCCCCAGCATGACCCTACACTACGCAAACACTACAACACTACCCAAAACCCTAAAACACTACACCCCAGCATGACCCTACACTACGCAAACACTACAACACTACCCTAAACCCTAAAACACTACCCCCAGCATGACCCTACACTACGCAAACACTACAACACTACCCTAAACCCTAAAACACTACCCCCAGCATGACCCTACACTACGCAAACACTACAACACTACCCTAAACCCTAAAACACTACCCCCAGCATGACCCTACACTACGCAAACACTACAACACTACCCTAAACCCTAAAACACTACCCCCAGCATGACCCTACACTACACAAACACTACAACACTACCCTAAACCCTAAAACACTACCCTCAGCATGACCCTACACTACGCAAACACTACAACACTACCCAAAACCCTAAAACACTACCCCCAGCATGACCCTACACTACGCAAACACTACAACACTACCCAAAACCCTAAAACACTACCCCCCAGCATGACCCTACACTACGCAAACACTACAACACTACCCAAAACCCTAAAACACTACACCCCAGCATGACCCTACACTACGCAAACACTACAACACTACCCAAAACCCTAAAACACTACACCCCAGCATGACCCTACACTACGCAAACACTACAACACTACCCAAAACCCTAAAACACTACCCCCAGCATGACCCTACACTACGCAAACACTACAACACTACCCAAAACCCTAAAACACTACACCCAGCATGACCCTACACTACGCAAACACTACAACACTACCCTAAACCCTAAAATACTACACCCCAGCATGACCCTACACTACGCAAACACTACAACACTACCCAAAACCCTAAAACACTACTCCCAGCATGACCCTACACTACGCAAACACTACAACACTACCCAAAACCCTAAAACACTACACCCAGCATGACCCTACACTACGCAAACACTACAACACTACCCTAAACCCTAAAATACTACACCCCAGCATGACCCTACACTACGCAAACACTACAACACTACCCAAAACCCTAAAACACTACGCCCAGCATGACCCTACACTACGCAAACACTACAATACTACCCTAAACCCTAAAACACTAGCCCCAGCATGACCCTACACTACGCAAACACTACAACACAACCCTAAACCCTAAAACACTACCCCCAGCATGACCCTACACTACGCAAACACTACAACACTACCCTGAACCCTAAAACACTACCCCCAGCATGACCCTACACTACGCAAACACTACAACACAACCCTAAACCCTAAAACACTACCCCCAGCATGACCCTACACTAAACAACCACCACAACTCTACACTACACTAACACAACACTACACTACACAACACTACACTACACTACACAATCACTAACCCACGAAAAAATTAACACAAACCCACTTACCTCTCTCGTCATCGTGGTTTTCACAACGCAAATGCATTTACCATACATGCCTTTAAAACGTAATTCTTTGTAAAGGCATGCGCGATAAATGCACATGCGTTTTGAAAAAATGCGGGATAATGGTATGCAAGCTCAATGACCTTGCGGGATAATGGTATGCGGACTGAAAGTCTGCGGGATAAAAAATGCGGGAAAATGGCTGCAAACCATGGTTAGCAGCAGACTTCCCTGGTGAGCACTAGCTTTACTACAGTGATCTAATGAGCAACTAGAGTGCTAACATTCAGAATTTATGGCAAATGTGTGACACATCTGAATGCCTTCTTGATAGAACCAAAGTAAACAAGCATTGAAAATGCAATAGATCTCGCCCTCGTTTAAGTTAAAGCCATTCTGTTTGTAATGAGGTGGCTTTTTAGCTTTGCTTTTATTAGTGTTTTTAAAACTTTCATGTAAATAACATGCATATGTATGCATATATGTATATGTATGCATGCATTTATATTTATATAGATATGCAGATTACATATGTTTATATATGTATATTACCTACTGGCGATAGCCAGTGGGTATATATAGTTAGGATTTTTTCTCTATGGGATTTCTGAAAATTCTATGTCTAATAACTTTGGCGTTTGTGGACGGAATTGGCTGAAATTTTCAGGAAAATGGCACATTTTTTTTCTGAGCAGCCCCTAAAAATGTGGTGGGGTTTCGTCAAGGGGGGGCCGAGAACAAAGGGGGGTCCCAAAACGCGTTTTTCCCATTCATTTTTCCATAGGGCGGTTGGACTCACTTTTAGCTCGAACGGCTGAATAGATTTACATGAAACTTGGCAAAATTGTAGATATGGTTTGCCCGACGTGCCTTTGCTATGTCTCAATATATGTGCTCCAGTGGATTTTGAGAAATTAACGTTTAAAAAAATATATATATCTGTGACAGCGCTCCGGTTAGCGCCCCGGTTCGCGTATCTGACGCGTAACGGAACTTCGCGAAGCGAATCTGATTGGCTCTCCGGTGTCTGTCAACATTCTAAACAAACCGGAACGGCCGCCATCTTGTCTCTCGGTACGATCGAGAGACAAGATGTGGTGAAAAACGAAGGGGGAAATGAAGGAAAGGGGGCAAGGTAGACCACTCCTGACCCCCTAGGATTGATGAGGGGGATATTAAAGTGCCCCGCGGGGCAAAACATTTTGCGATTTTACGCCGTAGAGGCGCGTCCCGGTACGCGAACCGGGCAGCTCACCGGGCAGCTAACCGGGCAGCTAACCGGCAGCGTAGCTGTCAACATTGTAAACAGTCCGGAGCGGCCGCCATCTTGTCTCTCGGTAGGTTCGAGAGACAAGATGTGGTGAAAAAAGAAGGGGGAAATGAAGGAAAGGGGGCAAGGTAAACCCCTCCTGACCCCCTAGGATTTATGAGGGGGATATTAAAGTCCCCCGCGATTTTTCGCGGTAGAGGCGCTTCCCGGTACGCGAACCGGGCAGCTAACCGGCAGCGTAACGGGAGTCCGCCATCTTGTGTTTTTGGAGCGTCCGGTTCGCGTACCGGGTAGCGTCCCGGTAAGCATAACAAGGGGAAAACCAAGAGAAACAGTAAAAAAAAAATTAAGGGAATAGATTTCCAGCAAACTTGGCAAAATTGTAGGGACTGTTTGTTTGATGTGCCTTTGCAAGGCCTCAAGATATGTGCACGTGTGGATTTTGTCTAATTAAGGTTAAAAAAAATATATATATCTGTAAGCGTGCTCCGGCACGCTTACGTTACGGGTTTTGTTTGCGTTGCAGAACCGATACGTCACGGTTATGCGACGCGTCATGAGGCGTCTCACGTGGCTACGTGATACGTCACGTAATAAAGAATATATTTTACAGCTATAGATATTAGCTTTTAAAAAACCAATGAAATTCACTGAAAAAACCATAGGTTATAGACCATATATAGTTAGGAATTTGCATTTACAAAACCTTGAAAATTCACTGAAAAAACCATAGGTTAGAGACCATATATAGTTAGCTGGACATTTTATTGACAAAAAACCAATGAAATTCCATATATAGTTAGTTGCACTAACTATATATCGCGCACCCGCAATCCACTGCTGATGATGTCACATATTACATCATTCATGACATGGTCAGTGACATCACTGATGACATCACTGATGACATCTCAAATGACATCACTGATGACATCACTGATGACATCTCAAATGACATCAGTGATGACATCATGACACACCAATACCAGTTACTACATACGCACTCACTGATTCCTACGTCTACACACACATTCACTCATTCACCCATACAATCACTCATACATACAGTCACTCATTATTACACTATCATATGCACTCATACACCTATGCAGACACTCACACACTGCCACTCATCCATGGAGTTACTCACACACCTAGTCAGTCCTGTAAAGAATCAATCACACTTCCATTTCCTCATCTATACAGTTAAACACAGAACACCATACTTCAGTGACATCACTGATGACATCACTGATGACATCTCAAATGACATCACTGATGACATCTCAAATGACATCACTGATGACATCATGACACACCAATACCAGTTACTACATACGCACTCACTGATTCCTACGTCTACACACACATTCACTCATTCACCCATACAATCACTCATACATACAGTCACTCATTATTACAACACTATCATATGCACTCATACACCTATGCAGACACTCACACACTGCCACTCATCCATGGAGTTACTCACACACCTAGTCAGTCCTGTAAAGAATCAATCACACTTCCATTTCCTCATCTATACAGTTAAACACAGAACACCATACTTCAGTGACATCACTGATGACATCACTGATGACATCTCAAATGACATCACTGATGACATCTCAAATGACATCACTGATGACATCATGACACACCAATACCAGTGACTACATACGCACTCACTGATTCCTACGTCTACACACACATTCACTCATTCACCCATACAATCACTCATACATACAGTCACTCATTATTACAACACTATCATATGCACTCATACACCTAGTCAGTCCTGTGAAGAATCAATCACACTTCGATTTCCTCATCTATACAGTTAAACACAGAACACCATACTTTTCACACATATACTAACACATACTTACTCTCTTATACAATCACTGATACAAGTACACATTGATATGCACAGAGTCACACACCTCCCAGCCAGCCACACACACACTCAGTCTTCCATACATCCACTCATTCTTCAATATGTAAAACATATTTAAACTTTACAAAAACACACAGACACTAGATGATGTCATCAGTGATGTCATTTGAGATGTCATCAGTGATGTCATCAGTGATGTCATTTGAGATGTCATCAGTGATGTCATCAGTGATGTCACTGACCATGTCATGAATGATGTAATATGTGACATCATCAGCAGTGGATTGCGGGTGCGCGATATATAGTTAGTGCAACTAACTATATATGGAATTTCATTGGTTTTTTGTCAATAAAATGTCCAGCTAACTATATATGGTCTCTAACCTATGGTTTTTTCAGTGAATATATATATATATATATATTCACTGAAAAAACCATAGGTTTTACACACGTTATAGTTAGGAAGTAGCATTTGAAAAACCTATGAAATTCACTGAAAAAAACATAGGTTTGACACCAGTTATAGTTAGCTGGAAATTTTACTGATATAAAACCAATGAAATTCCACGTTATAGTTAGTTGGACTCACTATAACTCGCGCGTGTAATGCACTGCTGATGACATTACATATTACACCACTCATGACATGGTCAGTGACATCACTCATGACATCACTGATGACACCATCCTTGTGAGAAAGTGACAGATATCATTTCAGTGTAATGTAACCCTTGAAACACATATTCAAAAATAGAAACTAACATTTTCAAAAAAATGGAGATACCTATACCAGTTACAACAACCAATTCAGTAATTCCAACATTTATATACACATCCACTAATTCACTAACAGTTCTATATAGTCACTCGTATATATGCTTACTGATTATATATAGTGATACAGCTATACATCCTATTATACACCGACAGACATCCAAAAGTAAATCACACACATATTCACACTTGGAAATAAACTAATAAACATCCATTTATTTACATATACAGATATACACACACACTAACACCTTACTTCTAAGTAAACTTTCACTTACTTACTCTTTTAAACAATCACTTATAGAAACACATACTTATTTAAACAGGAACTCTTTCAATCTCTCACTGTCACATATACTCGGTTATATAAATCAATACTTACATAAACTACATTAAAACATATGTGGTTACTAATAAACACACTAGTGAAGCAGGTATTCACTCACTAACACACACATATACACACTCAGCCATCCATACAGTCCAGCACATCCATTAAGACACTTATTTAAACATTTATTTTACCATCAACCTCTACATATACATATATAAAACATATTTATTTTTTAAAAAGACACACATTCACTAAATAGTGTCATCAGTGATGTCATCAGCAGTGCATTACACGTGCAAGTTATAGTGAGTCCAACTAACTATAACGTGGAATTTCATTGGTTTTATATCAGTAAAATTTCCAGCTAACTATAACTGGTGTCAAACCTATGTTTTTTTCAGTGAATTTCATAGGTTTTTCAAATGCTACTTCCTAACTATAACGTGTGTAAAACCTATGGTTTTTTCAGTGAATTTCATAGGTTTTTTGAATGCTAGTTCCTAAGTATGAAGCATATACCGAAAATAAATATTGACATACCAATCTTACGTGCACAACTGAGTGCACGCACCCACCTATTTATTTCATGAAGCTTTCCAATTTAAACCTAATGAATTTCTTCATAGACCAATGAAAAAACTTATAGTACGTTAAAGATACTAAACCTAGGCTTCTTTTCTCCTATAAACTTTTTAATTAAATGGAGCCGATTTTTTTTTAATCATTCGTGCGTGACTGATTGTACACACCTTAATATTTATTTTCAAAAAAATATAACACATTTTATAATTTATTAATTCTATACTTAAATGGAGCTGTAAAAATATGTGAAATCCGTATGTGTTTGAATTCACTTCTTTTCACGTTTTTAAACTTCAGTAAAGAACATCGCTACTTCCAAATCATGTTCGTAACTAGATAGAGTCACCGCCTACACGTCCTAAAAAGCGCATGTAAAGTCATGTGACTTCAAAACAAGACTTCCAATTGGTTCTTAGTAGTTTCTGTTCTGGAATTTACACGAAGCACTCCACCCACTTTCCTCACAATCTTTTCTACTCTGAAGAGACAACAACGTCGAGCATCTTCCGGAAAACTTTGCTGAAATGGCTGCCGTTCTGCATTCATCTTCCGAATCTGAAGGAAATGAGCGACCACCGTTAAGAAGAAAAAAGGAATCTTTCATTTGGCAATTTTTTACTTATCCTGAAGATCAAAAGAAAGTGAATGCGCCAAAAGTAACCTGCACGATATGCAATTCGGAGCTCTCAAGGGGAAATCCAAGTAAAAAATATTCGTTTTCTATACACACCATGCTGCGGCATGTTAAATAAAGGCACCCTGAGCATTAAGCAATAGCATCTACAAGAGCCCTGGCAACGCTATTACCATCAGAGGTGGCCAGCACATCTTCTGGTGGACGACCTGTATCTCCATCGAGTGCTGAGATGGACTTGAGACCATATCTTGCGAAAGTACACATGAAATGCAATCAGTGTGCAGAAATTCTTTTGTATGGAGAGCAGAGCCTTGTTCTTATTAAACTCAAAATTGAAAGTCATAAATGCCCCAAGAAAAAATAAATTTCTTCACTTCATTTTCATAGTATTACATACTGAAAAATGTAGTACAAACTTTAAGAAATCGAAACCATCATAACACTTGTTTCCCCAAAAAAAAAAAAAAAAAAAAAGTGCTTTTCAGAACTAACTATTGCTATCAAAACATGCTCGAAGAGCATCTTTTGACATGTTTTTTCGCCACTTCATTGTAGTGCGCGACCGGGTGCGCGCACCCTCCTATCGCGTAGAGGGCCTGAGACTTGCATGTGAAGTCATGTGACTTCTAAACAACACTTCTAGCTGATATTTTCTCGCCGCTTTCATTTTGTGCGCGACCGGGTGCGCGCACCCGCCTATCGCGTCGAGACACGCATGTGCAGTCATGTGACTTTAAAATAACACTTCCAATTGGTTCTTACTAGTTTCTATTCTGCAATTTACATGGAACACTCCACCCACTTCCCTAGAAAACCAGTTTATCGAAAAACTTTTAAAGCCTCCCCTTATGAAACATTCGACATCGTTCACATAGCAGTGTAGTAAATAGCACTAGATACACTCCGTCCCTTAATTATAAAAGACTTATCAGTATGTGAGAAAAACTTTTGTTTTCACGTGATAATGTGAAATGCTGAGCCTGTTACAGAATTTTTTTTCACATATATGTTACTATTCTCCTTCAACCACTAACACCATAGAAAATACCACCAATAGCGGTGATATTTTGTACACCGACAACGGTCGATATCTATCGCTTAGAGCCCTTGCTATTATAAAGTTTTAGGGGCATATTATCAAGCCTGTGCGCTAAATTTCTCGCCGCTTTATCGGCCGAAAACGGCAGATAAAGCGGCGATAATGGGCTTGATAATATGCTTTGTGGAATTCCAATCGAAGCCCATGTTAGATGTCTTCACATCTAACATGTGCTTCGATTGGAATTACACAGAGCATATTATCAAGCCCATTATCGCCGCTTTATCGGCCGTTTTCGGCCAATAAAGCGGCGATAATTTTAGTGCACAGGCTTGATAATATGCCCCTTATTTCCTAAGTCTTTGATCTCCAACTGTGGAACGTGACTCCCCTGTGTGTCGTAATGAGTTGCTAAAAGCAGCACGTACACTATACTGTGACTAAACATCCATAAATTCCGCGGACATTTCTACCCTGCTATCTGCAATTGTAAACATCAAAAGGAGCTACGTTGCCACCCTTGGAGAGGCCTCACTCCCACTGCTACAAAGGCTTGGCAGTCGCCAAGATACACAAAAACAGCGTCTCGGATCCATTAAACTTCTGTGACGATTTCAATAAAAATAAGCACTAAACAATATTCAAGTATGTAGTATTCTTTCTACTTGATTAGAGACTAGGGGGCATATTATCAAAGGGGTTTATCACCGCTTTTTTGGCTTTAAAAGCCAAGAAAGCGAAGATAAAATTATCTCTGTATTACCAAGCTATCGCTAACACCAGTTAGTGACAGCTAATAGAAGATAGCAACCATCTTGGGCTCCGCTTTACATGCCAGTGATATTTATCACTAATGACATGCAAAGTGTGTATGCCAAGATCTTAGCGACTGGAAACAATCCCTAACATCGCTATCTCCTATTACCAACTTTTGGAGATATTCGCGCTAAGCGCAAATATCTCCGAAAGCTAACACCTGCCATGAGCAGTTCTTAGCCATGTTATCCAATGGGAGGTGGATAACATGGCTAAGAGCATTTGCTCGATAATGCATGAATATCGCTGACTTTTCAGCGATATTCATGCATTGCGATAGTTTTTGTCTCTAAACAAGTTAGAGACAAACATTATCGCTAGTTGTTGGTAATATACCCCTAAACATTTACCGCAGTGCTGCAGCGATTTCTTCCTCAAATAAACCTTGGTATAATGAGCTTTAACGCAAATGCGTTAAAACACGTTGCAAAGCATAAATATCACAAAAAAATCAGGATTATTCATAGATAGCAACCTAATGCTATTAGCCATGTTATCCACCCCCCATTCGATAACATAGCTAACAACTACTCAGGGGAAGTCTTAGCTTTTAGAAATATTTCCGCTTAGCGCAAATATCTCCAAAAGCTAGTAATAAGACATAACGATGTTAAAGACTATTTTCAGTCGCTAACATCTTGGCAAGCCCACTTTGTATCTCATTAGATATAAATGCAACTGACATGCAAACTGCACCCAAAATGTTCACTATCTTCTACTAAGTGTTGCTAACTGGTGTTAGCAGCAGCTAGGTAATAGAGAGATAATTTTATCTCTGCTTTCTTGACGTTTAAATAAAAAAAAACACAGATAAACACCTTTCATAATATACCTCTATATTCAAATTGAAGTAGGCGTACGTCTTCACGCAGCAATCACATGCACAGTTTTGAAAGAATATGGCCGGAAAGTCACTGAGTAAAATCTCATAAATGACAGTCAACCACTTTCAATACGTATTACTTCAGAAGAACAGTTCTTTATGATACAGGGCTCTAGAATGACAGACATATCTCGTCTTTATAAAAACCCTTCATGTTTTTTTAACAGCTGTTAAATGCTTCCATACTCATCACAAACCTGCTCCATCATGAACATTGCCTGATCTGTCCTCAGGACCGACAACATTTGTGATGAACTTGCCGCTGTGCATGCAGAACACTAACATTGTGCTTCCTTAACACGTTCTATTTACTAAGCAGGACCATGACGGAACCACTTTATCATAAACACACTTGAACCATGACTCATAAAAGGAGTACCTCAATCATAACCATGCAAGTCCCACTAAGCCCCCCAGCCCCCTAATCTTGAGTCAGAATTGGAACTGCAACACAGGATTTAAAGTCCTGCAAAGAACACCATGTAACATTTAATACCATATACACCATTGTTTTCATATATCACTTTTCCTAAACTCACTCAGTGAAATATCGCTCATTTTATTTAATCACTTTTAAACCATACCTTCTAACAATGCACCCAATCCTATGTGGAAGTGTTCAATATAAAAGATGACATTGTTTTAAGAAGGATAGAGAAATAAATAACACAATGTTGTAAACATTTCTTTATTATATATACTTACCTAATAAAAAGAAAAAAAAAAATTCTTATGAAAACGTAGCACCTGTGGAAAGAAATAAAAAATAAAATATAAAGTATATTATTTATACAAAAAACAATACGAAACAATAAGACAGATGCAAACAAAACTGTCAGATATTATTAATTAAACTTACCTTATAAATATAATATCTGTGGAGGAGAGAAAAAAAATCTGTTATAATACATATTTCTGAATGCAATGTAACAAAATAAGTAAACAACATATTAAATGATTTATTTTTGCTGTCCTCAGAAAACATTGATTTTCACTATCAAGAGTGATTTCAACATTAATCATCATATAACAGCAGGAAAAAAAAACACAATCAAAATGATTGTGTTTAAAAAACCCATACAAAATCTGCATACATATTATAAATACTTGAAAAAAACATGTCATAAATGTTTTCCTCAAATTCGCAATTTCTTAAGTAAGCACACTACATCTTCCACAGTTACAATCTAATTAAAGTATACCACTTATTTTTCAAGATATCTCAACAAAATCCCGTGCAGCAATCTCCTATAAAAAATATATTTGAAAGACACAGTTTCTTCTCTCATACCTTTCCGCGTGGCCAAATTGTATAAGCTAACTCATTATCTTTTAAATACCTCTCCCAAACACTTACGTCCATATAAGTTTCTAAATAATTCTCAAAAGTACTCATTTTCTTCTCTCATATTTTTCCACGTGGCCAAATTCTATGAGTTAAGTAGTTTTTTTCTGAATTTTTGTAATCTTAGTCTCATCTTTTATTTTCTCTACTTTTACAATCAAAATTTGTACCATATTTTATACCATCAAACATTAAGTAAATTTGTACCTGATGTTATCAATATGCAAAACACAAATTTCATTTATCAATTTGTACACCCTTATTTACATGATATTTCTAAACTAGTAAGTTTCAGATCTTTATAGTATACATATTCCTACAGCAAACGACTCTACTGAAATTTGGGTTCCAAAAATAACAAATAAGAGTTACTTAAAGCAAAAGGCAAACGTTTTTTAAAAGTCAATTGGCTATCATTGCAAAATGTCCAGCCAGTAGCACACTTCAAATAAGACGTATAATGTCCTGATGATGTAGAATGCCCTTCATGATAAATAATGGCTACAGTTACAAATGTTCTTCTAGAAATAGAAACTTGAGAAGCCACAAAATTTTTATATAAAGTGGATAATTTACTCCCATCAGCTCTGCATCGTTGAAACATTAAAATTACATATTGTCCGTATCTATGGATAAATAAAGTTGATAACATTTCAGACTTGCATTGAGAACAGACCATATTTTGATGCGCATCTTTAACTAGTTTATTAAAAGGCACTTCTTTGCAGTCTGGTAATGTCAAATATAAAAATCTTTCACTGGTTATCTCAGTACTACTTAAAAATGAGCAATTATCACACTTATGTTCCCATTTATAAGAAAGCCCAAAAAGACTATCAATATCTACACCTTCATCTTCCAAAGCTGTAAACATATACATAATAAATTCCTGACAATCTTGCTGTATATTCTGAGAAAACTGATTTACTTCTGCACATATATCCAAAACATTCCTTAATTCCGAAACACTTCCTATTTAATTATCACCACTACTACACGTTTCAAATATAGAATTTAAAGAATGACAAAAAGTATGCTCCTGATTTTCTATAATCTGTTCCTTAACATTGACACCACACCTATTTTCCAACTTAAAACCAACAATCTCTTCACTACCAACAGTTTTCCTAGAACTACCAACAACAGCTACATCTTTTTTATTGTCGTTTCTGGACTACTTCAGCACATTTCTCCTCATTTTTCCTTTTCTGACCAACTATACGTCTTTCAATTAAAGGATATTGAGGTAAACTTGGAGCATATTCTCTTCTTAACCTATTGTACTCCTTCACACAATTTAAATCTGCACTAATCTTTGTCTCATCATAATCAATTAGATAAAGTCCACATAAAGTTCTAACACGCGACAGAGCAACATACGCCATACCCTCTTTGAATACAGTACTTCCAATATTTACCAAAGCACAATCTACACTTAAACCTTGAGATTTATGTATAGTCACTTCATATGCCAAACAAATTGGAAATTGCTTACGACGGACATATAAGTCTTTCACAAGCAAAAAACGAGTTGAACATCGACACATTTGTTGAACTTCCTCAATCCCATCAAATTTTATCCTCAAAAATTCAATCTCATCTCTATTAGTATAATTCACAAAACCAACAACATTACCCATTGCTCCATTTACCAATCCTCTTTCTACATGTAAATTTCTTCTTAAAATTATCCGACAATTTAAACATACATACAGATTTTTCTCTAAACCAGCAGTTTTAGATATAGTTTTTTTGAAGAGAATCCAATTTCAATTTCAACTTTTCAGACAAAACAATAGTACTACCTTCATGCTCTATTCTATCTTTAGCTTCCAGTTTCTTAATTTCTTGCTTTTCTAAATTCAACATTTTCTCATTAAAAACTGAACATTCTTTCAGAGTTGGCATCAAGCATATCACTGACTTATCTACAACCTCTTTACTATATATTCTCTCAGGAACATTATCTTCATTAGGAAACAGCTTGGAAAGTAATCGCGTTCGTAGAGTCTGTTTCGCATCTTCAGTTAATTTTCCAATCCTAATATCTTGAAGAATACTTCCATATTTAGTATCCTTTGCCTGTCGCATATTTTGAATCAGTTCAGTATATTTGAAATGTGACCATATATTTACATTTCCAATACTGCCCAGGCACTTTCTGGTCTCCTCATGTGTAACAGTTTCAAATACAGGTTGTCCTTTGACAGGAGTCAGCTGCAGTAGATCTCCAAAAACTATGACATGTTTACCTCCAAATAACACATCATACTCTGTCTTAAGTGTCTGTTGCATTCTTAAATGCACAAAGGCAAGCATTAAATTAGAGACCATGCTTACTTCATCAATAATAAGAAGTTTCATTTTTTTAAGGACTCTAGAAACTTCAAAACAAGCTTCTCCAGATAGCTTCTGATATTGTAATTTATTTTCATGTTCAACTGGCAGCATCAGCAAACGATGTAAAGTTACACCTTTTATATTATGTGCTGCCAATCCAGTTGGAGCAGTAACAACACACAACAGTGTTGACTGAGTTGTTTGCTGTAAATATGTAGTAATTCCTTTAATTAGGAAACTTTTACCAGTCCCAGCTTCTCCACTTACATATAATCGAATAGGCTCAAATGACATACATGAGCAATCTTTTCTCTCATGACGAAAGCCATGCTCAATGTGCTCTGTCACTTCATCATATATCTGTCTTTGCTCAACATTAAACTGCTTCTTTAATTCTTCTAAGTCGATAACTTCCTCTTGACCTTGCTGCATTGCGCTTTCCACCTCATCCATGGCGGTGGCTGCTTCATTTTGAATAATTGGTTGTCCCAGTGGATCTTGACTTAATGATGCCGAACTTTGACTATCTTGTGAACTATCTCTAGCAATCTCTGCTGCAATTGTTGCTTCTTGCTCTATTTCGTCATTCAACATTTGGAGATAATTGCTGAAAACAGGACATTCAATACTACTTTTAGATGTGTTGAATGAATCTTCATAACTATCAAACTCTCCAAGTAGTTCTTCTTCTCTACGCCATGGTTTAAAGAGTTGCAAAAGAGCAAAATAGTAAAATTCTCTTTTATCAGGTGTTTCGCAACTCAGTTTCCGATGATTTATCAAATGTCTTTTTCTTTGTTTTACCAGACATCCTTCATGTCCAATTACAGCATGAACACCTTTATCAATATTCTCGGTAACATTTCTCTTAAAAGTATAATTTTGAAGTATTTCATACAAACAAATGTTTTCAAGCCGAGTACTTCTATTTGGATAGTATGTATCCAACATATTTGTTTTCAAAATGTCTGTACTGTTTGGTTCTTTCTGGGCTAGGTACTCAATTTCTTGCACAGGTTTTAGAACACGGTTTCGTGTTTCTGCTAGGCCCAAACTCACCCAGAGAATAGTCCTTGACTTCGCATAAAGACTTGCTGATGATAATCTATCACAACATTCATATGCTCCAATTTCTCGATGAGACAGCATCTTCAAACTGTACGTATATAATTTCTTGCTCAGGCTCTTTTCATGAGAAATGTCTTCCCACATCTCCTTCAGTTCCGTCTTTTCAGATTTCGTGATGTAAGACGTTACATATCGAGTCACAGCAATAGAGTTGTCTGCAACATATTGTATGTCCATGTTAGCATTCCACATGGACAAAATGACTGGATTATAGTCATTAATATATTTCGATTCTTCACCTCTTCTTAAATTGTACGTATTTTTAGGTGACCTCCTTCTGATATTATGTCGCAAACATGACATCAAATTGTTCACTCTTCCTTTTGAAAGTACCGGTCGTGCAAATCCAAAGCGACATTTGGTATAAAATTTGCTCTTCATTTTGAATTTTCGCCGACAATATTTTCCACAGCGATGACTTTGGAAACGTAACACTTTTCCTCTTAAGTCCTTATCAGTGGTACTATTAGGTATGTCACAAGTGGCATACTGTTCAATAAAAGACAGTACAGTCTCATCCGAGTCTATTCCAAATTTTGGAGCATCCTTGATCCATAGTAGCATATGAATATGAGGAGCACCTCTTGCTTGATATTCTTTTCTCCAAAAGAAATCAAGTACTTCACCAAGAGGCGGATTTTTCTTGTTAGTAATGAAAGACATCATAGCTTCAAATCTATGATTAAAATACCTGCAAACATTAACTGGATCTAATGAACACAGTTCTCCAGGTGTCTTGTAGTTTATATTTTCTATATTTGCATTCGACTCCCGAAGAAATTCAATTAAATCTTCCCAAGCATACTCTGCACAGCTTAGAGTTAAAAACCATGTTGGTGCTCCTAAGTTCCTAAGCATACACTTTAAATCTCCATGACGACGGTACCAATACTCATTAGTACCCCGCTGACAAGCCATTAAATTAATTAAATGAGAATCCAAAACACTATCTTTCTGATGCACTCTATCCATAAATTCCTTTGCTGAAATATTTTGCAGATGTACACCACTTTTTAAGATATGATTTACTGCATAAGACAAACCAGATAAGTCACTCTCAAACAAAAGATGAAACAGATATGGAATACATTGGCGAAACCTTGGATCTTCTGCATATAATCTAGTTGTCCGGTACTCAGATGCAGGAATCTGCATAGGCCGATCATCATATCGTGTACCTTCACCTGTAGGAAATAACTGTGGGACACAACGACCTTCCAAACTTTCTTCCCACACACTAATAGGATTTCCTTTCGCCTTTCTCATCTGAAATAATTCAATAGCATTCCCTATTGCTTCTTTGGAATGCAATGGATGAACACTGTAATGTTCATAAATTTCTTCAGATCTAGATACATCAACTTTTTCAATTTGTCCACTACACAAATCACTATCCTCTTCTTCACTTACATCTTCTTGTTCTACGTATATATCTTTGTAATACTTATTATTTTGCACTAAATACAACGTTGCCTTTTTCACTTTCCTAACATCCACTAAATCTTGCCAGATTTTCTTACTCTTTGTGGGTACACCATTCACTAGAATAACTAGAGGTTCCTCTTCTACATTTCAACACCAATTGTTTCCATATTTTTTTTAAGATCAAGAGGCAAATACACAACTCTACCCTTTAATCCTCTTAGTAAATCTGAAGGATTTAATTTACCAGTCTTAGGCTCCATTCGAACAATAGCCTGAAAAGGATGTACACATTGAATCAGAATTGTCTCATAAGTATTTAAATTCATCAATTCAGATGGAATATTTACCAACTCTAAATTATTGTGAACAGCTCTAGCAGGCATTTTATTTTCATCTAATTTATTATAACAATATTTACAAACACGTTGCTCAAAACCCAAATCAAAATAGTTTTCCACCAACAAATAAGTTGCAAAATCTTTCCATTGACCATTACTTTCATCTTCACTTTTTAAATATAAATCAACTAACCTCGTTTGACTTTTGTAATGAATTCGTCGACAACAGACACAAGAAAAATTTGGTTTCTCACCTGTAATTACCTTAAACTTTATTATTTCTTGTTCAAAGTTTTCAATATTTACATTCCCAACATTTTCAAACACATTTCCTTCTATAATTACATCACCTTCTACATTATCTTCCTCGGGACCAAAATAACTTACCTCAATTTCTGCACAAATCTTCTTAACATCTAATTCACATCCATACAAAAGAGCACTATTTAACTGTTTAAGTTTAAGTGCTGGACTTTTTGCATAGTACAACTTTCTCACTAATTTTCTCATTTTAGTGTGATGCACTGCTAACATCCGGAAGTGATGAAATACACTCTGACATATTTTTTTAGAGAGACAAGCCAGAGAATGGAAAGGGGCGACCAATCAGTCCCCCCGAACGTATGGTCGAGTACCACGATCCCCCCGGGAAGCCATCTTGGGCGGGAGGCGAGTCTCGGCTGGTATGCCCGAAGCGGCGTAGCCGGGGCGCGCCTTTTTCCCGCCCTAGAGTGGGCTGGCCTAGACACCAACACGGCCGGCCACGCCCTTGGAGGCAGGCGGGGGCGGGTTCACGCCCACCCTGAAGACGGATAAAAGGAACGGAAGCCAACAAAGCATCCTCTTGTTCCTGTGCTCTGAAGCTGCACCTCCCCGCTGCACGTGAGCTTGAGACGGAACGAAGAGCAATTTTGAGCGTTGTAATCCCTCTTTTTGTCTTACAGATATCCCGTCTAAGAATGCCCAAGAAGGTCGGAAAGCGGGTCGGTACCGAGGAGATGCTCCGCATGCTCATGAAGGAGATAGCCGATCTGAAGAGAAAGGTTGAGGCTAAGGACGGGGAGGGAGGACCGAAACGGCCTTTACAGGGAATAATTCCCGGTGGAAAGAGCAAGAGGCCCAGAAGGGGAGCACTTGGGGGGGAGACCCCGGTTCCCGAAGCGCCACGAGAGGAGCCAACCCCGGCGCCAAAGGAGGGGAACCCAATCCCTGTGGTGGTCACCCCTGCGAACAGGGAGGATATGCCCCCCGAGTTAGCGGCGCAATTGGCAGCGTGGTTGGGAAACGATAGCGAGGGCGCCACAGCTGACGATGCCCGGGCAGTGATGAGGCAACTGTGGGAATCTAGGGAGGCTGCGAAGACTCCATCTCCTGTTCCCCCGCAGGTCCCAGCGGTTGGAAGTACAGCGGGCCCAAGTTCGGCGACAAGCGTGGGGTCTACTTCAGGTAAGCGGCCATTGCCGATTGCGGGGGGGGACTCTGCACCTTCTCGAAAGGAGAAGATTGCCCAGCACGTCCCACTAGAAGTCAAGGAATTGATTTGGGCGGACAAATATGTAAACATGTTTTCGTTGCTTACCGACCATTACGAGATCGAGCATGTAAAGAGTCAAAAGGAGCTTATGCATCCGAGTGTTTGGCGCACTAAAATGGCCGCCTTTAAGGTTGATGAGACCATTGGTACTTGGGGCAGAGCGTGGGGAATTTTTACTTCCATCATGGGGGAGCGCAGACCTGAGTTGTTGACCGAGTTACCCATTTATCAGTCACGTATTATGGAGTATTCTGTGGCATATGGGGGCAATCAGTGGTTCTGCTATGATAATCTGTTTAGAAAAGCTAAGGAACACAACCCGTTGTTATCCTGGGACTGTTACGACTCTGTGTCTTGGCAAAAAATGGAGAGTACAGGGATGTTGAAGGTGCCATTAGTAGGGAGTAACGGGGGGGAATCCTCCCGCCAAAACTCTGGGACGCCCTTTCGGACGGGTACAGGTAACGAGTCCCACACGAAGCCGAGTGGCAACACAGGTAAAAGGGGGATCTTTTGGAATTTTAACAGGGGCAAATGTACCAGACCCCAGGGGTCATGCAAATTCAGACATGAGTGTGGGGGATGCGGGCAGCCATCCCATCCTGAGTCCATGTGCAGAGCCAAAACGGGTGATAACGGTGGTAAGGGAGGCGCCAAACAGGTCTAATATAGTCCGAGGGGCGCCTTTACCGACCCCGATTGATACCATGGCAATGATTCCTTGGCTCAGCGAATACCCAGATTATGCTTCCGCTGGGGTGTTGCGGAACGGGTTTTCATATGGTTTCCGCATCCCAGTGGGGGATTTTCAGGGGGTACCGGACTGTAAGAATCAAATGTCGGTCTTACAGCACACGGCGGTGGTGCAGGTAAAGATTAGGAAGGAGGTGACTCGAGGTCGTGTCGCCGGTCCATTCGATTTGCCACCAGTTGCTAATTTTGTGTGTTCTCCTCTAGGGGTGGTTCCCAAGAAGGACCCGGGTGAGTTTCAGCTGATACACAATTTGTCAGCCCCACATGGTCTTTCCGTGAATGACGCGATAGATCCGGAAGTATGTTCGGTGCGGTACGCATCTTTCGATGAGGCCGTTGCCATGTTGAATCGCCTGGGGCCCGGGACGCTGATGGCCAAATCGGACATCGAGTCAGCGTTCCGGTTGCTCCCGGTACACCCAGACGATCAGCGTCTCCTTGGTTTTCAGTTTCAGGGTCGCTATTACATGGATAAATGTATGCCAATGGGATGCTCGATTTCATGTGCCTATTTCGAGAAATTCAGTTGTTTTCTGCAGTGGGTATTCACGAGGAAGACAGGTTTTCAACATGTTATGCACTATCTCGATGACTTTCTGTTTCTGGGGGCAGCCGGGGATTCTGAGTGTGGACAGGCCTTACATGAATTTTTGTGTCCTAATGAATCAATTTGGTGTGCCATTGGCGCCAGGTAAGACGGTGGGTCCCTCGACCTTAATCGAGTTTCTGGGAATCGAGCTCGACTCAGTGGAAGGTTGTTTTCGTTTACCTAAAGAAAAGGTGTTAAAATTCAGGTTATCCCTTGAGACATGTATTCGTGCAACGAAAGTGAACTTACATCAATTGCAACAGGTGGTAGGTCAGTTGAATTTTGCCCTAAGAGTAATGCCGATGGCACGCCCCTTTTCCCGCTCGATTGCACAGTCCATGGTCGGCTTGAAGGAAGGACATCACCGTACGAGACTCTCGGCAGAGGTTCGCCAGGACATGCGCATTTGGATTGCATTCCTGGCGGATTTCAATGGTCGAATTGTCTGGAATAAACCAGCAGTGTCTTCCGAGGAGTTGGGACTATGGACAGACTCGGCGGGGAGTGTGGGTTTTGGCGCCATATTGGGTACACAATGGTCGGCTCAAAAATGGCCGTCATGGTGGCATGAGTGCGGGTTGACGGGTAACATTGCTTTTCTCGAACTGTTCCCTATTCTGGTGGCCTTGAAAACATGGCCAGAAGGGTTTAGGGGTCACTCTGTGGTTTTCTGGTCTGATAACATGACCGTGGTTGAGTGTATCAATAGTCAGGCAGCACGTTGCAAATTGATTCTGAGACTACTCAAGGAAATTTTGTTGTTGTGCATGCAACTAAATGTACTGTTTAGGGCGCGGCACGTGCCGGGGGTGATGAACCAAGCGGCTGATGCGCTCTCTCGTTTCTGTATGCAGGCCTTCTGGGGTTTTCTGCCCACAGCGGACCCGGTGGCGGCACCCTTTCCCGAAGCTCTCTGGTCTCTCGGTGCCCCGAACTACAAGACCTCGTGGGAGAGAGTTTAGCACCCAGGACGAGGAAGGCATATGAAGGGGCGTTCCGTTCCTATTGGGCCTTTTTGGGTACTGCCGGGAGGGAGCTTTGGGGTCTGGAAGAGTCTGTAGTAAGATTCCTGCTCTCTTTACGTCACGCAGGCAAGTCAGTAGCTACGGCCCAGAGGCATCGGGCCGCCATTTCCTTCATGGCAAGGGCTCATGGGATCCAGGACCCGACAGCGTCTTTCGTTGTGCAGAAAGCGCTATGGGGGTGGCAACGCCTTGAGGGTCGCAGAGTAGACGATAGGCACCCGATAGGTTTGGATAGGTTGGCCCTGTTATTATCCGTGCTACCGGTAACATGTTCATCCCAGTATGAAGCAGTGTTGTTCCGAGCCGCATTTGCATTAGCATTCCATGGGGCTATGCGGGTAAGCGAATTAGTGGCAAAGAACAAACAGGATACGATGGGGGGACTGTGCCGGGAACACATTCAGGTCAGAGAGGAGACGATGACGGTCTCGTTTGTAAAGTCCAAATCCGATCAAGATGCAATCGGGGACTGTGTAATCATCCAGAGGATCCCCGGGTCTGCCATGTGCCCTGTTGGGTGCGTAGAAGCATATTTAGCGCAGAGGGCGGCAGCATGGGGGGGGACCTTGTTAAGACACGCTGACGCCACCCCACTGACGAGGTTTCAGTTTCAGCGGGTGCTTGCGATGTCGATTTCTGCCGCGGGCTTGAACCCCGGCGACTTTGGGACTCATTCCTTTCGGAAAGGGGCTGCTACGGAAGCTACAGCCAGGGGTCTGAATGTTGATCAAATAAAACGTGTGGGGCGTTGGTCCTCGAACTGTTATAAGAGGTATGTACGGTTGCACATGTTGTGAAGCTGTAACGATGTACTCACGCTTCTTGTTTTTTGTTCGGTTTTCAGTTGCGCAAGCCTTCGAGGCGGGGCGGACTGTCCAGTCGACCCGACACCGGGGGGCCAGCGGTCAGACATTACCGGCTGTGAAAAAGGAGGTGTGGGTTGTGGGCCACTCATACGTGAGGCGTGCCGCGGACGTATTCAAAGCAGGTGACATGATTCACGTGGCTGGGGAATACGGGTACAGTGTGTCCTTCTACGGAAAGGGCGGGCTCTGTATTGACCAGTTTCAATCATATTTCGAGGGTTTGTTAGGGCGGACAAGGTCACCGCCGTCTGTAGTCATAGTACATCTTGGGGGCAATGATTTGGTGACCACTGGTAGACGACTTCTTCTTGAGGCGATGCTTTCCACGGTAAGTTGGTTGGCGAGAAGAGTTCCAGGGTGCACAATTGCATGGTCCCATATGATCCCACGGAAAGTGTGGCGCGGGGCTATTTCTGTTTCTGCGCTGAATCATTCAGTAAGGAAAATTAATAATAAAATGAGTAGATTGTTTCGTTCAAGTACACTGCATTCTGTTTCGCATGGTTGTATTAAAGGGGACAGTATGTATTTGGGGGACGGTGTTCATTTGTCCCGGGTGGGGAACGAATTACTCATAGGAGACTTCATAGCATGGTTAAGGAGTTTACAGCATGACCTTTAGGTAGGAGTGTTTTGTGGGGGGTCCGGATAGCCGGTCAACTATCCGGCCTGTGGCGGTAAGGTCATGATCGGTGAGCAGTAATTGGAAGATCCCTATGAGGGGGCGTCACCCATTACGGATGGGAGCGCGCGGGAGAGGTGGCCAATTGGCCCCTCAACGGGGAGGCGGTCCTGTCTAAGGAGAGGCCACCGGAAGGAAAGGAAAGGTGGTCAAGGCCCCTTCCTGGATAGGAGGGGCTACGGCCCCTCCTGGGGAATTTCCCGGGGCCAGGACATCTGCGACGGCAGATGGGTAAGTTGTGTGGGGTGCGGGAGGGGGTTTACGCTACCTTTTAGATACCTCACACGAGTCCTCGAACGACCGTTAAATGGCGTCGAGTTTATTTGGGCCCCCGTCAAGTACAAAGGGAAATTGGTAAATGCACTTGAGGTACGCCTCTGTGCGGTCGCCCCTCTCACAAGTGAGGGGGGTATTTCTGGTTTAGGGATCTGACACCGGTTACGACCTTGCCGTTGGCCCTTAACGTTAGGATGTACAATTTCAAGTCAAATGTTTTGTAGGATGTTAGTTCGGCTAGGAGAACCTTTGTATTAGAGATCTGTTAAGGTTAGCCAACATCGTAATGTGGAAATGAAATTGTACATTATATGAAACTGTTATTTTAATGTTTTCTTTTGTTTCATATTTTAATAAATACGGCCGGGAAGGGTGACTCCCTTCCCGCCTTCCAAAAGTTCAAGAACTGTTTCCGGTTTCCCAATTCTTGGGGATTGTGTTGAGAGGGGGTGGCGGGTATCTCGGCCATATGGAAAGGGGCGACCAATCGGTCCCCCCGAACGTATGGTCGAGTACCACGATCCCCCCGGGAAGCCATCTTGGGCGGGAGGCGAGTCCCGGCTGGTATGCCCGAAGCGGCGTAGCCGGGGCGCGCCTTTTTCCCGCCCTAGAGTGGGCTGGCCTAGACACCAACACGGCCGGCCACGCCCTTGGAGGCAGGCGGGGGCGGGTTCACGCCCACCCTGAAGACGGATAAAAGGAACGGAAGCCAACAAAGCATCCTCTTGTTCCTGTGCTCTGAAGCTGCACCTCCCCGCTGCACGTGAGCTCGAGACGGAACGAAGAGCAATTTTGACCCACCCACCAGCCCCTGAGGACAGCGATTCGTTGTAAATACAGTTGATGTAGTATCTTTGGTTTTCTCTGCTTTCTTACAGGTTGTGATGATTGTCGTGAAAGTTTTTAATGATGCAATAAAGATTGACTATTTTCAGTATGTTTTGCTAATAAAGTAATTTTGAACAAGGATTGATCAGTATTTACGCTTGATAATAAATGTTGTTTTGCTTTATAGATCTTAGTAACTTAGGTAGAACTGTCGTATTTATTTTGGTCGAGCGGTAAGGTCATGATCGGTGAGCAGTAATTGGAAGATCCCTATGAGGGGGCGTCACCCATTACGGATGGGAGCGCGCGGGGGAGGTGGCCAATTGGCCCCTCAACGGGGAGGCGGTCCTGTCTAAGGAGAGGCCGCCGGAAGGAAAGGAAAGGTGGTCAAGGCCCCTTCCTGGATAGGAGGGGCTACGGCCCCTCCTGGGGAATTTCCCGGGGCCAGGACATCTGCTACGGCAGATGGGTAAGTTGTGTGGGGTGTGGGAGGGGGTTTATGCTACCTTTTAGACACCTCACACGAGTCCTCGAACGACCGTTAAATGGCGTCGAGTTTATTTGGGCCCCCGTCAAGTACAAAGGGAAATTGGTAAATGCACTTGAGGTACGCCTCTGTGCGGTCGCCCCTCTCACAAGTGAGGGGGGTATTTCTGGTTTAGGGATCTGACACCGGTTACGACCTTGCCGTTGGCCCTTAACGTTAGGATGTACAATTTCAAGTCAAATGTTTTGTAGGATGTTAGTTCGGCTAGGAGAACCTTTGTATTAGAGATCTGTTAAGGTTAGCCAACATCGTAATGTGGAAATGAAATTGTACATTATATGAAACTGTTATTTTAATGTTTTCTTTTGTTTCATATTTTAATAAATACGGCCGGGAAGGGTGACTCCCTTCCCGCCTTCCAAAAGTTCAAGAACTGTTTCCGGTTTCCCAATTCTTGGGGATTGTGTTGAGAGGGGGTGGCGGGTATCTCGGCCATATGGCCTTGCAGACCTATTGTAAGAAATTGCGAAAGAAATCAATTGAATCCTGTCGTACACTACAAATGCTACTACAATTCCAACTGTAAACAGCTTCTCTAACCATAACATCTTCTGCATTTCTAACCACAATTTTCTCTTTCTCAATAACACAACCGTCCTTCACCTCATACGCACGACCAGTGGTGTCAACTGCATGCAACAGATCGTTACTTTGAAAGTAACTCTCTTCATTAAAAAATGGCTCAGAAGTTGAAGTATGCATCCACTTCCCAGAAAACACTTTACAAAAATTAGTCCTATTTATATGTCTCTTCCATTTCCTTTTACTTTTGAAAACTCGAATCGCCTTATTTAAAATATTTATTCTATTAAGTATTAAAATAAATAACTTTCGTTTTGTCTCAAATGCGCGCTCAACAAAAGCCTCTATATATAGTTTTTTTTTAAGAAAAACAGATCTTTTTTTAGAAACTTTTTCCTTTTGTAATAAATTCGCAACGACTCTATTGTAAAACATATGCTTCCTGATTTGACTAAATTGATTGATCCGGGTTTTACTGTACTGACTTTCATCTTTCCTAATTGCACTAATAGTACTTTGTTTAACTCCAGATGTCTTTTTAGATGATGAAATCCTTTTCTCCTTCTGAACTTCTACATTTACATTTTTCCTTCCCAAAATACTTTTCACAAACTTTTTAGTTTGCTTACCAGGAATACTCTTCTTTGTATTCGTCCTCTCAGTCTTTGAAAATAATTCTGTAGTTTTCTTCTTTAAACTATACGTCCGTTTGTAGAGTTTCTTTTTTTCAATTCTAGTCGGCATCTTAATTAAAAATTTTGATGAGATTGTGAACCTATAAGACACAAAAATAACAAATATTATAGTTCAGTACTACCATATACCGTACAAATTAAAACCACACATTCATTTTTTTATAAAATACACATAATGACAGAAAATCTCTGAACAAAGTAGTAAATCCTGTAGTGAATTTTCTTTGTAAATTTATCCCACTATATATTTCTTTAAACTTCATAGACGATTTTGAAAAAAAATGTTAAAAGCATACAAACAGTACACTTTTTTCAAAAACTATCGGTCATCATAAGTGTTTTAATCTTTTTTTCTACAATCTCTTTTACACTTCATGAGAACATATCTTATCACTCTCATAAAGCACTTCATCGACGAATATATCAAGAAAACTGTCATCACGAATGCTTTGTTATCATTTTTTTTTATTCATTTATAAGTTCATAATTTAGAAGAATTTCCAATAATATTTCATCAGGGACTTCTTCAAGTCCATTGTCCTCATCTCCTTCTACCAATTCTAAGTAAGCTGAATCAAAGGATAAGTCCATAAAGTCATTATTTTCTTCAGTTTCCTCTTGACAAACCGCATCTAAAATTTCCTCCATTAGTTCATTAATGATGTCAAAATGAATTTGATTGTCTTCTAAGAAATTCTCCATAATTACTTTGTTTTTATTCTTCTGTATCCTTTTAAAAAAAATATAAAGACTAAATTATATCTTTTTTCATAACTATATAACTAAAAAGTACCTTTACTAATTTTTAAACTACATTCTTGAAAAAGAAATTGGCAACATAAGGCTAAACATTGACACTGTATTTTTTTTAAATTAAATAATTACTGTTGATAAAAGACATTTCACTGTAAAATGTATTTTTAGATTTTCTACATATTTGAAATATTTATTACCTATACAATAATTTTTAGAGACCCATTTCTTTTATTTCATCACTACAAAGTGCAATATAAATGTATGCACCCTAAAGAAAATAATCACACTATACAAACCATTTAATTCACTTTACAGATTACTACTTCCCACAGAGACAGTTCCATTTATATTACAACAGTATACTCACCATGTCAATGTCTTACCATATGCATATGTCATACTTACCATGAACAACCACCTCATAATAAAACTCTACATTAATATTTAAAAAACTGCCTATATATAGTATATTCACAGATATGCAGGAAAATTAGCATTACATTTCGATCCATATCATAATACCTCTCTCTAATTAAAAATGGAACACTGCCAAACATAATACAACAAGATTTTAAAAATAATGAGCACTTCACAAGTATTACTAAAACAAACCTGAAAGAATTATACTCCAATGATTTCTAAATCTCAACTCCTTGCAAAAGATCACATATCCCAAGCTGATTAAAACATAATTTGAACTGTCAATGGAGAACATCTCAAAAAACATATCTACTATAATCTGATAGAACCACATGTGAAAAATTTAAGATAAAATCATGTTCTAAACATTTCAAAAAATATTCTTTATTATTCTATCACCACCCACAGAAATTGCCAAAGCAAAAAAGAGGAACTCACCTGAAAAAAAGAATATATACTCTCAATATTTCAATTCAAATGGCAGGTTGTTCCTTTCAGGCACCAAACACTCTAAAAATCGAAATAATAAAATTTTATTAACTTATTACAAACTTATTTCCTACACAATATACAATCATTATAGCATTGAACAAGCATAAGTAATAAGATTCCCAAAATACTCTCCATTAAAAATAAATACAACATTTCTCATTTATAAAAGCATTGTGCCACAGATATGTCACTTTTCCTCATGTTAAAATTCATGCACCTACAACAGTAGGCTATGAAAAGTAAAAGGCCAACTCACAAAACAAAAAAAGGCTTATTAATGAAACATTGCGCCGCCACTGCGTCACTTTTAGCATGGGAAAAGTGACGCACTAGTGGCGCAAGGCCTTCATAAATAAAGCCCCATGTCCATACAGAAAAACTACAGGACCAGCATTATACACATGCAAGCAATACACTTGCACAGAACCACAAATCAAACATACTCGATCCAAAACTCGCTAATATATGCTACATGTGCCCTAATTAATGTGTAAATTTTAAACGAATTTTTTATAACTATAAACGCCATTTCGCATCTCAACTACTTATTTCCGCCTCACACGCCTCTGCTCCTTTAATTTCCTATAAAATTATGGGGCATAATATCAAAGGGGTTTATCACCGCTTTTTTGGCTTTAAAAGCCAAGAAAGCGGAGATAAAATTATGTCCCTATTACCAAGCTGTCGCTAACACCAGTTAGTGACAGCTAATAGGAGATAGCAACCATTTTGGGCTCCGCTTCACATGTCAGTGATATTTATCACTAATGACATGCAAAGAATGTATGCCAAGATGTTAGCGACTGGAAACAATCCCTAACATCGCTATCTCCTATTACCAACTTTTGGAGATATTCGCGCTAAGCGCAAATATCTCCGAAAGCTAACACCTGCCCTGAGCAGTTCTTAGCCAGGTTATCCAATGGGAGGTGGATAACATGGCTAAGAGCATTAGCTCGGTAATGCATGAATATCGCTGACTTTTCAGCGATATTCATGCATTGCGCCCGATTTTTATCGCATTTGCGATAAACCTTGCTATTAGCAAGGTTTATCTGCCATAAAAATCGCCGATGTGCGGCGATAATTTTTGTCTCTAAACAAGTTAGAGACAAAAATTATCGCTAGTTGTTGGTAATATGCCCCTATATTTTTGAAAAACTTTACAGAAAAATATAGGGGCATATTATCAAGCCTGTGCGCTAAAATTATCGTCGCTTTATCGGCCGAAAACGGCCGATAAAGCGGCGATAATGGGCTTGATAATATGCTCTGTGGAATTCCAATCGAAGCACATGTTAGATGTGAAGACATCTAACATGGGCTTCGATTGGAAATCCACAGAGCATATTATCAAGCCCATTATCGCTGCTTTATCGGCCGTTTTCGGCCGATAAAGCGGCGATAATTTTAGCGCACAGGCTTGATAATATGCCCCCTAGTCCTTCAACAAAATTTCAATTATTACTAGTGCTGTATTTCAAATGCAATACTGCAACCTTCAAAAGATATCTCAATACAGTAGTTCTCCTCAATAGTGATTTGCGCAGCATCCAACAGATTACATACATGCACCTCTCGCCATTTTGTCACTTTTGGCGCCTTTTTTTTCCCCCTCACATACATTCACCTCTCGCCATTTTGTCGCTTTTGGCGCTTTTTTTTTCCCCTCACATACATTCACCTCTCGCCATTTTGTCGCTTTTGGCGCCTTTTTTTTCCCCTCACATACATGCACCTCTCGCCATTTTGTCGCTTTTGGCGCTTTTTTTTTCCCCTCACATACATGCACCTCTCGCCATTTTGTCACTTTTGGCGCCTTTTTTTTCCCCCTCACATACATTCACCTCTCGCCATTTTGTCGCTTTTGGCGCTTTTTTTTTCCCCTCACATACATTCACCTCTCGCCATTTTGTCGCTTTTGGCGCCTTTTTTTTCCCCTCACATACATGCACCTCTCGCCATTTTGTCGCTTTTGGCGCCTTTTTTTACCTCACACAGTAACATAACACAAACTTGATAGTGCTTCGTATGTAGACAACTGATTCATAAAGTAATTATGTATAACAACTTGCATTTTTATATATCCTTCCTAAACTAAAAGACCAGACACCTTCTTCCACTTATTAAAATATAATATACTTCCTTAAAAGAGTGTACAATGTTTTTTTCCAACTATATTCATTTTTCTTCAACTATAGCGTTTGTATTGCATGTAATTTTTATACTCATGTTACATAATGATTTGCCTTTAAAACAGTACATTTCCAATAAATATTTCAAATATTCACGGTTTCTCTTTTAATCCATAATCTCAACTGAAATGATTTCATATTGAAAAACTATTCATGGGTTCCACATAACCTTAACTGTAGACACTGAGGACCTTATTTATGAAGACCTTCCGCCGCCGGTGCCTCATTTTTTAAAATGAGAAAAAGTGACGCACCGGTGGCGCAAGGTCTTCATAAATAAAATCCTGAATGTTTTCTTTTCTCGACCTCACTTACTGATACTAGAACCTGCAAGCCAATTACGGCCCGTGAACTCTTTCTTAGTAGGTCGCGCACCGTAAAAACAGTTATACCACTGTTAACATTTTTTTTTTACTGTTACCAACCACCGACACAGTTCCGCTTCACTCAGAGTTAATCACTGCTCCCACGCTTCTACAGGCCAGACGCTATGTTGTATTTCTCTCCTTATCAGCCTTTCATCTCTACAATAACAAACAGTTCTCCGCCAGCCACCAGAGAACAGACTCAGATGCAGAGGCACCAAAGAGTGAAATACGACATACCCTCTGCTCTGAGAAAGCAACCAAGCGGTACTTGAGAACGAAAACATTCAGTAACGCTTTAAAACTACCAATGCAATTATATACTTATTTTTTTAAAACGTTCCAATCACTTTAATAGGACTATCTGTGTGTGCCTCCACAGCAAACTTCCTCAGGCCGGATTGAAAGCAAACACACAGACAATAAGATAACACAGGGCATCGGAGATGCAAAACAGAAGGGACATAAAGATGGAGTCAAACAGCAGAACTGAGAGAGATATTTTTATGCTCCGTTTGCAACCTCAATGTACGAACACATTTACTACACAAATCTCTATACAACCTCATGGTCAAAACTTTTCATTTTATTTCACTCGACCACCTCCCTCACCCCACCAGTGCAAACGACGACCAGAAACCGCACTATAATTTTGACGTCTAACAGAAACTTTGTGAATACCTTAATCATTACCACTTTAACCCCCTTCCCCGACCCTCTCCCCCCACCCCCACCAGTGCAGGCCATGGCCACCAACCAGCCTGAAATGTTGTCGACTGACAAAAAGTTTACGAATTCATTAACCATTACCATTTTTTCACAACGGTATCACTAGTAATTTACCATTTCTCTCTCTTTCTGCATTGTCTGTGTCTCTGCTAATATTATTTCTTCATATCCTCAACAACTTCTCTCATTATATATAAACGCTTCAAAATTACAAAACTAATTACTCTATATTAAAAATATTTTTGACTGCGTATTCAACATTTAAATGGAACAAATTACTTTTACAAATACAACACATTACGACAGTCATAAATTAGTTTTCACATGAAAAATCAATGATTGTTTCTGATTAAACTATATTATACGGTACATGACAAAACAAACAGTTACGCACTTACCTTTACCAATGCTTTGAACGATGTAGAACAGTGAAAGTCACAAAACAGATATTGGTTAGCGAAACTCTGAATATTGCTCCTATCACTGCAACCAAAATTCAATGGCACAGATATCCAGTCAATACACACTCATATAACTCTCTTCAACCAATCACATTTCCTGACGCAAAATTGTCAAATCAAATTTACATTTCAATTGGTTGTCCTTCACAATATTTTCAGACTCACGTGAGAGACACCCATCACCAACTGCCATCTCCGGCTGTTTCCATGGTAACACCTCATTCTGCACCTTGCTGAAGGCACAGGTCAAAAGTTCATATCTCAACGGCCTACAACAAACTAAGAAGACTGTTTTCCCTCCAGAAACACCTGCCAATCCACACCTCAGTTACATGTCTTTTTTTCACACCCAATATTACTTTTCGTTTAACATAAACATTAACATGCAACATACTCTTCAATCTCCACTTATTATAATCAACCAATCATTTTTATTTTATTAACCACACCCACCCTCTTCCTTTTTTTTTATTTAGAATTTCAACTTTTAACTATCATTCCACTTCCAGAACCGATCGGACGACGACTACAAATTCATTAAAAATGAAGGTCTGTCTAATAGGACACAGTTATATTCACTAGAGTGAAAAAAATACAGTAAGCAGATACCACATGCAAGACGTCTATAGGAGAGACGGTGTTCATTTCACGAATAAGGGAAACACATTCTTCCTCTGCAACATCAGGCTCTGCATCGATACTTACTTATAAATGCAAAAATCACTCAATTAACACAAGGGCTCTTTTCAAAGGCACTTTATATCTAAGCACTCAAACTTCTAATTTATCTCCATTTTCATACTCTTGTGAATAGGTGTGCGCGAATAGGTGTGCGCGACCGAGTGCGCGCACCCCGTTATTTTTTCCCGATAAAAAAAAATATTTTTTTGCGTTTAAGGGCCTTACTACACACCCCGAGAAAACCTACGCAGCAAAACAATCTCTACCTTCTCCCCTTTCCATGTTTCAACACTTTGAAATGAACAATATATTTACTCGCAGTGACAAAATGGCGGACAAAACTTCCTGATTTCCTTCGAATCGAACGTTAACAGACGTCACGCAGCCAAAAAAAATTCCGCTCACGCGCAGCCACTTGGGTGCGCGCACGCATGCGCGCCTATAGATATATAATTGACTTTAACTTTAATTTTCTCAACAACTACTGAACGGATTTACACCATTCCAAAAAAAGCGTAATCTGCGAACAAGACTCTACAGTTTTGCCAAATTTCTTATAAATCCATTCAGCCGTTCGACCTGTAGCCGAGTCTAAAGGTCCTATGGAAAATAACATGGAGAAAACACGTTTTAAGACCCCCCTTATATCTCAGCCCCCACTTGACCAATCCCCCCCAAACTTTCAGGGAAGGAGCGCAGCGGACCGAGCCATCTTCTTTGAGAAATTCACAAACATTCATCCACCAGTGCCAAAGTTATTCCAAATAGAATGTTGAGGATTTCCTATGGAAAACAATCCTAACTATAACTACCTACTGGCGACCGCCAGTAGGTAATATATATATCAAGCAAGTGTAACCTCCCAGGCTCCGACTGCAGCGACCCAGGAAATCACGCAGATCCGGTAACTTACTTTCAAGCACAGATTTTATTAAGAGCTGAACCAAGCAATCTGACGCGTTTCGGGCATCCGCCCTTGCTCACAGACAATCAGAAGTGGAAATGCTTACGTTTAAATACCAAATGCTTGACAGTGAAAAGTGCATTATTTTTGTTTTTTGTGTCATGCACCACGTGGTAATCGAAAGAGAGGACAAACTACTAATACTGCATGAAGTAGTCTGTTTTCCAAACATTTCAATATCAAAACAGTCGGAAATAGAATAGAATTTCTGGTTAAAATCCACACATTGTTGTGACAATATTAAAACATGTGATATGTAGAAAAATGGTACAAAAAACATGAAATGCATAAAATGCCTATAAATGTAATACCAAACATTTGTAATCAAAGCCCTCGCATACACAACATATTAATAGTGCAAAATTGCGTAGTAAAGTGCAAAGTGCATCATAAAAAATTAATGAATGTCAGGATAGATGCAATAAAAAATTAGTAATACTAATTATTTGTGCAAACTAAGCCATATTGTAAACATTGTAATGTTGCATCTATACATATCTCTGTGCAAATCAACACAATATGTAAACATACGACTGTAGCAGCATGTTTGTAGGGCAAGGACTATTTGATATAAGTACCACAGGAATGTCATTGTCACATAACCGATTGTAAAAAAGTGTACTTTTCAGGAAAGAACAGAGAAAGCCTATTGTCTATGTCCTCAAAAGGTAGGTGTTGACCAAAAAGTAATACCTAAACATAAATGTGAATCACCGTGAAAAATTTACGTGCATAAACCCAACAAGGAGATATGAGATTAATCACATGGGGGAGGGCGGCAGCCTACCAGAACTCGCATAACCAAAGCAATACAGAAAGGGGGGCCTGTGCAAAACTAAATTACAGAAACACATGTAGGTCCTCCGTGTTGTTAAGGCCATTGGGGGATCTACTGTCCAGCTCAAGAATGAAATGGGATTCCATTCTTCTGAGCATTTTGACCCTATCTCCGCCTCTTCTAGGTTTCTCAATTGCAGAGATAACAAAATAGGATAGGCACTCCAAGTTGTTGTTATGTACCGCCTTGAAGTGCCTGGCCACCGGATAGGCTGGGTCATTGTTGACGATGGCTCGTAAATGCTGGAGGATCCTAACATGCACAGGCTGTTGTGTGCTGCCGACATACCTTAATGCACATGTGCAAGTTAAAACATAAATGGCAAATTCAGTTTTACAATTAGATTGACCCTTGATCTGAATTGGGTCAGGACTGAAAGGCGTGTGGTACTGCCGGGTACTTTTGCCAAATTTGCAGGCCCTGCAAGAGGTGCAGCGTATAAAACCTGACCTAGTTTTCATCCATTCCTGCTTTTTTCTGAGTTCAGGAAAGTCATGGCAAATATGGGACCTAAGTGAGGGACCTTTTCTAAAGGTGACAATGGGAGCTTCAGCGAGTTGGGGTTTCAGTACAGGATCCGTTATAAGGACCGGCCATCTTTTGGACAGAATCGATCTTATTTGTCTGGCCTGTCTCCTGTAAGAGGTTATGAACCTGGGATTAGTGGTGTTATCATCGGTCGTGGTTGATGTATCAGCAGTGTTTTTGGTCTCTAATAGAGCGGCACGGGATCTACTCTTGGTTTTTTCCACTGCTGTTTTTAACACCGATTCACGGTAACCTCTTGCCCGAAACCTGACCAAGGCTTCGTTGGTACATGATTCAAGATCAGAATCTGTACTGCAAATTCTCTTAATTCTTAAGAGTTCACCCAGAGGGATATTATCAACTACATGACGCGGATGTGCACTACTGGCGTGAAGAATGCCATTGCCAGCAGTGCTTTTTCGATGTAGCTTTGTTGTTAGCTGGCCATTGCGGATAAGGATTTTTACATCTAAAAATTCAGCCTCACAATCACTGAAGGAACTCGTGAATTTAAGGTTTTCATTATTGTTATTGATGGAGTCAATGAACATTTGTGCACTGTTCCTATCACCTTGCCATAACAGAAAAACGTCATCAATATAACGAAGCCAAAGCAAAACATGACTGGAAAAAACTTGGGCGTGTTGCCGCCTGAGGACCTGCTCCTCCCACCAGCCCACGTGCAAGCACGCGTAGCTGGGAGAGAAACAGGCCCCCATTGCAACCCCACGCTTTTGCAGATAACAATCACTCCCAAAAAGAAAGAAATTATTATTAAGACACCATGATGTTAGCTCAATTAGTACTTTGTTATGATGGTAACAGTTCATAGGCCTTTTACCGAGAAAGAAATCCAATGCTTTCAAGCCCGACATATGCTCTATGCTCGTGTAGAGCGATTCAATGTCTAAAGTAACCATGAGCATTCCATCATTCCACTGAGTATTCTGAATTTTGGCAAGAAAATCGCCCGTGTCTCTCACATATGTTGGCAGGTCCTGGACAAGGCCTTGCAGGAAATAATCTATGTATTCTGTGACATGCTCTGCCACACCTGCAATAGCCGAAATGATCGGTCGGCCAGGTACCGGTCTCGTCAGCTTGTGAATTTTAGGGAGTAAATAAAGTTTGGGCAAAACAGGAAATTCAACATGGAGGAACTCAAACTCTTGTAAGGAAATCATGCCCTCCCTTTTATACTTAAAAAGTAATTTCTTGAGCGCATCCTTGGAGGTTTCAAAATGTCTCATGTTGGTAATGGAGTAGCATGTATTATCACTTAGCTGTCTCTTGGCTTCCTTAATGTAGTCATCCTGGGGCCAGATGACCACATTGCCCCCCTTGTCAGCCGTTGTTACAATAATATTGTGATCATTGCCCAGTTTTTTGACCAATGAATGGTAATCAATTTCCTGTTTGCTCCTGTATCGCTTTTTGTGTTTAATCCGATGATGCAAGTGCTTTAGGTCTTCCACTAACACGTCCTGGAAGACATCTATAGAGTCTCTAGGCATGGTAGGATTGAATTTGGACGCTTGTTTGAAAGGACTGATATTGGCTCCTATTTGGGGAATGGCTGCTGCTCTTAATTCATCCTGTGTGGATGCAAGCTCATTAGTTGGTGCATCATTCGCCAAAAGATTCAGAACTGTTAATACCGTTCTAGTGTCACTGGCCAGAAGTGTGGGCACATTGGGAAGAATGTTTATAGTAGCTCCAATTCCTTGTAGTGTCTTGTTACTAAGACCCTCCTTAATATCAAAGAATTTTTTGAGCTTAAGTTTCCTGATATACATGTATACATCTACACGAGTCTTGGCATAGTTAAAGTCAGTTGTTGGACAATATGAAAGTCCAAGACTTAAAAGTTGTTTTTCAGCCAAGGTTAGGTCAATGGAAGACAAATTGACTATCGTGTTGTCACTTACTTGTTTTTGCGCCAATATTGCCGCTTTGGTTTTTTTGGCGCTTTTGTGCTTTTTCCGGCGCTGGCCCCGTCTTCTGTTGTTCCTGGCGCGTTTTGCTGCTGTTGCTGCACCTTTGTCTGTTGTTTGTTCCGGGGCCTCAGTGATTGAAGTCTTTCTAGGGATAAAAAATCCACTTCTTCCCCTAGGTCCAAAATGACTGAGCTTGCTTCCCAGGTGCTGCTGGCGTCGTCATCCGAGGTAGGCGCACTCGTAAGTGACTCATTATCACTGTGTACCTGGCTGGTGCTGCTTGTTGTAGAATCCTGGGCTGGCGCCGAGGTAGATATTTGTTTATCAGATTTACCCTGTTTTGCTAGCTGTGCTTGTTGGGCAAATTTAGAGCGCTTCGCATTGTCAAATTTACGCGCAAAGGTAAATATTCTACCTTGTGCGTAGTCTTCTTTATCACGCGCAAATTTAAAAATCTTGCGAGCTTTTATTTTTTCTTCCTGTTTAGATAAGCGCTCATCAATTTCCTTCCGAGATTTGGTTATGAGGTCATGCGGTTCAAATTTTGAAAGCTCCTCATTAATCTCAGTAATTTCTTGCATAAGTTGCTCACGATCAATCACAGCATATTTGACCAAAATCTGTATCAATTTGGCAGAAGACTCAAGGTTGGCTTGACCCCACTCCTTAAGCATACTGGGATTTGGTCTATCATAGCTCGGTGCCAGCAAAATGCGCAATCCTCTAGGGACTATATGTATTCACTGAAAAAACCATAGGTTTGAAACACGTTATAGTTAGGAATTAGCTTTGAAAAAACCTTGGAAATTCACTGAAAAAACCATAGGTTTCACACACATTATAGTTAGGAATTAGCATTTAAAAAACTTTAGAAATTCACAGAAAAAATCATAGGTTTCACAACAGTTATAGTTAGCTGGACATGTCACTCATATAAAACCATTGAAATTCCCCCATTATAGTTAGTTGTACTCACTATAACTTGCGGGCCAGCAGTCCACTGCTGATGATGTCACATACTACATCACTTATGACATGGTCAGTGACATCACTCATGACATCACTGATGACATCTCAAATGACATCACTGATGACATCACTGATTGAAATGAAAGTTACCCAGCACACATGCCGCCGCACTTAATTTTTTTCATTTATTATTTTTGTTCCAGTTGAACAGTTTTTCGTTTTCTGTTTACTCCTTTGTTTCAAAAAAATCCCAAAAAAATATAAAATTGTTAAAAATACAAAACAAAAAAGACAAAAAAACTGTTCTAACTTCAGTTCTCCAAGAAGAGCTATATCTCTTATATACTGTGTCATACTATTTTTGAATGAATGTGTAGTGTATAAATGAATGACTGAAATTACTGAGTAAAAGGGAGGAAGGGACTGATGGAATGAGTGAGGAAAGGGTAGTATGGTGAGTGAGGAAAGGGGAGTCAAAGAGTGACTGAAACAAGGGGACTAAGGGTTGGGGAGTGAGGTAAGGGGAGAGAAAGAGTAAGGGAAGGGCAGTAAGGAAAAGAAAGTGAGGGAGGAGGAGTGAGAAAAGGGGAGCATGGAACGGAGACAGGGACGGGAAGTAAGAGATGGAGAGGGAGAAGTAGAGCAGAGTAAAGGGTGTGAAGGTAAGAGAAGTGGAGTGAGGATGAAAAAAGGGGAGCAAGGGAAAGTGAGAGATGGGGAGTGAGGGAGAGGGAAGTGGAGTGAGGGGATGGAGGGAGTTAGTAAAGGGAAGTGAGAGAAGGGGAGTAAGGTATAGAGTGAGAGAAGGAGAGTGAGGGGGAGTGAGGAAAGGAGAAGGGTAGTGAAAGGGTAAGAAATACAGACAGGAGGAAGTGGAGAGGGGGAAAGGGAGGGACGGTGAGTTAAGGGAAGTGACAGTTAGGGAAGGAGTATGAGGGTGAGGGAAGATGAATAAGAAAGAAGGAACACAATTAAGAGAGAGGGAAAATGAGTGAGGAAGAGAAGAGGAGTGATATCAAGAGAGAGGAATAGAGTTTAAGGGTAAGGGAGAAAGAGGGACAGAATGAGAGAGAGGGAGAGCGTGGAACTGAGAAGGAGTGAGGCAGTTAGAGTGAGTGAGACAGAGGGAGACAGGGAGGGTAACATGGATGAAAAAAAAGTGAGTGAGGGAGTGAACGAAGGGGAGTAAGTGAGGGAGTGACGAAAGAGGAGTAAAGGAAGGAGAGTGAGGGAAGGGGAGTGAGAGAAGCAGAGTGGGAGAGTGAAGAAAAGGGAGCGGGAAAGTGAAGGGGTGAAAAATTGAGATAGGGTGAAGTGCGGAGGGAAAAGGGAGTGACGGTGAGTGAAGGGCAGTGACAGTTAGGTAAGGAGTATGAGGAAGAGGGAAGATGAATGAGGGAGAAGAAAGAAAATGAAGAGATAGGGAAAGTGAGTGAGGAAGAGAGGACGAGTGATAGAAAGAGAGAGGACAGGAGTTTAAAGGTAAGGGAGAGAGAGGGACAGAGTAAGAGAGATGGTGAGCAACTTATAAGGAATGATCCAGTGAGAGGGAGTGACACAGAGGGAGACAGGGAGATAAAAATGGATGAAAAAAAGTGAGGGAAGGAATAAGCGAAGGGCAGTAAGCGAGATGAAGTGAGGCAGTGAGGACAGAGAAGTGAAGGAAGGGAAGTGAGGGGAGGTGAGTGTGGGAGAAGTACTTAGGGTGAGTGAAAGGCACTAGCAGTGAGAGAAGGGGTATGAGGGTAACGAAAGGGGAATGAGAGAGAAAGAAGGAGATTAAGAGAGAGGAAAGGGGACTGAGGGATAAAGTAGGAGTGAAGGGAACAGAAATAGAAAGACAGTAAAGATGAGGGAGAGAGAGAGTGAGAGTGAGAGAGAAAGAGAGGGAGAGCGAGTGAGGGAGAGAAAGTGAGGCAGTTATACTGAGTGAGACAGAGGAAGAGAGGGAGAGAAACATGGAGTGAAGGGGAATGGGGTACTAAATGAATGGGAGTTAGCAAAAGTGAATCAGGAAAGTGATGTAAGGGAAGAGGATTGACGGATGGAGTGAGGGAAAGAGAGTAAGGGGAAGTGAGAGAATGGAAGCATGTGGAAGAAAATATGAGTGATGCACAGAGAGGAGAATATGAAGTAGGAGACGAGGAGTGAGATTGAGTGAAGGGCAGTGACAGGGAGGGAAACAGAAGCATATTAAGAGAGACGAAAAGTAGTGAGTGAGAGAGAAGGATTTATGGAAAGAGAGAGAAGAAAGAAAAGGAAGATTGGTGGAGCGAGAGGGAGACAGTGAGAGAGACAAACAGAGGGAGAGTGAGGAAGTGTGAAGGAGTAAATCAGTTATAGTGACTGAGACAGAGGAAGAGACTTAGAGACAGATGGAAGAAAGGGGAGTGAGGTAGAGAATAAAGGAAGGGGAGTGAGAGAAAGGGAGTGAGGGAGTGAGAGAAGTGGAGTGAGTGAAGGTGAATGAGACATGATGTGAAGGAAAGAGAGTAATGGGGGAGTGAGAAGAGACTAAGGGATAGAGCAAGACAAAGGTAGTGATGGAGGAAGATAGGAAAGAGAAGTGAGGGACAGAGAGGCGAAAGAGGTAGTTGGATAATGTGAGTGAGAGTGAAGAAAGAGTACTGATAGTGAGAGAAGGACTGTAAAGGTGAATGAAGTGGAGTAATGAGAATGAGGAAAGGTGAGTAAGATGAGTAAAGGAAGGGCATTAAGAGAGAGATTAAAGAATGGGAAAGAGAGAAAGAGAAGTAAGAGAGTGATGAAAAAGTATTTTTTGTATGTTATACTTACCTTATAAATAATGACAAGTTAATAGTACATTTTTTTATAAATATAGTATCTGTGGAAGACAAGAACAAATTGAGTTATAATATATATTTCATCATACAAAAGGAAGTAGGAGTGAAGGAAACAATGGAAGGGTGAGGGAGAGAGAGAGAAGGAGAGAGAAAGAGAGGGGGAGCAAGTAACTGACAGAGAGTGAAGTGGTTAGACTGAGTGACACAGAGGGAGAGAGGAAGAGAGACACGAAGTGAAGGGGAGTGGGAGACTAAAGGAATGAGAGTTACCAAGAGGGAATGAGAAAAGGAGAATAAGGAAAGGGTATTGACGGATGGATTGAGCGAAAGAGAGTGAGGGGGAGTGAGGGAATGGGAGCAGGAGAAAGGGAATGGGAGTGATGCAGAGAGAGGAGAACATGAAGTGGGGAAAGATGACTGAGATTGAGTGAAGGGCAGTGACAGTGAGAGAAGAGATATAAGGATGAGGGAAGGTGAGTGTTGGAAAAAGAAGTATTTTAAGGGAAAGGAAAAAGGAGTAAGTGAGAGAGAAGGTTTTATAGAAAGAGAGAGGAAACGAAAGGAAGACTGGTGGAGAGAGAGGGAGACAGTGAGGGAGACAAACAGAGGGAGAGTGAGGAAGTGTGAAGGAGTAAATCAGTTATTGTGACTGAGACAGAGGAAGAGACTTAGAGATGGATGGAGGAAAGGAGAGTTAGGGAGGGAATAAAGGAAGGGGAGTGAGCTTTAGGGAGTAAGGGAGTGAGAGAAGTAGAGTGACTGAAGGTGAGTGAGGGATGGTGTGAAGGAAAGAGAGTGAGGGGGAGTGAGAAGAGACTGAGGGATAGAGCAAGAAAAAGGTAGTGATGGAGGAAGATAGGAAAGAGAAGTGAGAGACAGGGAGGGGAAAGAGGTAGTTGGATAACGTGAGTGAGGGTGAAAAAAGAGTACTGGTAGTGAGAGAAGGACTGTAAAGGTGAATGAAGTGGAGTAATCAGAATGAGGAAAGGTGAGTAAGATGATTAAAGGAAGGGTAGTAAGAGAGAGATTAAAGAATGGGAAAGAGAGAAAGAGAAGTAAGAGAGTGATGAAAAAGTATTTTTTGTATGTTATACTTACCTTACAAATAATGAGTGTTGGAAAAAGAAGCACATTAAGAGAAAGGAAAAAGGAGTAAGTGAGAGAGAATGATTTATAGAAAGAGAGAGGAAACAAAAGGAAGACTGGTGGAGAGAGAGGGAGACAGTGAGAGAGACAAACAGAGGGAGAGTGAGGGACTGTGAGGGAGTAAGTCAGTTATAGTGACTGAGAGAGGAAGAGACTTAGACACGGATAGAGGAAAGGAGAGTGAGGAGTGAATAAAGGAAAGGGAGTGAGCAAAAGGGAGTAAGGGAGTGAGAGGAGTGGAGTGACTGAAAGTGAGTGAGGGATGGTGTGAAGGAAAGAGAGTGAGGGGGAGAGAGAAAAGAGTGAGGGACAAAGCAAAAGAAGGGTAGTGATGGAGGAAGAAAGAAAAGAGAAGTGAGGATCACAGAGAGGAAGGAGGGAGCAGGAAAAGGTACATGAGGGTAAGGGTACTGATGGTGAGAGAAGGAGTGTAAATGTGAATTAAGGGTAGTAAAGAGAGTGAGGGAAGGAGAGTAACATGAGCAAAGGAAGTGGAGTAAGAGAGGAAGTGAAGAAAGTGAAAAAGGTTAAGAGATGTAAGAGAGTGATGAAAAATTATTTTTTGTTTCTCATACTCACCTTATAAGTGATGAAAAGTTAATAATCTATTTTTAATAAATATAGTATCTGTGGAAGAGAAGAAAAAATTGAGTTATAATATATATTTCACACTACAAAATATTATGTACAATATGTTTATTTTGCTGTTCTCAGAATGAATTGAATTTCACTGAAAACAGTGAGTTCAATGGTACGCATCATAACACAGCGGGCAAAAAATGACAATCAATAAGATTGTCTTTAAAAAACCCATTCAACATTTTCATCAAGAATGTAACAATTAGAAAAAAACATATCTTAAATGTCTTTTTCAAACAGCAATTTTTTACGTAAGTAAGGGATATTACCAATAATCACAAAGTAACAAAACATTATTACTTCTTTCAAATACACTCTAACTAAAGTAATTTACAAACATATGCTAACAACATTTACCCGAAATAGTCATTTTTTGTTTCAAATATCATTCCTCATGGCCAAATAGTATGTCTGAAATCCTTAGTTTGGAAGTTACTCAATAGAACTCTTAAGCGTCCGTTTCTCAACCTTCTGAATCAAAAGCACCAACATCTTTTGGACCATCTAACAATGGTTATACCTCTACCCAATGCTATTTATCATGTACATGGAACCTTAAACAACTAGCATGCAATCAGAACATCAATGTCATCTGGTATGTCGATCACACTCTGCTCATCCTTTATCTTACCAATGAGCTGTTTACCATTAAAAGAAACCTCTACAAGGGAATGAAAAATGTCAGCAACATCTCCAACAACTACAACAAATCTAAAATACCTCTGCCTCACTGATGATCAACATCTCCTGTGATAGCCACATCACCCACTACCTGATACACTTACACTACCTCTACGTCAACTACAATAATTTTTTTAACCTCATCACCCTCACTCTCAAAGTACTTTTCAACACCAGACTTCCCTTTCTTAACAGCAGTAATTTTCCCAGGCCAATTATTTTTCCTTCAAATTGGGTTGTAAAAACACTAGGTAAGAATTTGGCAAAAGTTATTTAAAAATCAATTGAGTATCATTACAATGAGTCCAGCCTTTCGTGCATTTTATTTAAGCTGTGTAATGTCCTGATGTTGTAGAAGGACCATCATGGAAAATAATCAAAACAGTTACAAAAGTTTTTCCTGATATTGATAGTTAGGAAGCCGCAACATTTTTTATTAAAGTTGTCAGTTTTCTTCCATCAGGTCTGCATCGTTGCAGCATTAAAATTACATACTGTCCATATCTTTGTATAAATAATGTTGATAACATTTGAGAGTTACATTGGGTACAGACCATGCTTTGATTTGCTTCTCTAACTAGATTATTAAAAGACACCGATTTGCAGTCTGGTAGAGTCAAATATATAAATCTTTCAGTGTCTATTTCAGTACTACTTGAAAACATACAATTGACACAGTCATGTTGCCATTTATAAGAAAGGCCAAAAAGATTTTCAATTTCTATACCTTCATCTTGCAATACAACAAGCATATACATTAGAAATTCCTCACTATCTTGCTGAATATTCTGTGAAAATTGACTTAAACCAGAACATATGTCTAAAACATTTCGAATATCAGAAACACTTTCTATTTTAGTTTCATCACTACTACATTTCTCAAACACAGAATTCAACAAACAACAAAATCTTTTGTCCTGATTTTCAACAATTTGTTGTAGTAAAGTTTCAAGAAAAAAACAATATTAACCACTACATTAGCATAGCAGTTGACACCAGAACTGTTTTCAAACTGAAAACCAACAACCTCTTCAATTGAATCCTTTTTCTTTGTGCTTACTATCACTGGTTCATCTAGTTTTTTTCTTTTCTCTGCAACCTCGCTACAATTTTTCTCATATCTTCTTTTTCGACTTACCACACGCTTTTCAAATACTGGATATTGAGGTAAGTTGCGAGCATGTTCTCTTCTTAACCTATTATACTCTCTTACACAATTTACATCTGCACTAATCTTTGTGTCATCAAAATCAATCAGGTATAATCCAGATAAAGTTGTGACTCGAGATAAAGCAACATATGCCATACCCTCTTTAAACACAGTACTTCCAATGTTTACTAAAGCACTATCTACACTTAAACCTTGAGATTTATGAATAGTCACCTCATCTGCTAAACAAATAGGAAACTGTTTTCTGCATACATACAAATCTTTTACAAGCAAGAACCGAGATGAACAACGACTAAATTGTTGTTTCATCAAATTTGATCTTCAAGAATTCAATCCCATCTCTATTTACATAATTAACAAAATCAACAATTTTACCCATTGCTCCATTTACTAAACCTTTTTCCACATTCAAATTATGTCATAAAATAAACCTACAGTTTACACATGTATACAAATTACTTTCTAAACCAGCGGTTTTACTTATCGACTTCTCTATTCTCGGCTTCCAATTTTATAATTTCTTCATTTTCTAACTTTAACATTTCTTCATTAAATACAGAACATTCACACAGTGTTGGCATTAAACAAATTACAGACTTGTTTTCTGCAATTCTCATATATATTTTCTCTGGAACAATATTTTCAGTTGGAAACAAATTGGGAAGTAATCGTCTCTGTAAAGCTTGTTTGCCATGTTCTGTCACTTTTCCTATCCTTATATCTTGAAAAATAGTTCCATAATCAGCATCATTTGCCTGTTGCATATTTTCACCAAAGCACTATCTACACTTAAACCTTGAGATTTATGAATAGTTACCGCATATGCCAAACAAACAGGAAACTGTTTTCGTTGGACACATAAATCTTTTACATCAAAAATTGAGCTGAACAACTGCTCAATTGTTGTACTTCTTCAATTTCATCAGATTTGATTTTCAAAAGTTCAATGTCATCTCTATTTGGGTAATTCACAAAATCAACAACATTACCCATTGCTCCGTTTACTAAACCTCTTTCCACATGTAAATTACGTCAAAAAATTATCCGACAATTTATACATGCATATAGATTCTTTTCTAAACCAGCAGTTTTAGATATTGATTTTTCTGAAGAATCCAATTTTTACTTCAATTTTTCTGACAAAATAATAGTAGAGCCTTCATGCTCTATTCTATCAATAGCTTCCAGTTTTATAATTTCTTGATTTTCCAACTTTAGCATTTTTTTCATTGAATATTGAACATTCTTGCAGAGTTGGCATCAAGCATATCACTGATTTCTTTTCTACAATTTTTCTATATATATTCTCTGGGAGAATTTTTTCATATGGAAACAGATTTGTAAGTAACCGTGCCTGCAAAAGCTTCTTTACCGTGTTCACTCACTTTTCCAATTCTTATATCTTCAAGAATACTTTTATAATCAGCGTCCTTTGCCTGTCACATATTTGTAATGAGTTCGGAATATTCGAAATATGACCAATTATTAACATTTCCAATGCTTCCCAGGTACTTTCTGGAGTCTTCATGTGTAACTGTTTTAAATACTGGCTGTCCTTTCACAGGATTTAGTTGTAGTAGATCTCCAAAAACTATGACGTGTCTGCCTCCAAATAACACATCATACTCTGTTTTATGGATTTGTTGCATTCTTAAATTCACAAAGGCAAGCATTAAATTTGATACCATGCTTACCTCATCAATAATGAGAAGTTTCATTTTTTTCAAGACTCTAGAAACTTCACAACAAGCTTCTCCAGATAGCTTGTGGTATTCCAATTAATTTTCATGGAAAGGGGCGACCAATCGGTCCCCCCGAACGTATGGCAGAGTACCACGATCCCCCCGGGAAGCCATCTTGGGCGGGAGGCGAGTCTCGGCTGGTATGCCCGAAGCGGCGTAGCCGGGGCGCGCCTTTTCCCGCCCTAGAGTGGGTTGGCCTAGACACTGACGCGGCTGGCCACGCCCTTGGGGCAGGCAGGGGCGGGTGTACGCCCGCCCTGAAGACGGATAAAAGGAGGAACAAGACCAGAAAGCATCCTCTTGTTCCTGTGCTCTGAAGCTGCACCTCCTCGCTGCACGTGAGCTCGAGACGGAACGAAGAGCCAATTTTGAGCGTTGTAATCGTTCTTGTTTGTTTTCCAGATACTCTGTTGGAGAATGCCGAAGAAGGCGGGAAAGCGAATGACTACCGACCAGATGCTGCGTGTTCTCATGAAAGAGGTGACCGACCTAAAGAGGCGAATGGATAAAGACGAGGAAGGGGGGCCGAAACGTCCTTTGGTGGGAGCAGCCCCGGGAGGAAAAGGCAAGAGGCCCAGGAGGGGAGCAGCTGGGGGAGATATCCTGGGTCCCAGTGTCCCGCTCGAGGCACCCACTCCCGTGCCGGAGGAAGGGAATCCGATTCCCGTGGTGGTCACCCCCGTGTCCGGGGAAGATATGCCGCCCGAGCTGGCAGCACAATTAGCAGCGTGGTTGGGTAAAGGTAGCGAGGGCGCCATGGCTGTCGACGCACAGGTGTTGATGAAGCAACTGCGTGAAACACGGGAAGCAGCGAGGGTATCCACGCCGGCTGCGGCCGTGGAGAAGCCACAGGGGACGGTCTCAGTCACAGACACAGCATCCGGTTCAGGTAAGCGGCCATTGCCGATTGCGAGGGAGGAGTCGGCACCCTCTCGAAGGGAGAAGTTGGGTCAGCATGTCCCTTTAGCTATTAAAGAAAAGATATGGGCAGGGGAGTATGTAAACATCTTCTCGTTGCTTACTGATCATTATGAGATGGAGCATGTTAAAGGTCAGAAGGACCTCATGCATCCGAGTGTTTGGCGCGCAAAGATGGCCGCCTTTAAGGTAAATGAAAACATTGGCAATTGGGGCAAGGCATGGGGGGTTTTCACATCGATCTTGGGAGAACGAAGGCCCGAATTGCTACCCGAATTGCCGATTTATCAGTCACGGATCATGGGGTACTCTGTATCACACGAGGGTAATCATTGGTTCTGCTATGATAATATTTTCAGAAAAGCAAAAGAACATGATAAAAACTTAACTTGGGATTGTTATGATTCTGTGTCCTGGTCCAAAATGAAGGATACTGGTATGTTGAAATTGCCATTGGTAGGGAGTAACGTGGGTGAATCCTCCCGTCAGTATGCGGGGACGCCCTTTCCATCAGGTACGGGTACCGACAATCACTCGAGGCCTACCGGTAATGCAGGTAAAAAGGGGGTTTGTTGGAACTTTAACAGGGGTAAATGTACTAGGCCCCAGGGGTCGTGCAAATTTAGACACGAATGTAGTGGGTGTGGGCAATCATCCCATTCTGAGTCCACGTGCAGAGCCAAAACGGGTGATAACGGGGGTAGAGGAGGTGCCAAACAGGTCTAACATAGTCCGAGGGGCGCCTTTACCTACCCCGATTGATACCTTGGCAATGATTCCCTGGCTCAGTGAATACCCGGATCGTGCTTCCGCTGGGGTGGTGCGGAACGGGTTTTCATATGGTTTCCGCATCCCAGTGGGGGACTTTCAGGGTGTGGAAAAATGCAAAAATCAGATATCGGTCTTGCAGCATACGACCGTGGTACAGGCAAAGATCCGGAAGGAGGTTACTCGAGGTCGAGTCGCCGGTCCGTTTAGTGTACCCCCGGTTGCTAACTTTGTTTGTTCGCCTTTAGGAGTGGTCCCCAAGAAGGACCCGGGTGAGTTTCGGCTGATACATAATTTGTCAGCCCCACGTGGTCTGTCTGTAAACGAAGCGATAGACCCGGAAATGTGTTCGGTGCGGTACGCATCCTTCGATGAGGCCGTAGCCATTTTGAATCGCCTGGGGCCCGGTGCGCTGATGGCAAAATCTGATATCGAGTCAGCATTCCGGTTGCTCCCGGTACATCCAGACGATCAGCGTCTCCTGGGATTCATGTTTCAGGGGCAGTATTACATGGATAGGTGTATGCCGATGGGATGCTCTATATCTTGTGCCTATTTCGAGAAATTCAGTAGTTTCCTACAATGGGTCTTCACTAAGAAGACGGGTTTCCAACATGTGATGCATTATCTCGATGATTTTTTGTTCCTGGGGGCAGCCGGGGATCCGGAATGTGGGCAAGCTTTGGCTGCATTTTGTGTTTTAATGAATCAGTTTGGCGTGCCATTGGCACCAGGTAAGACGCCGGGTCCTTCGACTTGCCTCGAGTTTCTGGGGATCGAGTTAGACTCCGGAGAAGGTTGTTTCCGTTTGCCAGGTGATAAAGTGTTAAAGTTCAGGGCATCCCTGCAAATGTGTATGAGTGAATCTAAGGTTAAGCTGCATCAATTACAGCAGTTAGTGGGACAGTTGAATTTCGCCCTAAGAGTTATACCAATGGCCCACACTTTTTCCCGTTCGATCGCTCAAGCCATGGTCGGACTGAAGGAGGGCCATCATCGCACAAGGCTCTCGGCAGAGGTCCGCCAGGACATGCGCATTTGGTTGGCATTTCTGGCGGATTTCAATGGTCGAGTCGTCTGGAACAAACCGGCCGTGTCCTCTGAGGAGCTGGGGCTGTGGACAGATTCGGCAGGGAGCATGGGTTTTGGTGCCATTTTCGGCACTCGATGGTCTGCACAAAAATGGCCGGCATGGTGGCATAACAGTGGACTGACAAGTAACATTGCTTTCCTGGAACTTTTCCCCATTTTGGTGGCCCTGAGAACGTGGCCCGAAGGGTTCAGAGATCACTCTGTGGTATTTTGGTCTGACAATATGACCGTGGTTGAGTGTATCAATAGCCAGGCAGCACGATGCAGATGGATTTTGAGACTGCTCAAGGAAATCGTATTACTGTGTATGCAATTGAATGTGCTATTCAAAGCAAGACATGTCCCGGGGGTAATGAACCAGGCGGCTGATGCCCTTTCTCGTTTTCGTATGCAGGCCTTCTGGGGTTTTCTTCCCACAGCGGACCCGGAGCCAGCACCCTTTCCCGAAGCTCTCTGGTCTCTCGGTGCCCCGAACTTCGTAACCTCGTGGGAGAGAGTTTAGCACCCAGGACGAGGAAGGCATATGAAGGGGCGTTCCGGTCCTATTTAGCCTTTTTGGGGACTGCTAGAGAGGAGCTTTGGGGCCAGGAGGAATGGGTAGTGAACTTTCTGATGTCATTACATCTGGCAGGGAAATCGGTGGCCACGGCCCAGAGGCATCGGGCTGCCATTTCCTTTGTTGCTAGGGCTCATGGGATCCAGGACCCGACAGCGTCTTTCGTTGTGCAAAAAGCGCTACGTGGGTAGCAACGCCTTGAGGGTCGCAGAGTAGATGAGAGGCGCCCGATAGGTTTGGATAGGTTGGCCCAGTTATTATCCAGACTCCCTACAACATGTTCATCTCAGTTTGAGACAGTGTTATTCCGAGCCGCTTTTACCCTGGCATTTCATGGGGCTATGCGGGTAAGCGAATTAGTGGCGAGGAACAAGCAGAATGTGACGGGAGGACTGTGCGCAGAGCACGTTCAGATCAGAGGGGAGACAATGACTGTCTCGTTTGTGAGGTCCAAGACCGATCAGAGTGGGATGGGTGACTGCATAATTATACGCAGGATTCCCGGGTCGTCCATGTGCCCAGTGAAGTGTTTAGAGGATTATTTAACACAAAGGGTGGCATCATGGGGGGGGACCTTGTTGAGACACGCGGACGCCACCCCACTGACAAGGTTTCAGTTTCAGCGGGTGCTTGCGATGTCGATTACAGCTGCGGGCTTGAACCCGGGCGAGTTTGGGACCCATTCCTTTCGGATAGGGGCTGCTACAGAGGCTACAGCCAGGGGTCTGAATGTGGAACAAGTTAAACGTGTGGGGCGTTGGTCCTCCAATTGTTATAAAAGGTATGTGCGTTTGCACATGTTGTGAAGCTGTAATGATGTACTCACGCTTCTTGTTTTGTTTGGTTTTCAGTTACGCAAGCCTACGAGGCGGGGCGGACTATGCAGTCGACCTAACACCGGGCCAGCGGTCAGACATCACAGGCTGCGAAAAAGGAGGTGTGGGTCGTGGGCCACTCATACGTGAGGCGTGCCGCGGACGTATTCAAGGCAGGTGACATGGTGCACGTGGCTGGGGAATACGGGTACAGTGTGTCCTTCTACGGAAAGGGCGGTCTCTGTATTGACCAGTTTCAATCATTTTTCGAGGGTTTGCTAGGGCGGACGAGGTCACCGCCGTCTGTAGTCATAGTACATCTTGGGGGCAATGATTTGGTCACCATTGGTAGACGACTTCTCCTGGAGGCGATGCTTTCCACTGTAAGTTGGTTAGCGAGGAGAGTTCCAGGGTGCACAATTGCGTGGTCCCATATGATCCCACGAAAAGTGTGGCGGGGGGCTTTTTCTGTTTCTGCTGTAAATCATTCTGTGAGAAAAATTAATAACAAAGTGAGTAGGTTGTTCCGTGCCAATGCACTGCATTCTATTTCGCATGGGTGTATTAATGATGACAGTATGTACTTGGGGGATGGTGTTCATTTGTCTCGGGTGGGGAATGAGTTACTCATAGGAGACTTCATAGCTTGGCTGAAGACGTTAAAACATGACCTTTAAGTAGGAGTGTGGTGGGGGGTCCGGATAGCCGGTCAACTATCCGGACCTGTGGCGGTAAGGTCATGATCGGTGAGCACTAATTGGAAGATCCCTATGAGTGGGCGTCACCCATTACGGATGGGGGCGCTCGGGGGAGGTGGCCATTGGCCCCTCAACAGGGAGGCGGTCCCTTCTAAGGATGGGTCGCCGAAAGGAAAGGGAAGGCGGTCAAGGCCCCTTCATGGGTAGGAGGGGTTACAGCCCCCTCCTGAGGAATTTCCCGGGGCCAGGACGTCTGCGACGGCAGATGTGGTAAGTTGTGTGGGGTTTGGGGGGGGTCTACGCTACCTTCTAGATACCTCACACGAGTCCTCGTACGACCTTTAAGTGGCGTCGAGTTTTATTGGGGCCCCCGTCAAGTCAAGGGAAATTGGTAGTTGCACTTGAGGTATGCCTCCGTGCCGCCCCTCACAAGTGAGGGGGATATGTCTGGGTTAGGGATCTTGACACCGGTTACGACCTTGCCGTTGGCCCTTAAACGTTAGGATGTACAATTTCAAAAGTTAAGTAAATGTTGGTAGGATGTTAGTTCGGCTAGGAGAACCTTTGTATTAGAGGATATGTTAAGGTTAGCCAAACATCGCAATGTGGTAATGAAATTGTACATAATATGAAACTATTGATTTAATGTTTTGATTTTGTTTCATATTTTAATAAATACGGCCGGGAGGGTCACTCCCTCCCGTCTTCCAAAAACTTCAGGACTGTTTCCGGTTTCCCATCCTTGGGGATTGTGTTGAGAGGGGGTGGCGGGTATCTCAGCCATATGGAAAGGGGCGACCAATCGGTCCCTCCGAACGTATGGCAGAGTACCACGATCCCCCCGGGAAGCCATCTTGGGCGGGAGGCGAGTCTCGGCTGGTATGCCCGAAGCGGCGTAGCCGGGGCGCGCCTTTTCCCGCCCTAGAGTGGGTTGGCCTAGACACTGACGCGGCTGGCCACGCCCTTGGGGCAGGCAGGGGCGGGTGTACGCCCGCCCTGAAGACGGATAAAAGGAGGAACAAGACCAGAAAGCATCCTCTTGTTCCTGTGCTCTGAAGCTGCACCTCCTCGCTGCACGTGAGCTCGAGACGGAACGAAGAGCCAATTTTGACCCACCCACCAGCCCCTGAAGACAGCGAGTGGTTTTAAATAAAGTTTGATGGATAATTCTGATTTTCGTTTACAGGTTGTGGTATTATCGTGAAGATTTTGAGTATGCAATAAAGAATGATCGTTTTGTGTTATGTTTTGCAAATAAGTAATTCTGCTTTAGTGTTCATCAGTAAGCATGCTTTGAATAAAGTTGTTGTTGCTACTGTCTGTTATATTTAGTCTTTAGTTATTTAGTTATCATTGTCGTATTTATTTTGGTCGGGCGGTAAGGTCATGATCGGTGAGCACTAATTGGAAGATCCCTATGAGTGGGCGTCACCCATTACGGATGGGGGCGCTCGGGGGAGGTGGCCATTGGCCCCTCAACGGGGAGGCGGTCCCTTCTAAGGATGGGTCGCCGAAAGGAAAGGGAAGGCGGTCAAGGCCCCTTCATGGGTAGGAGGGGTTACAGCCCCCTCCTGGGGAATTTCCCGGGGCCAGGACGTCTGCGACGGCAGATGTGGTAAGTTGTGTGGGGTTTGGGGGGGGTCTACGCTACCTTCTAGATACCTCACACGAGTCCTCGTACGACCTTTAAGTGGCATCGAGTTTTATTGGGGCCCCCGTCAAGTCAAGGGAAATTGGTAGTTGCACTTGAGGTATGCCTCCGTGCCGCCCCTCACAAGTGAGGGGGATATGTCTGGGTTAGGGATCTTGACGCCGGTTACGACCTTGCCGTTGGCCCTTAAACGTTAGGATGTACAATTTCAAAAGTTAAGTAAATGTTGGTAGGATGTTAGTTCGGCTAGGAGAACCTTTGTATTAGAGGATATGTTAAGGTTAGCCAAACATCGCAATGTGGTAATGAAATTGTACATAATATGAAACTATTGATTTAATGTTTTGATTTTGTTTCATATTTTAATAAATACGGCCGGGAGGGTCACTCCCTCCCGTCTTCCAAAAACTTCAGAACTGTTTCCGGTTTCCCATCCTTGGGGATTGTGTTGAGAGGGGGTGGCGGGGATCTCAGCCATATGCTCTACTGGCCGCATCAATAAACAATGTAAAGTAAATCCCTTTACTGTTATGTGCTGCCAAGCCAGTTGGAGCAGTTACAACACAAGAGAGTGACGACTCAGTTCTTTTCTGTAGATAAGTTGGAATTGCTTTAATTAGAAAACTTTTTCCAGTTCCTGCTTCTCCACTCACGTACAGTCGGACCGGTTTAAATGACGTACATGAGCACTCTTTTTTCTCGTGATATAAACCATGCTCAATCTGTTCTGTCACTTGATTGTATATTTGTTTTTGCTCAACATTTAGTTGTTTTTCCAATTCTTCTAAGTTTATTACATTCTCTTGAGCTTGTTGCATTGCTGTTTCCACCTCATCCATGGCAGTTGCTGCTTCATTTTGTATAATTGGCTCTCCTAGAGCAGGGGTCTCCAAACCGGTCCTGGAGGGCCGGATCCATGCCAGATTTTTTGGATATCCCCATTGAGATACATGTAGTAATTTTAAAAATCTGGCATGGATCCGGCCCTCCAGGACCAGTTTAGAGACCCTGTCCTAGGGGATCCTGACTCAACGAAGGAGAACTTTGACTGTCTTGAGAACTGTCTCTAGGAATCTCTGCTGCAATTGTAGCTTCTTGCTGTATTTCGTCGTTCAACATTTTCAGATAATTAGTAAAAGCAGGACATTCTATAGTATTTTTAGTCGCGTTGAATCTTCATAACTGTCAAAATCTCCAAGTAGTTCCAGTTCTGTTTGTCATGGCTTAAAGAGTTGCAAAAGAGCTAAATAGTAAAATTCCCTTTTGTCAGGAGTTTCACAACTCAGTTTTTGGTGATTAATCAAATGTCCTTTTCTTTGTTTCACTAAACATCCTTCAGATCCAATCACAGCATATACTCCTCTATTGATATCTTCTATAATATTCCTCTTAAAAGTATAGCTTTGCAGTACTTCATACAGACAAACGTTCTCAAGATGATTACTTCTATTTGGATAGTATGTATCTATTTGGATAGTATGTTGTCTTCAAAATATCTCTACTGTCTGGTTCTCTTTCTGCTAAATACTCAATTTCTTCTATGGATTTCAAAACTCGGTTTCCTGTTCTTGCTAGACCCAAACTCACCCAAATGATTGTTCTAGATTTGGAGTATAGACTTGCAGATGATAAGCTTTCAGAACATTAATACGCTCTGATCTCTCGATGAGACAACATCTTCAAACTGTAGCTGTACAATTTGTTACTTAGGCTCTTTTCATGAGAAATTTCTTCCCACAATTCTTTTAGTTCCATATTTTCAGATTTAGTAATGTAAGACGTTACATATCAAGCCACAGCAATCTTGTTGTCAGCAACATATCGAATATCCATGTTAGAATTCTACATGTACAAAATGACTGGGTTAGTCATTTATGTATTTTGACTCTTCATTTCTTTTTAAGCTGTAGGTATTGTTCAGTGATTTTCTTGTGACAGTATGTCGCAAAGATGACATAAATTTGTTCACTCTTCTTTTTGATAATACTGGACGTGGAAATGCAAATCGACATTTTGTGAAGAACTTATACTTAGATTTGTACTTTCATTGACAGTATTTTCCACAACGATGGGTTTGAAACCGTAAGACTTGATGACTTAAATGCTTTTCTACTGTACTTTTGGGTACAGCACATGTAGAATATTGTTCAATAAAACTCATCACTGAGTCATCTGAATCTGTTCCAAATTTGGGGGCATCTTTGATCCATAGCCATCTTCTTTGTGAATAGAATGTTGCAGATTTTCTAGGGAAACTAACTATAACTGCCTACTGTCGACCGACAGCAGGTAATATATATATATATATATATATATATATATATATATATATATATATATTGCATACAAATTGTCCTGTCGCAGCGGGAGCACTTTACAGCCGGTGCCAGCGACGGGACCAGGGCAGTGTCCCAGATTTGTATCCGATACCAAATAACTTGCCGCACTCGCCTTGGTTAAGTTGCAGTTTCTTTATTCAAAACGTGACAAAACACCTACGCGTTTCGAACCGTAGTTCGTGTTCACGGTAGCCAAATCGTGTAGTCCCTTCATTGTTTTAATACAATTGCGCCTATAGAGCACGCCCCTATGTTTTGGGGCATGCTGGGACATGTAGTTTTGGTTATTTTAAGCCATCACTTTTTCAGTGTTAGTCACGGGGTTTTGCTGCATTGGGGCGAGTTAAGCGTTACTGCATCATAGAGCGGGCCCCCAGTTAGCTAGGGCGATAACGCTCTGTGACGCACATGATAACATGTGCGTATATAGTCAGCCCTCCATTTGCTAGAGGGTTGGCTTTGTGATGCGTAACTAATATGGAGATTCTCCATTTGTCAATAAAGGGCTGAGTGCCCTACGTCCCCAATGCTAGCGGCCGCCCCTGACTGTACTTAGAGTTATTTTAAATTAAATGGCGAAATTAAGGAATCAAGAAATAAATGTTAACAAATAACAAAATGCAACTCTGGTATAGTGTCAGTGATAAGCATAAAAATAAACATTCGTCAATTTAGGGAATGCGGTTCAGGTAGAGTCTAAATTTGCTGGTTGTTGAACAAATGATCAGTGTCCTTCATAAGTGTACATAAAGTTCCTCATCGCCATTGAGGCCTCCAGGTTGTTTGGTCTTAAACCTCATGATAAGTTTCGATTCTAGTCTTCTTAATTGTTGGATTCGATTGCCACCTCTTTCATTTTGTGCGATCATGGCAAGGCCAAAGTATCTGGCGTCCTGCCATGTTTTCGTCTCATGGTAAGCAAGGTGTTTCGCAATGGCATATGAGTTATCATGATTCTGTATGGCGCGGATATGTTGGAGAATCCGTACTTTCAAGGAACATGTGGTGCTGCCAATATAAGATTTTCCACAAAAGCATTGGATCATGTACACCACGAAGGAAGAGTCACAATTGATGTTACCATTGATTACAAAATTCTTACCACTTGCATCTTTGAGACTTTTCATGTTTCGTCCTATTTTGCAAGCTTTACAGTTTGGGCATTTGTTGAAGCCTTGTTTTCTTGTTTCCAACCAGGATGGTGTTTTTTTATATTCAAAATGACTTTGGGTCAGTTCATCTGCTAGATTGCGGGCCCTTCTGTAGGAAACAAGTGGATAGTCTCCTATCGTTGTTCCGATGTCAGGGTCTTTCCTGAGTACATGCCAGTACTTCCTCATTGCATTTTGGATTTTATAACTTTCCTTGCTGAACGTCATTACCATCCTTGGTTGGTTGGATTTATCATCTTCATCTGTTTGTATCCCCTCTGTTTGAAGCGGTCTTTGGTTTCTTTAAATTTGAGTTCCATCTCTTTTTCCTCAGAACAATTTCTTTTCATCCGTAGAAGTTCTCCATAATTTACATATACCATCAACTCCAAAGAAATCGTGTTTCTTGACACCAAAGTATATATCGCAGAGGACAAAATTCAAACAACCGTCCATAGAAAAGAAACTGCCACAAACAGTATCTTGCACGGACTCAGTTTCCACCCGCAGAAACTGGTGAAAAGCATTCCGCATGGAGAACTTCTACGGATGAAAAGAAATTGTTCTGAGGAAAAAGAGATGGAACTCAAATTTAAAGAAACCAAAGACCGCTTCAAACAGAGGGGATACAAACAGGCGGACTTGACAAATTGTGAAATAAGAGCAAGAATGAAAACCAGAGCAGAAACTCTGATACCTAAGAAACATCCCATCTCATCGCAACAAGTTGAAGATGATAAATCCAACCAACCAAGGATGGTAATGACGTTCAGCAAGGAAAGTTATAAAATCCAAAATGCAATGAGGAAGTACTGGCATGTACTCAGGAAAGACCCTGACATCGGAACAACGATAGGAGACTATCCACTTGTTTCCTACAGAAGGGCCCGCAATCTAGCAGATGAACTGACCCAAAGTCATTTTGAATATAAAAAAACACCATCCTGGTTGGAAACAAGAAAACAAGGCTTCAACAAATGCCCAAACTGTAAAGCTTGCAAAATAGGACGAAACATGAAAAGTCTCAAAGATGCAAGTGGTAAGAATTTTGTAATCAATGGTAACATCAATTGTGACTCTTCCTTCGTGGTGTACATGATCCAATGCTTTTGTGGAAAATCTTATATTGGCAGCACCACATGTTCCTTGAAAGTACGGATTCTCCAACATATCCGCGCCATACAGAATCATGATAACTCATATGCCATTGCGAAACACCTTGCTTACCATGAGACGAAAACATGGCAGGACGCCAGATACTTTGGCCTTGCCATGATCGCACAAAATGAAAGAGGTGGCAATCGAATCCAACAATTAAGAAGACTAGAATCGAAACTTATCATGAGGTTTAAGACCAAACAACCTGGAGGCCTCAATGGCGATGAGGAACTTTATGTACACTTATGAAGGACACTGATCATTTGTTCAACAACCAGCAAATTTAGACTCTACCTGAACCGCATTCCCTAAATTGACGAATGTTTATTTTTATGCTTATCACTGACACTATACCAGAGTTGCATTTTGTTATTTGTTAACATTTATTTCTTGATTCCTTAATTTCGCCATTTAATTTAAAATAACTCTAAGTACAGTCAGGGGCGGCCGCTAGCATTGGGGACGTAGGGCACTCAGCCCTTTATTGACAAATGGAGAATCTCCATATTAGTTACGCATCACAAAGCCAACCCTCTAGCAAATGGAGGGCTGACTATATACGCACATGTTATCATGTGCGTCACAGAGCGTTATCGCCCTAGCTAACTGGGGGCCCGCTCTATGATGCAGTAACGCTTAACTCGCCCCAATGCAGCAAAACCCCGTGACTAACACTGAAAAAGTGATGGCTTAAAATAACCAAAACTACATGTCCCAGCATGCCCCAAAACATAGGGGCGTGCTCTATAGGCGCAATTGTATTAAAACAATGAAGGGACTACACGATTTGGCTACCGTGAACACGAACTACGGTTCGAAACGCGTAGGTGTTTTGTCACGTTTTGAATAAAGAAACTGCAACTTAACCAAGGCGAGTGCGGCGAGTTATTTGGTATCGGATATATATATATATATATATATATATGTAGAAGCAAATGTCCCAATAGTGAGAGGAGCTCCGTAGCTGGTGCCAGCGGCGAGGTTTAGGACACCCTATATATATATATTACCTACTGTCGGTCGCCAGTAGGCAGTTATAGTTAGGACCAAGTTTCCAAAGGAAATCCGCAACATTCTCTTTGGAATAACTTTGGCATTGATTGAGGAATTTGCAGGCCATTTTCCGAAATTTTGGCCAGCTCAGCTCTGCTCTTTTCCTGAAAGTTTTGGGAGGATTCGTCAAGCGGGGGCCGAGTAAAAAGGGGGGTCCCAAAACGTGTTTTCCCCATGTCAATTTCCATCAGACGTTCAGACACCGCTACAGCCTGAACCGCTGAATGGAATTACATCAAACTTTGCAAAATTGTAGGGACTGGTACACAGAAGTGCCTTTTCTATATTTGGTGAAGATTGCTCCAGTGGTTTTTACGAAAATTAACTTCCCAAAAATGTATATATCTATATGCGGCTGCGAGCGCTTTGGGTACGCGTACCCGTAAGCGCATCCGGCACAACACTGAAGTGCGCGAGCGGAAAGCTGATTGGCTCTCGGGTGTCTGTCAATATTCCAAACAGTCCGGAGAGTCCACCATCTTGTGTCTCGCAGAATCGAGACAAAAGAGGTGAAAAAACAAAAGGGGAATACTATAAAAGGGGGCAGGGTAGAGACCCCCAACCCCCTAGGTATTCTTAGGGGGGCATAGGAGGACCCTGAAGGGCAAAAACACTATTGTTTTTTTTTTTAATTCGCAGAGTGCGCTCCGGGTGCGCGTACAGGTACGCGTACCACGGGCAAAACCAGAGAAAATAAATAGAGTAAAAAAATAATTTAGAGTGTTTAGAGGTAGGGTTGCTCTGAAAAGAGCTGTTGTGTTATCTGGGTGAATTAAGTACCTACAAGTAGTATTTTTTAACAAATAAACATTATTTTTAACCTTTGGAGTCCTCCAGGGACCCTCTGAGAAGGCCTAGGGGTCAAGAACACTCAACCCTGCCCCCTTTCCACATTTTCAACTTTTATTGTTCAATCTCTTCTGAAACCACAAAATGGCAGCGATTAGGTTCGCTCTCCGAGCACTCACAGCACACTTTCCAAGCATTCCCCGTGCGCGGACTTATCAAATTTTATTTTATTTTAAAAAAATAAACATTTTTTTTAACCTTTGAAGTCCTTCAGAGAAGAGTAGTGAGGGGATGGAGAGAGTTAGAAAACTAGATTGAAAAGGGAACTCAGGATTTTAATGAGAAAAGGGGCAGTAAGTGAGGTACAGTGATAGAAAAAATACATAAAAGAGATGAGATGTCAGATACACACAGGAGAAAGTATAGTGTGAGAAGGGGAGTAACTATGAGTAAATATCCTATGTAACTCAAAAATGTTGCACTCTATACTACAAGTCTCACTTCATACCACAATCACTTTGCCACTACTTTATTAATTACATTTAAAAAAGTATAATTTCTCAAACAATTTTTAATTACTAAATATAAATTTATTGTTCTGAATTTTGGTAATTTGAAAGAACTTCTAACATTAAATTATCAGAAATTTTGTCATCGGTAGTCTCCCAAGAAGAATCCTGGAACTTGAAAAATCCCCCATGCCATTTCCTTCTTTGATAAGGTCTTCATTATGTGTATTCACATCAAGTGGATCATTCAAATTGTCTATAATAGTCGCAGAAATTTCAAAAACAATGTCAACTGACTCCTCATTAAGATCCATCATTGTTGTTAGGGTAGTATAAAAAGAGAGAGAGAGAAAGACAGTGAGAGTAAGAAACTTCAACATTAAAAAGCATTATTCATATTAACTTAACGTGTACAACATAGTTCCCCTTACAAATTACTGTTGAAAATTCTCACACCAGAAACTGAAAACCAAAAACTCCTCACAAATCTACCTCAGACACTGCAATCACAAAATGGCCGTCATTCCCTCTCATTCTTCACACTTATACCCGTCCCTAACCAATTAAGTTTCTTCACACACAAATACTAAACCAAACTAATATTTTAATTGGTTATACAGATCAACACTTTCAAACTCACATAATCTTCAACCTACCCAAAAGGGGCAGGGTAGAGACCCCCTGACCCACTAGGTATTCTTAGAGTGGCCTAGGAGGACCCTGAAGGGCAAAAACACTATTATTTTGTTTTGGGGAAATTTAGCGGAGTAAGCTCAGGGTGCGCTTACACGGTCGTTTACAGGTATGTGTACCCTGAGCGCACCACGGGAACAAACAGTGAAAAAAATTAGAGTGCTTAGAGGTAGGGTAGCTCTGAAAAGAGCTGTTGTGTTATGTGGGTGATTTAAGTACCTACAGTAGTACCGATGCAGAGTCTAAAATTCAAAAGGAAGACTCTGTTCCCCTCATCTGAGAAATGTACACCATCTCTCCTATAGATGCCTTGCATGTTGTAACGCAAGTTATTGTGGTATATGGAACCCATACCGTAGTCTCTCAGGAAAGCAGAAACAGATTTATCCACATGTTTCCTTGCTTTCTCAATTTGTGGACAAAATTGGTTGGAGCAGTTCCATTTTTGCCTTTGGCATATATTAGAATATACCAAGGCAGTTTTTAGAAAATTGACATCATTTGCCCAAAGGTGTCCTTTAAAAGCATTTCCAGACCTACCCCAGTTAAAATTCATAGGTCATTGCCACCACAGTGCACAATTATGAGGTCAGGGTGTGGTAGATGCATGAAGGATTTACCATTGGTATCAATTGGTGACATCTCAATACTCTATGGCCAATCCACATAATATCCACATTTGGTAAATCAAGGTTGGGAATACGTCTGTTTGCTGCATACTTTTCACTCCAGTGAACATAGCTATGTCCCACAATCCAGACTTTAGGCATTTTGAAGGTAGATGTGGTTGTACTCAGATAAGTTGTGGAAATGAAATGGCAGTTTGAAAGTAGGAGTTCTGAAAAATAAGCGGTTGAGATTCAGTGCACTTGAACAAGAAGGATTGATTGGTGGTTTCTCAAAAATTCAACACTGAAAATTAGGGTGCATGCTTCTGTTTTTTGAAAGAAGTAATTCTAATGGTTGGGAAAAAGTCATTTAAAGACACATTCCACAGGATAAGCTGGTGTATTGAGAGGTCAAATACCCTTGCTGGGTTCATTTGCAACATAGTATGATGAACTTTTTACCTGTGTGCTTAGTTAAGTGGCAGTTACCATGGGCTGAATGAGCACTGGGAGGATGGGTGAATATTATGTGAGTTTGAAAGTGATGAAATGTAGAACCAATTAAAATGTTAGTTTGGTTTTGAAATAGTATGGGAAGAATTTTGATTGGTTAAGTCCAGGGATATGTGTGAAGAATTACAGGAAATCAGGGCCATTTGTGGTTGCAGTGTCTGAGGTGCATTTCAGAGATTCTGCTTAAGACAATCTGGTGTGTGTGACTGACACTGTTCTAAATCTTCGAAAGCCTTTTTAAAGGTGAGTAATGATTCATTTAATATAGAAAGAGTGCTGTATGTACTATGGGGAAGATTAAGAAGCATATTGGGCTTCTTTATTCTTTCATTGTTTCTGATGTTTTTTTTAATGCTGGTAAAAAATTAATGCTGCATATTGGAAATGGATTTTGGAAATGAGTCAGGTTTGTGCATAGTAATGTAGTGGTCATTTAAATGGGCTGTGCTCGGTGTCTAAAACTATTTACTATGCTAAATGTTTTTTTGGTAAAATGTATTGCTTTAAAATGTTTGACAAGGATCACACTGATTGTCTGTGTGAAATAAGGAATTGTATTTTCATATTTTTCTATAAAGTCACCTGTGTCTCCTCCCAGTTTGCATCTCTTCTCTTAGCTTATAGGGTACTGTTTCTTTTTGCATTGTGTCTCATGATAGTATGTCATGCTGGCAAAAAAATATTGGTTCATATTGGAAATGTATTTTGGAAATGAGTCAGGTTTCTGCCTTGCAATGTAGTGGCCATTTAAATGGGCTGTGCTCGGTGTCTAAAACGATTTACTATGCTAAATATTTTTTGGTAAAATGTATGGCTTTACAATTTTTGACAAGGATCACACTGAGTGTCTGTGTGAAATAAGGAATCATATATCGACATTTTAGTATAATGTCACCTGTGTCTCCTCACAGTTTGCATCTCTTAGCCTTTAGGGTTCTTTTTTAATGTTTAACATTTTTGATAAGGAAAACACTGAGTGTCTGTGTGAAATAAGGAATTATATTTTCACATTGTTGTATAATGTAACCTGTGTCTCCTCACAGTTTGCATCTCATAGCTTATAGGGTACTGTGTTAATGTTTAACATTTTTGACAAGGATCACACTGAGTGTCTGTGTAAAGTAAGAAATTATATTTTCACATTTTTGTATAATGTCACCTGTGTGTCCTTACAGTTTGCATCTCTTAGCTTATAGGGTACTGTTTCTTTTTGCATTGTGTCGAATGATAGTATGTAATGCTGGCAAAAAAATGCTTGGTGCATATTGGAAATGTATTTTGGAAATAAGTCAGGTTTCTGCCTTGTAATGTAGTGGTCATTTAAATGGGCTGTGCTCCCCGGTACACTCTCCGGTACGCGCACTGTGAGTGCACCACAGGGAAAAACAGTGTAAAAAAAAAATGTTGAGTGTTTAGAGGAAAGTGATGCATTGTTGGAGTGTGTCACAAAAATGATGCAACTCCAGTAATGCATCCTTTCACATAGGATTCAGAAAAGAGGTGGTGATGAACAGAGTGTCTGAATTAAGCAGACCACTCTTACCCAGTCCAAAGATCAGGGCTTGATCCATCACCGTTATTTATCTCACTGCACCATCCCAGTTCAGAACCTGGCTATATGCAAATCAGTCTGTACCTGGCCCAGTGCATCATGGGTACAGGGCAGACTAAACTACCAAGCCAATTCTTCACCAGAAAGGAGACAAGCTACCGGGGACCGTTTTCTGGCATTTCAGCCGTCATCGGCCCGGCTTGCTTGAATCCTGATGGTGCAGTGAGAAAGGGACTCATGTCTGAGTATACCCTGCCACACCTATAGTGGCCAAAAACGATTCAGAAAAGAAAGGGGGTGGTGATGAACAGAGTGTCTGAATTAAGCAGACCACTCTTACCCAGTCCAAAGATCAGGGCTTGATCCATCACCGTTATCTATCTCACTGCACCATCCCAGTTCAGAACCTGGCTATATGCAAATCAGTCTGTCCCTGGCCCAGTGCATCATGGGAACAGGGCAGACTAAACTACCAAGCCAATTCTTCACCGGAAAGGATACAAGCTACCGGGGACCGGTTTCTGGCATTTCAGCCGTCGTCGGCCCGGCTTGCTTGAATCCTGATGGTGCAGTGAGAAAGGGACTCAGTTGTCTGAGTATACCCTGCCACACCTATAGTGGCCAAAAACGATTCAGAAAAGGGGGTGGTGATGAACAGAGTGTCTGAATTAAGCAGACCACTCTTACCCAGTCCAAAGATCAGGGCTTGATCCATCACCGTTATTTATCTCACTGCACCATCCCAGTTCAGAACCTGGCTATATGCAAATCAGTCTGTCCCTGGCCCAGTGCATCATGGGAACAGGGCAGACTAAACTACCAAGCCAATTCTTCACCAGAAAGGAGACAAGCTACCGGGGGCCGGTTTCTGGCATTTCAGCTGTCGTCGGCCCGGCTTGCTTGAATCCTAATAGTGCAGTGAGAAAGGGACTCATGTCTGAGTATACCCTGCCACACCTATAGTGGCCAAAAATGATTCAGATAAGGGGGTGGTGATGAACAGAGTGTCTGAATTAAGCAGACCACTCTTACCCAGTCCAAAGATCAGGGCTTGATCCATCACCGTTATTTATCTCACTGCACCATCCCAGTTCAGAACCTGGCTATATGCAAATCAGTCTGTCCCTGGCCCAGTGCATCATGGGAACTGGGCAGACTAAACTACCAAGCCAATTCTTCACCAGAAAGGAGACAAGCTACCGGGGACCGGTTTCTGGCATTTCAGCCGTCGTCGGCCCGGCTTGCTTGAATCCTGATTGTGCAGTGAGAAAGGGACTCATGTCTGAGTATACCCTGCCACACCTATAGTGGCCAAAAACGATTCAGAAAAGGGGGTGGTGATGAACAGAGTGTCTGAATTAAGCAGACCACTCTTACCCAGTCCAAAGATCAGGGTTTGATCCAGCCCCGTTATTTATCTTACTGCACCATCCCAGGTCAGAACCTGGCTAAATGCAAATCAGTCTGTTCCTGGCCCAGTGCATCATGGGAACAGGGCAGACTAAACTACCAAGCCAATTCTTCACCAGAAAGGAGACAAGCTACCGGGGACCGGTTTCTGGCATTCCAGCCGTCGTCGGCCCGGCTTGCTTGAATCCTGATGGTGCAGTGAGAAAGGGACTCATGTCTGAGTATACCCTGCCACACCTATAGTGGCCAAAAACGATTCAGAAAAGGGGGTGGTGATGAACAGAGTGTCTGAATTGAGCAGACCACTCTTACCCAGTCCAAAGATCAGGGCTTGATCCATCACCATTATTTATCTCACTGCACCATCCCAGTTCAGAACCTGGCTATATGCAAATCAGTCTGTCCCTGGCCCAGTGCATCATGGGAACAGGGCAGACTAAACTACCAAGCCAATTCTTCACCAGAAAGGAGACAAGCTACCGGGGACCGGTTTCTGGCATTTCAGCCGTCGTCGGCCCGGCTTGCTTGAATCCTGATGGTGCAGTGAGAAAGGGACTCATGTCTGAGTATACCCTGCCACACCTATAGTGGCCAAAAACGATTCAGAAAAGGGGGTGGTGATGAACATAGTGTCTGAATTAAGCAGACCACTCTTACCCAGTCCAAAGATCAGGGCTTGATCCATCACCGTTATTTATCTTACTGCACCATCATAGTTCAGAACATGGCTATATGCAAATCAGTCTGTCCCTGGCCCAGTGCATCATGGGAACAGGGCAGACTAAACTACCAAGCCAATTCTTCACCAGAAAGGAGACAAGCTACCGGGGACCGGTTTCTGGCATTTCAGTCGTCGTCGGCCCGGCTTGCTTGAATCCTGATGGTGCAGTGAGAAAGGGACTCATGTCTGAGTATACCCTGCCACACCTATAGTGGCCAAAAACGATTCAGAAAAGGGGGTGGTGATGAACAGAGTGTCTGAATTGAGCAGACCACTCTTACCCAGTCCAAAGATCAGGGCTTGATCCATCACCGTTTTTTGGACTGGGTAAGAGTGGTCTGCTAAATTTATTAATAAATTAATAAATTAATTAATACATTTTTAATTGCTAATTTTTAATTGTAAAGAAGGAGAAACCTATGGTTTTTTCAGTTAATTTGAAAGGTTTTGTAAATGATAATTCTTAAATGTATTAAATAATCAGTTTTTATTACATTTCCTAATTTGTATAATAAATATGTACATATTATTTTGTTTTATTTATATTTCATATCATAATGTAAAGTAATAAAAAAACTAAACCCAAAAATGTAAGGTTTTTTTTACAAATATAAAAATGACATTTTATAGTATGGCTGAGATACCCCCCACCCCCTCTCAACACAATCCCCAAAGGAGGGAAACCGGAAACAGTTCTTGAAGTTTTTGGATGAGGGAGGGAGTGACCCTCCCCGGCCGTATTTATTAAAACAAAAAATTAAAACATTAAACAGTTTCATATTAATGTACAATTTCATTACCATATTGCGACGTTTGGCTAACCTTAACCGATTCTCTAATACAGAGGTTCTCCTAGCCGAACTAACAACCTACAAAACATTTTCTTGAAATTTTGAAATTGTACATCCTAACGTTTAAGGGCCAACGGCAAGGTCGTAACCGGTGTCAAGATCCCTAACCAGAAATACCCCCCCCCACTTGGGAGGGGCGACAGCACTGAGGCGTACCTCGAGTGCAACTACCAATTTCCCTTGACTTGACGGGGGCACCAATAAACTCGACGCCACTTAAAGGTCGTTCGAGGACTCATGTGAGGTATCTAGAAGGTAGTGTAGACCTCCCCCCAACCCCACACAACTTACCACATCTGCCGTCGCAGACGTCACTGGCCCCGGGAAATTCCCCAGGAGGGGGCTGTAACCCCTCCTACACAGGAAGGGGCCTTGACCGCCTTTCCTTTTCTTTCGGCGACCCATCCTTAGAAGGGACCGCCTCCCCGTTGAGGGGCCAAAGGCCACCTCTCCCGAGCGCTCCCATCCGTGTTGGGTGACGCCCACTCATAGGGATCTTCCAATTAGTGCTCACCGATCATGACCTTACCGCCCGACCAAAATAAATACGACAATGCTAACAAAACTAAAAATACATTGGCCACTATGACCGAAACAAGCATGCTTATAAATGGACACTACATCCGAATTTCTTTAATCACAAAACCGACATAAATTAGACCAACTTTATTACTCACTCAATATCAACACGATAATACCACAACCTGTAAACGAACTAGACTTATCGATCAACTTTTATTAAAAACAACTGGCTGTCTTCAGGGGCTGGTGGGTGGGTCAAAATTGGCTCTTCGTTCCGTCTCGAGCTCACGTGCAGCGAGGAGGTGCAGCTTCAGAGCACAGGAACAAGAGGATGCCTTCTGGTCTTGCGTCCCTTTTTATCCGTCTTCAGGGCGGGCGTAAACCCGCCCCTGCCTGCCCCGAGGGCGTGGCCAGCCGCGTCAGTGTCTAGGCCAGCCCACTCTAGGGCGGGAAAAAAGCGCGCCCCGGCTACGCCGCTTCGGGCATACCAGCCGAGACGCGCCTCCCGCCCAAAATGGCTTCCCGGGGGGATCGAGGTACTCCGCCATACGTTCGGGGGGACCGAGTGGTCGCCCCTTTCCATATGGCTGAGATACCCGCCACCCCCTCTCAACACAATCCCCAAAGGAGGGAAACCGGAAACAGTTCTTGAAGTTTTTGGATGAGGGAGGGAGTGACCCTCCCCGGCCGTATTTATTAAAACAAAAAATTAAAACATTAAACAGTTTCATATTAATGTACAATTTCATTACCATATTGCGACGTTTGGCTAACCTTAACCGATTCTCTAACACAGAGGTTCTCCTAGCCGAACTAACAACCTACAAAACATTTTCTTGAAATTTTGAAATTGTACATCCTAACGTTTAAGGGCCAACGGCAAGGTCGTAACCGGTGTCAAGATCCCTAACCAGAAATACCCCCCCCCACTTGGGAGGGGCGACAGCACTGAGGCGTACCTCGAGTGCAACTACCAATTTCCCTTGACTTGACGGGGGCACCAATAAACTCGACGCCACTTAAAGGTCGTTCGAGGACTCGTGTGAGGTATCTAGAAGGTAGTGTAGACCTCCCCCCAACCCCACACAACTTACCACATCTGCCGTCGCAGACGTCACTGGCCCCGGGAAATTCCCCAGGAGGGGGCTGTAACCCCTCCTACACAGGAAGGGGCCTTGACCGCCTTTCCTTTTCTTTCGGCGACCCATCCTTAGAAGGGACCGCCTCCCTGTTGAGGGGCCAAAGGCCACCTCTCCCGAGCGCTCCCATCCGTGTTGGGTGACGCCCACTCATAGGGATCTTCCAATTAGTGCTCACCGATCATGACCTTACCACCACAGGCCGGATAGTTGACCGGCTATCCGGACCCCCCACAAAGCTCCTACCTAAAGGTCATGTTTTAACGTTTTTAACCATGCTAGGAAGTCTGCTATGAGTAACTCATTCCCCACTCGAGACAAATGCACACCATCCCCCAAATACATACTGTCATCATTAATACAGCCATGCGAAATAGAATGCAATGTCCTGGAACGGAACAACCTACTCACTTTGTTATTAAGCTTTCTAACAGAATGATTCAAAGCAGGAATAGAAATAGCCCCCCGCCACACCTTTCGTGGGATCATATGGGACCACGCAATTGTGCACCCCGGAACTCTCCTCGCCAACCAACTTACAGTGGAAAGCATTGCCTCCAGGAGAAGTCGTCTACCGGTGGTGACCAAATCATTGCCCCCTAAATGTACTATGACTATAGACGGCGGTGACCTCGTCCGCCCTAACAAACCCTCAAAAAATGTTTGAAACTGGTCAATACAGAGACCGCCTCTTCCGTAGAAGGACACCCTGTACCCGTATTCCCCAGCTACGTGAATCATGTCACCTGCTTTGAATACGTCCGCGGCACGCCTCACGTATGAGTGGCCCACGACCCACACCTCCTTTCTCACAGCCAGTGATGTCTGACCGCTGGCCCGGTGTTGGGTCGACTGCATAGTCCGCCCCGCCTCGTAGGCTTGCGCAACTGAAAATCAAACAAAAACAAGAGGCGTGAGTACATTCTTACAGCTTCACAACATGTGCAACCGCACATACCTCTTATAACAATTGGAGGACCAACGCCCCACTCGTTTTACTTGTTCAACATTAAGACCCCTGGCTGTAGCTTCTGTAGCAGCCCCTATCCGAAAGAAATGGGTCCCAAACTCGCCCGGGTTCAAGCCCGCAGCGGCAATTGACATCGCAAGCACCCGCTGAAACTGAAATTTCGTCAGTGGGGTGGCGTCCGCGTTTCTCAACAAGGTCCCCCCCCATGATGCCACCCTTCGTGCCAGGTAATCTTCTAAACACTTTACCGGACACATGGAGGACCCGGGAATCCTGCGTATAATTATGCAGTCACCCATCCCATCTTGATCGGTCTTGGACCTGACAAAGGAGACAGTCATTGTCTCCCCTCTGATCTGAACGTGTTCCTGGCACAAACCCCCTGCCACTTCCTGTTTGTTCCTTGCTACCAGTTCGCTTACCCGCATCGCCCCGTGAAATGCTAGCGTAAAAGCGGCTCGGAACAAAACCGTCTCAAACTGAGATGAACATGTGGCCGGGAGTGTGGCCAGCAACTGGGCCAACCTATCCAAACCTATCGGGCGCTTCTCATCTACTCTGCGACCCTCAAGGCGTTGCCACCCACGCAGCGCTTTCTGTACAACGAAAGACGCTGTCGGGTCCTGGATACTATGAGCCCTGGCAACAAAGGAAATGGCAGCGCGATGCCTCTGGGCTGTAGCCACCGATTTCCCAGCCCTACGTAAGGACATCAGAAAATTCATCACCCATTCCTCGTGGCCCCAAAGCCTCTCTCTATCAGTCCCCAAAAAGGCTAAATAGGACCGAAACGCCCCTTCATATGCCTTCCTCGTCCTTGGTGCTAGACTCTCTCCCACGAGGTGACGAAGTTCGGGGCACCGAGAGACCAGAGAGCTTCGGGAAAGGGTGCCGGCTCTGGGTCCGCTGAGGGAAGGAAACCCGAGAAAGCCTGCATATGAAAACGAGACAGTGCATCAGCCGCCTGATTCATTACCCCTGGGACATGTTTTGCTCTGAATAGCACATTCAGTTGCATACACAGTAAGACAATTTCTTTGAGGAGTCTTAAAATCATTTTACATCGTGCTGCCTGACTATTGATGCACTCAACCACGGTCATATTGTCAGACCAAAATATCACAGAGTGATCTTTGAACCCTTCGGGCCAGGTTCTCAGGGCCACCAAAATGGGGAAAAGTTCCAAGAAAGCAATATTACTTGTCAGACCATTGTCATGCCACCATGTCGGCCACCTCTGTGCCGACCATTTTGTGCCGAAGATGGCGCCAAAACCTATGCTACCTGCTGAATCTGTCCATAGCCCCAGCTCGTCAGAGGACACGGCTGGTTTGTTCCAGACGACTCGACCATTAAAGTCCGCCAGAAATGCTAACCAAATACGCATGTCCTGGCGGACCTCAGCCGATAGTCTCGTGCGATGATGGCTCTCCTTTAGGCCGATCATAGCTTGGGCAATTGAACGGGAAAAGGGGCGGGCCATTGGTATCACCCTCAGGGCAAAATTCAACTGTCCCACCAACTGCTGTAATTGATGCAGCGTAACTTTAGATCGATTTATACACACTTGCAAGGCTGCCCTGAACTTCCACACTTTGTCAGCTGGCAAACGAAAACAACCCTCACTGGAGTCTAACTTGATCCCCAGAAACTCGAGGCAAGTCGCAGGACCCACCGTTTTACCCGGTGCCAATGGCACACCAAACTGGTTCATTAACACACAAAATTCGGCCAAGGCCCGGCCACATTCGAGATCCCCGGCTGCCCCAAGGAACAGGAAATCATCAAGGTAATGCATTACATGTTGGAACCCCGTCCTCTTTGTGAAGACCCATTGTAGAAAACTACTGAATTTCTCGAAATAGGCACAAGATATAGAGCACCCCATTGGCATACACCTATCCATGTAATAATAACCCTGAAACATGAAACCCAGGAGACGCTGGTCGTCCGGGTGTACCGGGAGCAATCGGAACGCTGACTCGATATCTGACTTCACCATCAGCGCCCCGGGCCCCAGGCGATTCAAAATGGCTACGGCCTCATCGAAGGATGCGTACCGCACCGAACATACTTCTGGATCTATTGCATCGTTTACAGAAAGACCACGTGGAGCTGACAAATTATGAATCAGTCGGAACTCACCTGGGTCCTTCTTGGGGACCACCCCTAAAGGAGAACAAACAAAATTCTGCACCGGGGGTGCACTAAATGGGCCGGCAACCCGACCTCGAGTAACCTCTTTCCGGATCTTATCCTGTACCACGGTCGTATGCTGCAGGACGGAAAGTTGATTTTTACACTTCTCCACACCCTGAAAGTCCCCTACCGGGATGTGGAAACCATACGAAAATCCGTTCCGCAGCACCCCAGCAGAAGCACGATCCGGGTATTCACTGAGCCAGGGAATCATCGCCAAGGTATCAATCGGGGTAGGTAAAGGCGCCCCTCGGACTACGTTAGACCTGTTTGGCGCCTCCCCTCCCCCCATTATCACCCGTTTTGGCTCTGCACGTGGACTCAGGATGGGACGACCCGCACCCACTACATTCATGTTTAAATTTACACGATCCCTGGGGCCTAGTACATTTACCTCTGTTGAAATTAAAGCAGAACCCCTTTTTTCCTGTATTGCCGGCAGGTCTCGAGTAATCGTCGGTACCCGTACCTGAACGAAAGGGCGTCCCCACATATTGGCGGGAGGATTCGCCAACATTACTTCCTACCAATGGCATCTTCAACATACCTGTCTCCTTCATTTTATCCCATGTCAAAGAATCATAACAATCCCAGGTTAAGCTTTTATTATGCTCTTTAGCCTTTCTAAAAAGATTATCGTAGCAGAACCAATGGTTACCCTGGTGTGATGTCGAGTACCCCATGATTCGCGACTGATAGGTCGGCAACTCGGAAAGCAACTCGGGCCTACGTTCCCCTAAGATTGACGTAAAAATTCCCCATGCTTTGCCCCAATTGCCAATATTCTCATTCATTTTAAAGGCGGCCATTTTTGCGCGCCAAACGCTGGGATGCATGAGATCTTTCTGACCCTTAACATGCTCCACCTCATAATGATCAACAAGCAACGAGAAGATGTTCACATATTCCCCCGCCCAAATCTTTTCCTTAATTACCAAAGGAACATGTTGACCCAACCTTTCTCTACGAGAAGGTGCTGACTCATCCCTCGCAATCGGCAATGGACGCTTACCTGCACCGGACGCTGCCTCTGTGGTCGCAATCGCCCCTTGTGGTTTGTCAACTACTGCAGCCGGCGCGGACACCTTGGCTGCATCCCGTTTCTCGCGCAATTGCTTTATTAGCGCCTGCGCCTCGGCAGCCGTGGCGCCCTCACTACTGTCGCCCAACCACGCTGCAAGTTGTGCTGCCAGCTCGGGCGGCATATCTTCATTGGACACCGGGGTGACCACCACGGGAATCGGATTCCCCTCCGCCGGTACTGGGGTTGGTGCTTCGAGCGGGGTAAAGGGAACCGGGACGTTTCCCCCGGCTGGTCCCCTCCTTGGCCTCTTGGCTCTCCCTCCTGGAGCTGCTCCAGCCGGCGGACGTTCCGGCCCCCCTTCCCCTTCTCTCTCTGCTACCCGTTTCTTCAGCTCGGTCATCTCCTTCATGAGAAACCGAAGCATCTGTTCAGTCGTCATACTCTTCCCGCCTTTCTTGGGCATTTCTCCGACAGAGTATCTGAAAGACAAAAAGAAGATTACAACGCTCAAAATTGGCTCTTCGTTCCGTCTCGAGCTCACGTGCAGCGAGGAGGTGCAGCTTCAGAGCACAGGAACAAGAGGATGCCTTCTGGTCTTGCGTCCCTTTTTATCCATCTTCAGGGCGGGCGTAAACCCGCCCCTGCCTGCCCCGAGGGCGTGGCCAGCCGCGTCAGTGTCTAGGCCAGCCCACTCTAGGGCGGGAAAAAAGCGCGCCCCGGCTACGCCGCTTCGGGCATACCAGCCGAGACGCGCCTCCCGCCCAAAATGGCTTCCCGGGGGGATCGAGGTACTCCGCCATACGTTCGGGGGGACCGAGTGGTCGCCCCTTTCCATATTCCTTTTTTTTTTAGATAGTCGCACCGCACGCGTACGGTGAACGCACCCACATTTGTACTGTAAATTGTACTCAGCGCATACGCACACGTACGTTTTGACGTTACGCGGCACATCCGCGCTTCCGTGTGACGTCATCTACGTTTGTACGACACCAGTGCGCGCACCTCCGAAAGTTTTATAATGTTAAAAAGAATATTTTTATGTATTTTTTGCAATTTTTTAAGGTAGACATTATCTGGGATTATCTAGAACATGCTTTTTTTAACTTTTAAGAACCGTATATTACTTTTTAATTTACGAATATCGCTATCGTACGTCCAGCGTACACGCACCATAAGAGCATGGTAAGCGGAACGTAAGAGCTCCGTAAGTGTACCGTAAGAGTACGTACAGTGATGTGACATTAAAAGATGAGATTTCATTGGGTCATAATGCTTCCAACTCCAATTGTTGAAAGACCCCTCCCATTTTGTTCATTCTACTTGGACTTTCAGACAAGCAGGATCTTTTCCATCAAGGTGAAGTTTTGTGCAACTGTACTTTATTAATATGGCTGCTCGGTCTCCATCACCATCGGACCACTCTTCTGATGAAAATTCTTATCTTACTCAGCCTCCTCCTCCTCAGAAGAAGGAGGCTTTCATTTGGAAATGGTTTACTTTTCCAGAAAGGGAGAAGAAAGTGAATGCTCCAAAGGTCACTTGAAACATTTGCCAAGTGACACTGTCTCGCGGTGACCCAACTAAAAAATATTCAACAACTACGCAAGGGAGGCAACAGGCAGCTGACAGGATGTTGTACCACCTGCAATAGTGAGCACCTCCACTGCATCACCTTCTGGAAGCACCCCTGCGCATGTGACTGTTCCCTAGTTTGCAAATACACAGTTTCTATTCAACTACTGCAATGAACTGCTGTGCTATGGGGTACAGTCAGTAGACCTGATTGCAAGGCGGCAGGAGCACCACCAATGCCACAAAAACTGATATTTTTTAAATTTTTTTATACAGGTCCACAGTTTTTTGTTTGGGAAAGTTACATTTTTCTACTTTTTGTTTAATTTTTTTTTTTTAAACTACAAAAAAAATGCAAAATAACAAAGAAAAAAACAGTTCTTTTTAGAACTACCTCTACTGGTCAAATAAAAGAACTATATTTCTATGTTTGTCTGTAAAAGTTTGTCAGAAAGAAGTACAAAACTATAAGGATGTGCTACAGCATAAATCTATAAGGTGTTTACCTATAGTATACTGTAGTACATCCGAAGTACCTGAATGTAACATATGTATATAAATATGTTACAAGTCTATGCTTCAATTTGCACTATTGGTGAAACTGCGTGGATGAATTTGTATGTATTAAGGGTGGTTTTACAACCCCCTTCTTGCCTCTTTTACACAACCATTGCATCACATGTGTGATGCATCTGTGGAGCAAAAGATGTACCATGATTTATGCTATTTAGAATCTGACGTAATTGGAAGGTACGTCACATTGTAAAGCTGTGCGCCAAAAGGAGGCTTTCCTGCATACATTGGGGATTTTCTGGTGCAGGAACGCTTCCTAAAAGTGACTAAGTGAAATTTATAAGATTTCATTCAGTCACTTTTGGGTTTATACTGTGTCAAAGCCCTGCACCTGTTTGAAGCAGGTGTAAGGATTGATACAGCATTATGAGCATAGGGCCCAAACACCATTGCTGCAGCTGCTTTTTGCTTGCAATGCAAATGAAGCAATGCGCCATCTTCACAGCACAGATACATAACATATCTGCGCCACTTTTCCCTCATAGTCCACCACATTGTAAATATGGTGCAACCATGGTGGTGATGTCACAGTGCACAATAACTGTTATAACCAGTTATTTTATATCTAATAATTACAGTTTTAATGTAGTGAATGCCTTATTACACACTCTTCAATGAGTCACTAGAAAAGTATACCAAGAGTAACAGAGTGTTTACTGGAAGTGAAAATATAGAAATTACAAAATCCAACATAAAAAAGGCAAATTTGCAGGTGCATACAACAATGTATGCAGAGTCTGTAGGGGTTTGAAGATTTCTATGCCCTTAGGCCTACTTTGCACCATGAGTAATTGACTACTCACATAGGCCTTATTTATGAGATTTTTCCTTAGAAAAGTGCAGCAGACCTTCCTGCCACGCTTCCCTATGGCAAAAGAAAAAGACAGAAATGTGCCATATCTATAAGATGTAGCATATTTCTATCATTTTCCCTTGCACTAGTTCACAATGATCTGCCTGCACCAATGAACAAACCTTTGCACAATTGAGCAAAGGTGTCTGTGTTGCAAGGATGAATATTTTTGTAGAGATACGCAAACCTTCCTGTACAAAAATAATCTCAAGATACTTTTCCTTTTTCTACGTATGTTGCAGAAAACAGGACACAGAGAGAAAAGAAAAAAACGGGGAGAATTAAAAATATTTTTCCCCATTGCACCTTGTTTAGGCCTCTCCTGGGAAGGCATACGTGTTTTGCAGTGCCTCAGATTTACAATTTCTTGTAAATGTAGAGCAGTGGCAAAAGGCCATGGGTATTGCTGGAAACACTCCCAGCAACACCCATTGCACATCCCTTTAACAGAGAATACTACATTAAAAGGTCTGATATTTATCAAGCAACAGTACACCAAAAAAAGTGCATTAGTGCTGCCTGATAAATATTACGATGACAGTGATGCCACAGAACATCACAAAATGTGACTAGCAACCTTCCTCAGAAAATCATAAGTAAAACCATAACTATATCTATAGAAGCTTACCGTACTCTATACTGTACTCTGTACAGTATGCATACACTATGCATACCTTCCTATGCACAAGCTGCATGCTGATTGAATGTCAATTGTCTGGTTGAATATATAGAATCTTCACTTTTACAATATAGCCTTATATCTCACTATAAAGGTCTATACCGGCTATTAAAGACTCTCTATAGCATTAAAGGCCCGAGTCGAAGGTGAGGGCCTTTAACAAGGGAGAGGAACTTTAATAACTAGTATAGCCCAGCTACAAAGGGCTATACAACTATTAGAACATTCTACCATTAGAAGACAGAATGTTCTAACAAAAAAGAACAAAGCCTTTAGGGAGTGCGAGAGTATTGGAATCCCCTCAGGCTCCCTGAAGCCTTTATTCACAGCTAGAGCAGTGAACAAAGTAACATTGGAATGTTGGAGCTCCAGGGTTATACCAGTCATTATAAGCCAAGAGCACTCCATTGTTATCAGGGGAGTTCCCAACATTCCAATGTTCTAATAGTTTATAGATAAGGACATAGTGCTGTATGGCTCAAAACAATACTGAAACAGTAGAGTGAGAGTGATTGATGAAACTGTAATAATACAGACTGGATAATTCAATATAGAAAACAGTAGTTAGTAGGTACATAGAAGACTGTAAGGATAGTCTATGGAGGTTTAAAACAGTCCAGAGCCTAGGACGTACTGTCCTCCATGAATATTTGGATACTGACTAGATGATTACAGTTCTGCAAGCAAACTGCCTGCTGAATTTTAAATAACTTCATTTTTAGCACAGTCATACTGAAGGATATTCTGTTGAATAGCTCTGTACAATACAGAATCACCAATCACAGAGACTTTGCTGAAAGTCAAAGGATATACACCTGGAAATAAAATATAATAAAACACAAGTTTGCTGGTGCATAGAACAGTACATACATAATCTACAAAGGTTTGAAGCAGTCCATGCCCTAACACCCAGCTTGTACCATGAGAACTTAAATACTAGCTGAATGATTACAATTCTGCAAGAAAAGTCTCTCAAACCATTTTTATTTTGTAATCATAATTTAATTTTTGTAACATTTCATAATTTAATAGAACTTCCAGCATGATTTCGTCAGAAATGTTGTTTTATTCATCATGAATTTCAAAAGTCATATCATGAAACTCAATGTCGTTTAACGCTTCAAGAAAGTCCTGGTCTAAAGTTTCATCTAAAAAATTGCAGGTAATATCTTCTGCACCAATACTTTCTTCTTCATTCTCAGTCTCCATGAAAGGTATATTTAACGTTTCCATCAGTGAGTTAGTAATTTTAAAACGCTGTTCCATATTTTTCCTGGTTCTCTTCCATAGTGAATTTTATTATGTTGTTGTTCCTTGCACAAAATCATAAACACTTCTTTTTATCATTTTCCCTAATACATAATACAAAATGAGCTTTATCAACTATTTTGCTCTTTAAAAAATATTATGTAAAAACCATTCTCAACTACTTTATTTGATTATATCTATAACATTTGCTTATATGAATATTTAGTTATAAAATTCCCTTACATTTTCAAACCAGTCACTCTTTATCAGTATAAAAAGACTATCATAATAGAATGCAGTACTAAAAAAAGTGAAAAATATCTATTTAGCTTACCAGTTCCAAAGCAGTTGATGTGTTGTAGTAAAATACAAAGTACGCAGGTACACTCAGTATATATATATTTTTAATTTTTTCAAATGTGTTTCAAAGATACAAACTGTCTTTACAAACTTTTGTACACAATGGATGTTCTGTTACTTCACCTCTGTAGAAGTACATTCCATCGATTATTTTTGACAGTTAGTTATACTTACCTTCAAAATACCAAATTAAAAAAAATTATTATTACAAATTTAGCATCTGTAGAAGACAAAAAAATACAGTTACAATTTATCTTTTACAACACAAAGTCATTTCTAAAGCATTTAGTTTGCCTTTTTTGCTGTTCTCAGAATATATTGAATTTCACTACAAACAGTGAGTTCAATAGTACTCATCACATAACAGCAGGCAAAAAAAAGACAATCAAGAAGATTATGTTAAAAAAACGAAAAACAATCTCAACAACAATCTTAAATGTTTATTTCTAAGACCAATTTCTTATGTAACAATGAGGTATGTCAAAGAATCTTGAAATAACAAAACACCATCATTAATTTTATTCCATTTTAAATAATGTTACTTACAAATGTCTTGTAACAAAATTTGGAACAAAAAGTATTTAAAGGTTACACATACTTTTCTGCATGGCCAAATAGTATGTGTGAAATTCTTAGTGTGAAATTTGTTCAATACTAATTCTGAGCATCTGCCTTCCTGCCTTCTGATCCAAATCCACTGATATTATTTGCACCGTCCCCCAGTGCTAATCTCTCAGCACAACGCTATTCAACAAACAACAATCTCAACAACAATCTTAAATGTTTTTTTCTATGACCAATTTCTTATGTAACAATGAGGTATGTCAAAGAATCTTGAAATAACAAAACACCATCATTCATTTTATTCCATTATAAATAATGTTACTTACAAATGTATGCTAACAAAATTTGGAACAAAAAGTATTTGAAGCTTACACATACTTTTCCGCATGGCCAAATAGTATGTGTGAAATTCTTAGTTTGAAAGTTGTTCAATACTATTTCTGAACATCTGCATTCCAGCCTTCTGATCCAAATCCATTGATATTATTTGTACCGTCCCCCAGTGCTGATCTCTCAGCCCAACGCTATTCAACATCTTCATGACCACCCTCACACAAATAGCCCGCCATCTCAACAACAACATCATCTCTTACATTGATGACACCCAGCGCATACTCTTGCTCACCAAGGAGCCACATACCATAAACAACAACCTCCACAACGTAATTAAGGACATCACTACGTGGATAAAGAGCAGCTCTATAAATCTGAACTCGCACAACATGAAGATACTCATCCTCAGACCCACACCATCAGTTTCAGATCACTCCTGCTGCAAACTACATTGTAAATAGTACCAACACCTACTGTTCATATACACAACCTACAATTCATCCTCAACTCCTCCCTGTACATGTGTAAACAAGTCTACAGCATTTCATCATACTGCTATAACACCCTCCACATTCTGCACATCATTTACAAGTACATCCTAAAGAAAAACAAGAAGAAATAGACTACTCTGTGGCAACACACTCGACACAAGAATTACAGCCAAACAACTATAATGACTACAACCAATCCAAACTACCTCCACCTGACTGATTTTCAAAGTCCCCTGCTACAGCCACATCACCCACAACATGATACAGCTACACTGCCTCAACAAGAGAATTTCCTTCAAGCTCTTCACCTTCAGTTACAAAAAACTCTACAACACCAGACTAATCTACCTTTACAGCAGTAATCCTGAAAGGCCAAATTTTGATCTCAAAATGTTGTCTTTACAAATATTAGGTAAGAATTTGGTAACTCTTTAGGCAGACGTTGCTTAAAAAATAATTGACTATCATAACAATGTATCCCACTTTTCAGACATTTCAAATAAACAGTGTAATGTCCAGATGTTGTAGAAGGTCCATCATGAAAAATAATTGCAACAGCTACAAAAGTTTTTCCTGATATTGAAACTTGACCAGCTACAACATTTTTAATTAAAGTTCCCAATTCTCTTCCATCAGCTCTACAACGTTGCAGCATTAAAATAACATACTGTCTATATCTTTGTATAAATAATATTGATGACATTTCTGATTTACATTGGCTACACTCCATGTTTTGACTAGCTCCTCTAACTAGATTGTTGAAAGACACTGATTCACAGTCTGGTAAAGTCAAATATATGAATCTTTCAGTGTCTATATTAGTGCTACATGTAAACAAACAATTTTGACAGTCATGTTGCCATTTATAAGAAAGGCCAAAAATATGTTCAATATCTTTACCTTCATCTTCCAGTACATTAAGCATAAACACTAAGAAAATTCCTGACAATCAATGTGTAAATTGAGTAGAACCAGAACATATGTCCAAAACATTTTGAATATCAGAAACACTTTGTATTTTACTTTTATCACTACTACCTTTATCATAAACAGAATACAACAACGAACAGAATCTTTCGTCCCGATTTTCAACAATTTTCTGTTGTAAACTTTCAAGAAATAAAACAACATTTACAACTACATTAGCATAGCACTTGACAACACATCTATTTTCAAACTGATAACCAACATTCTCTTCAACACTGTCCTTTTTCTTTTTGCTTGCAGACACAGCTTCATCTTGTTTTTTTCTCTTTCGCTACACTCTCACTACCGATATTCTCAAATCTTCTTTTTTTACCTACCACACACTTTTCAAATACTGGATATTGACCTAAATTGGCAGCATATTCTCTTCTTAATCTATTATACTCTTTGACACAATTTGCATCTGCACTAACTTTTGTCTCATCAAAATCAAGTACAATCCAGATAACGTTCTGACTCGGGACAATGCAACATATGCCATACCCTCTTTAAACACAGTACTTCCAATATTTACTAAAGCACTATCTACACTTAAACCTTGAGATTTATGAATAGTCACCTCATCTGCTAAGCAAATAGGAAACTGTTTTCTGCATACAAACAAATCTTTTACAAGCAAGAGATGAACAACGACTAAATTGTTGCATGTCTGCAATTTCATCAGATGTGATCTTCAATAATTCGTTCCCATCTCTATTTACATAATTAACAAAATCAACAATTTTACCCATTGCTCCATTTACTAAACCTTTTTCCACATTCAAATTATGTCGTAAAATAAACCTACAGTTTACACATGCATACAAATTACTTTCTGAACCAGCGGTTTTACTTATCGATTTCTCTATTCTCGATTTCCAATTTTATAATTTCTTCATTTTCTAACTTTAACATTTCTTCATTAAATACAGAACATTCACACAGTGTTGGCATTAAACAAATTACAGACTTGTTTTCTGCAATTCTCATATATATTTTCTCTGGAACAATATTTTCAGTTGGAAACAAATTGGGAAGTAATCGTCTCTGTAAAGCTTGTTTGCCATGTTCTGTCACTTTTCCTATCCTTATATCTTGAAGAATAGTTCCATAATCCGCATCATTTGCCTGTTGCATATTTCTAATACGTTCCTTTTATTGAAAAAATAACCAAATGTTAACATTTCCAATACTTCACATAGACTTTCTGGTATCTTCATGTGCCAGTGTTCTAAACACTTGTTGTCGTTTTACAGGAGTAAGTTGTAGTAGATCTACAAAAACTATGAAATGTTTTCCTCCAAATAATAAGCCATACTCTGTTTTAAGAATTTGCTGCATTCTCAAATGCACAAAGGCAAGCATTACGTTTGATACCTTGCTTACCTCATCAATAATGAGAAGTTTCATTTTCTTCAAGACTCTTGCAACTTCAAAACAAGCTTCTCCAGATAGCTTGTGGTATTCCAATGTATTTTCATGCTCCACTGGTAGAATTAATAAACGATGTGAAGTAAATCCTTTAATATTGTGTGCTGCCAACCCAGTTGGAGCAGTGACAACACAAGACAAATACCTCAGTTGTTTTCCATAGATTAATTGAAATTACTTTAATTAAAACACGTTTTCCTGTTCCAGCTTCTCCACTCATGTATAATTGAAATGATGAGCAAGAGTACTGTCTCTTTTCATGAAGTAATCCATGGTTAACCTGCTCTTTCATTTGCTCATATATTTGTTTCTGCTCAACATTCAATTGCTTTTCTAAGTTTCCTAAGTTTCTTCCATCTTCTTGAGCTTGATCATTTGCTGATTCCACCTCTCCCATAGCAGTTGCTGCTTCATTTTGAACACTTGGTTCTCCAAGTGGTTCCTGACTCAAAGAAGCAGAAGTTTGACTGTCTTGAGAACTATCTCTAGCAATCTACAATTGTAGCTTCTTGCTCAATTTTGTCATTCAACATTTTCACATAATTAGCAAAAATAGGACATTCCATAGTATCTTTAGTTGCATTGAAGGAATCTTCATAGCTCATGAAATCTCCAAGTAATTCTAATTCTGAACGCCATGGCTTGAAAATGTGCAAAAGAGCTAAATAGTAGAATTCCCTTAGGTAAGGTGTTTCTCAAGTCACTTTATGGTGATTAATCAAATGTCCTCTTCTTTGTTTCACCAGACATCCTTCAGAACAAAACACGGCATATATACCATTATTGATGTTTTCTTTAATATTTCATTTAAAAATATAGTTTTGCAGCACTTCATAGAGACAAATGTTCTCAAGATGATGAATTCTGTTTGGATAATATGTATCCAACATGTTTGTTTTCACAATATCTGTACTTTATGGCTCCTGTTCAGCTAAATATTAAATTTCTTATCAGGTTTAAGTACTCGGTTTCGTGTTGCAGCAAGACCTAGGCTGACCCAAATGATTCTCCTAGATTTGGAGTATAGACTTCATACGCTCCAATTTCTCTATGAGATAACATTGTTAAACTATAAGTATATCATTTCTTACTTAGACTCTTCTCATGGGAAATCTCTTCCCACATTTCCTTCAATTCTGTCTTTTCTGATTTCCTTATGTACGACGTTGCATATCGAGCAACAGAAATGGAATTGTCTGCGATATATTGAATATCCATGTTAGCATTCCACATGGACAACATGCCTGGGTTATAGTCATTTATGTATTTTGAATCTTCATTTCTTTCTAAATTGTAGATATTTTAGGAGACTTTCTTGTGATAGTATGTCGCAAAGATGACTGTCTTGAGAACTATCTCTAGCAATCTACAATTGTAGCTTCTTGCTCAATTTTGTCATTCAACATTTTCACATAATTAGCAAAAATAGGACATTCCATAGTATCTTTAGTTGCATTGAAGGAATCTTCATAGCTCATGAAATCTCCAAGTAATTCTAATTCTGAACGCCATGGCTTGAAAATGTGCAAAAGAGCTAAATAGTAGAATTCCCTTAGGTAAGGTGTTTCTCAAGTCACTTTATGGTGATTAATCAAATGTCCTCTTCTTTGTTTCACCAGACATCCTTCAGAACAAAACACGGCATATATACCATTATTGATGTTTTCTTTAATATTTCATTTAAAAATATAGTTTTGCAGCACTTCATAGAGACAAATGTTCTCAAGATGATGAATTCTGTTTGGATAATATGTATCCAACATGTTTGTTTTCACAATATCTGTACTTTATGGCTCCTGTTCAGCTAAATATTAAATTTCTTATCAGGTTTAAGTACTCGGTTTCGTGTTGCAGCAAGACCTAGGCTGACCCAAATGATTCTCCTAGATTTGGAGTATAGACTTCATACGCTCCAATTTCTCTATGAGATAACATTGTTAAACTATAAGTATATCATTTCTTACTTAGACTCTTCTCATGGGAAATCTCTTCCCACATTTCCTTCAATTCTGTCTTTTCTGATTTCCTTATGTACGACGTTGCATATCGAGCAACAGAAATGGAATTGTCTGCAATATATTGAATATCCATGTTAGCATTCCACATGGACAACATGCCTGGGTTATAGTCATTTATGTATTTTGAATCTTCATTTCTTTCTAAATTGTAGATATTTTAGGAGACTTTCTTGTGATAGTATGTCGCAAAGATGACATAACACTGTGCACTCTTCCTTTCGATATTACTGGACGTGGAAATCCAAAACGACATTTGGTGTAGAATTTGTCCTTAGATTTGTACATTCAACGACAGTATTTCCCACAACGATGGCTTTGGAATCGTAAGACTTGTTGTCTTAAGTCCTTATCCTGTGTACTTTTTGGTATTTCCCATGTAGCGTATTTTTCAATAAAAGACAACACAGTATCATCTGAATCTGTTCCAAATTTGGGAGCGTCATTGATCCATATTAGCATGTGTATGTGAGGAGCACCTCTTGCTTGATACTCCTTTCTCCAAAAGAAGTCCACAACCTCTCCAAGAGGAGGATTTTTTTTATTGGTGATAGAAGACATCATAGCTTCAAATCTATGATTGAAATATCTGCATACATTAACTGGATCCAAAGAGCACAATTCTCCAGGTGTCTTGTATTCAATATTTAGTGTATTTGGATTTGCCTCTCGAAGAAATTGAAGTAAATCATCCCAAGCATATTCAGCATAGCTTAGAGAAAGGAACCATGTAGGAGTTCCTAAATTCCTTAGCATACATTTAAGTTCTCCATGACAATGGTACCAGTACTCATTAGTACTACGCTGACATGCCATGAGATTAATTAGCTGAGATTCTAAAACATTATCTTTCTGGTGTACTTTATCCATAAGTTCCTTTGCCGAAACATTTTGCAGATGTACAACTGTTTTCAATATATAGTTTACTGCATAAGAAAGTCCAGACAAATCACTCTCAAACAAAAGATGAAACAAATACGGAATACATTGTCGAAATCTTGGATCTTCTGCATACAATCTTAATGTCCGGTATTCAGATGCGGGAATCTGCACAGGTCGGTCATCATATCATCCTACTTTTCCTGTGGGAAACAAATTAAGGAAACAACGAGCTTCCAAGCTTTTTTCCCATACACTAATGGGACTTCCCTTTGCTTCTTTCATTTGGAATAACTCTATAGTATTCCCCATCACTTCTTTGGAATGCAGTGAATGAACACTGTAAAGTTTGCAGATTTCTTGAGTTCTGGACACATCCACGTTTTCAATTTGTCCAGATGGTAAGTCATTATCTCCTTCAACAGTTATTTGTTCTTCACTCATAAACATATCTTCATAATACTGATTATTTTTTATCAGATACAACGTTGCCTTTTTCACTTTCCTAACATCCACTAATTCCTGCCAGATTTTCTTACCCGTAGTAGGAACACCATTAACAAGAATAACTAAAGGTTCATCTTCTACATTTTCTACACCAACTGTTTCAATATTTTTCTTTAAATCTAATGGCAAATACTCAACTCTTCCTTTAATCCTCTCTGTAAATCTGAAGGAGGTCCATTTTCCCTGTCTTAGGCTCCATAAGAACTATAGCCTGAAAAGGATGCACACATCCTATAAGAATAGACTCATAAGTATTTAAATCCACCAGTTCAGTAGGAATATTTACCAACACAAAATTATTATGCACAGCTCTAGCGGGCATTTTATTCTCGTCTAATTTGTTATAACAGTATTTACAAATACGCTGATCACAACCCAAATCAAAATTATTCTCGACCAACAAATAAGTTACAAATTCCATCCACTCCTAATTATTTTCCTTTTCACATTTTAAATACAGATCAACAGTCCTAGTCTGATTTTTTTAATGAGTACACCGACAACAAATACAAGAATAATTTGGTGTTTCACCTGAAACCACCTTGAACTTTGTAATTTCTTGCTCACATTTTTCTGTACTGCAATGTTGTACATTTTCTTCTACATTTCCTTCTACTAACATATGAATTTCTGCACTATCTTCTTCTGCACCAAAGTAACTAAACTGAATTTCATCACAAACGTTCTTTACATCTGACACAGATCCATGCAAAAGAGCACTGTTCAACTTATTTAATATTAGAGCTGGACTTTTGGCATAATACAACGTTCTGACTAATTTCCTCATTTCAGTATGATGTACTGCCAACATCCTGAAATGGTGAAAAACACTTCAACAAACTTTTTCAGAAAGACAAGCCATAGAATGTCCTTGCAACCCAGTATTTTCTCTCACTCTGCAAGGGTCTAATCCTTGCAACATCTTAATCTTTTGTTTAACACTTTTCTTAGTATAGTTAGGTAAGAAAGTGCGTAAAAAATCAATATATTCCTGCCGTACACTACAAACACTACTGTAATTCCAAGTGTACACTGGAGCTTTAGGCCTTCTCCCTAATACCTCATCAGCTAACATCTCTTCTGCATTTCTTTGAACAATTTTCTCTTTCTCAATAGGACAACCATTTTTAACCTCATAAGCACGACCTGTAATGTCAACTGCATGCAACAAGTCATTACTCTGAAGACAACTTTCCTCATTAAAAAAGGCTCAGAACTTGAACTATGTGTCCATTCACCCAAAAAAACTTCAGAAAAATTAATTCTGTTAATTATTCTTCCCCACTTACTTATGCACTTTATTAAAAGGATTGGCTTATCTAGTTATCGAATTCTATTGATTACTGAAAGAAAACGTTGTTTTTTTAATTCAAAAGCTTTCTCTACCACATTTTCAATACATTTCCTTTTCTTATAAAATGTGGTTTTCTCCTTACAATTCTTTATTAACTTAAATTGAACAAAATTCTATTATAAAACATCTTCCTTCTTATGTCGTAAAATTGATTGATCCACCTTTTACTATATAAATTTTTTTCTGAAGTTGATCCATGACTCTTGTTTTTTCGCTTAGTTACAGAAACAGTCACAGTATTGTTTACTTTGCGCACACTACTGTTAGCGGTTGTCAATCTTCGCAGAAAAGTTTTAGTTTACTTACCAGGACTTTTTTTTCTTTTTGTTACTACATAGATCTTCAGGAAAATTTTGTAGATGAGTCCTCTTTAATTAAACTGCTTTCTTTCGTCCCCATCTTCTCAGTTTTAGAGGGCATGATGATTTTTTTTCAGTAGTGACCAAAAGAATATTTTATAAAAAATGTATATCACTTTAGAAAATTAAATTGTATCAAATACACAATTATATTAATCATAAGAAAACAGGAGAGATTATGACAACAAACATAAGAATATGAAAATAGAAGGACTTACAACAAGAGAAATAAGACTACAAGACAATATGAAATATAGTAGAAAAGAGAATATAAGCAGACAGTGCAGTATAAGGGGATAAATAGAGTATGAAAAGACTGGAAAATATGAAGAGATAATGAGGATTATGAGGAGAAAGGTAGCAGTATGAGGAGAGAAGGGAGACTATAAGAAGAAAGATACAGAGTATGAGAAGACAGGGGGACAGTATAATAAAAGGTTGGACAAGGGAGTATGAAATTTTTTTTGAGTATTAGGAGACAGACGAGACAATGAGGACAGAGAGACACTAACGGGGCCATTATGAAGGCGGGCAGATTGCCCCTGCCAATCTGCAATACCCACCGTCAGCCTGGTCAGGACAATCCACCTGCAATCCCAACCAGAATGACCCCCGCCATGGCTGACAGTTCCAGAGCAGTGGAAAAGACGGTCCACCGCTTTCCTGCCCCGGTCACCTTACGACAAGGGTGGAAAGGGTTTAACATGGTAGTGGTGTCTAATACACACCACCATCCATATCATAATGGGCCTCTGCAGATGCCTTTCCGTAGCAGTAATACCGTCACAGAAATGCATGCAGTCTTTACTGTGTGGGCCACTTGTACGCCCCCAGACTGAAAGTGTAATTGACAGTGCACATGAGAGGAACCTGTGGTATCTCCTAGCATTCACATACACAAAACGGACATGATGCAGACAGAGGTAGTAATGTTACAGGAGGAAGGGACGTGGTGCAGACAGAGGGGGAGATGATGCAGGCATAGAGAGAGATGGTACAGGCAGAGAGTGAGATAGTGCAGGCAGAGAGGGACATGGTACAGGCAGAGGTTAAGATGGTGCAGGTTGAGGGGGATATGGTGCAGGCAGACGGGAGATGGTGCAGGCACAAGGAGAGATGGTATGGAAAGGGGCGACCACTCGGTCCCCCCGAACGTATGGTCGGGTGCCCCTATCCCCCCGGGAAACCATTTTGGGCGGGAGGCATATCACGGCTGGTATGCCCGAAGCGGCGTAGCCGGGGCGCGCCTTTTCCCGCCCAAGAGGGGTTGTCCTAGACACCTACACCGTCGGCCACGCCCTGAAGGCAGTCGGAGGAGGGTCCACGCCCTCCCAAAGAAGAATAAAAGGAGCAACAATCCAAGGAAGCATCCTCTTGTTCCTGTGCTTGGAAGCTGCACCTCTTCGTTGCACGTGAGCCCGAGACGGAACAAAGAGCCAATTTTGAGAACTTGTAATTTTGTGTTTCTTCTTTCAGCGATTTCGAAGCTTTGATCCAGGACCTCGAGTCGAATATCCATGAACGATGCCTGGCAAGAAGGTCGGAAAGAAGGTTGGGACCGAACAGATGCTTCGTATGCTAGTAAAGGACATGGCGAACATGAAGAAGCAGCATTGCCGGGAGTAGTCCCTACCGGGAGGGGTAAGAGGACCAGGAATGGGGCGGCAGGAGGGGAGGCTCCGGTTCCCGAATCACCTCCAGCGAGCCCGGTCAGTCCGGTCGAGGCCCCAGTTCCGGTCCCGAACGCGGGACAACCGATCCCTGTCGTGGTCACACCTGTTAACGAGGGGGATATGCCTCCTGAATTGGCTGCCCAATTGGCGGCATGGTTGGGCAGGGACAACGAGGGGGCCACGGCCGAGGAGGCCAGGTCGATAATGAAGCAGTTGCGGCAATCGAAAGATGCTGCGAAGGCACCTTGTCCTCTTGTATCCCCGCAGGTTCCCATGGAACAACCTTTATCGAGCGTTGGAACAGCAGCGAAAACAGTCACAGCTACTTGTTCGGGTAAGCAGCCGTTGCCAATAGCGGGGGAGGGATCGTTACCCTCAAGGAGGGAAAAGGTGGTTCAACATATCCCGATGGATGTGAAAGAAAGGATTTGGGCAGATAAATATGTGAACATGTTTTCGTTATTGACCGATCACTACGAGATAGAGCATGTTAGAAATCAGAAGGAGTTGTTGCATCCGAGTGTATGGCGTGCAAAGATGGCGGGTTTCAGAGTAGATGAAACGATCGCTAATTGGGCCAGGGCGTTTAGAATGTTCACTGCAATTATGGGGGAACGTAGGCCTGAAGTATTGTTGGAACTAGCTTGTTAACAGACACGTATTATGGAATTCTATGAATCGTACGGAGGCAATCAATGGTTTGGTTATGATAACAAATTTCGTAAGGCCAAGGAGCACGACCCATCCCTGACGTGGGATTGTTTCGACTCTATTTCCTGGCAGAAACTGGTTGGGTCCAACACGGCGAAGTCGCCTTCTTTGGGCGGGAATGGGGCTGAGCCTTCCCGCCATTCTTTGGGGGCGCCCTTTCGGGCGGGCGCAAACAGTGAACAGAACACAAAGAGTAATGGGAACTCAGGTAGGAAAGGGGTCTGTTGGAGCTTTAACAGAGGCAAGTGCACTAGGCCACAGGGGACATGCAAGTTCAGGCATGAGTGTGCAGGGTGCGGACAGTCCTCGCACCCCGAGAGTTCGTGCAGAGCCAAGACTGGTGATACGGGAGGTAGAGGAGGCGCCAAACAGGTCTAAAATCGACCGAGGGGCACTGTTACCTACTCCCGTTGATATCATGGCAATAATCCCCTGGCTGAACGAATACCCTGATCATGTCTCCGCCGGGGTGTTGCGAGACGGTTTCTCATATGGTTTCCGCATCCCGGCGGGGGATTTTCGGGGGAAAGCACAATGTAAGAACCAACTATCGGTTCAACAAAATACGACGGTGGTACAGGCAAAGATTGCAAAGGAAGTGGCCCGAAGTCGGGTTGCGGGACCATATGGCAAGCCGCCAGTTGTAGACTTTGTTTGTTCACCATTGGGAGTAGTCCCCAAGAAGGACCCAGGTGAGTTTAGGTTAATCCACAACTTGTCCGCTCCTAGGGGTCTTTCGATGAACGATGCGATTGACCCGGGAGTTTGTTCAGTGCGGTACGCATCCTTCGATGAGGCCGTCGCCATTTTGAATCGCCTGGGGCCCGGAGCGCTGATGGCTAAATCAGATATTGAGTCAGCGTCCCGGTTGCTCCCGGTACACCCAGAGGATCAGCGTCTTTTAGGTTTTGTGTTTCAAGGACGATACTACATGGATAAATGTATGCCAATGGGTTGCTCCATCTCTTGTGCGTATTTTGAGAAGTTCAGTACCTTTTTGCAATGGGCTTTCACCAGGGCCACGGGTTTTACACTGGTCATGCATTACCTTGATGATTTTCTGTTTCTGGGGGCGGCCGGGGACACGGAATGTGCTCAGGCCTTGAGTGAATTCTGTAATCTCATGAAAGAATTTGGCGTGCCACTGGCACCAGGCAAGACGGTAGGGCCATCTACTACACTCGAGTTTCTGGGGATTGAGCTCGATTCTGTGGAGGGGTGCTTCCGCTTGCCCAAAGAGAAGGTAATGAAATTTAAGGCCTCACTAGAAATGTGCCTCGGCGAGAGAAAAGTTACTCTCCATCAGTTGCAACGAGCTGTGGGTCAGCTTAACTTTGCCCTTAGAGTAATGCCGATGGCTCGTCCCTTTTCCCGCTCTATCGCCCAAGCTATGGTTGGCCTCAAGGAAGGGCACCACCGCACAAGACTGTCAGCAGAGGTTCGCCAGGATATGCGCATATGGATGGCATTTCTGGCGGATTTCAACGGTCGTGTCGTGTGGAACAAACCGCCAGTTTCCTCTGAAGAGCTGGGGTTGTGGACCGACTCGTTGATTTTGGCGCCATTTTTGGTAATCAATGGTCGGCACGAACCTGGCCGGTCTGGTGGCACCACGATGGCCTCACAGGCAACATTGGGTTTCTTGAGCTGTTCCCCATTCTGGTGGCCTTAAAAACATGGCCAGAGGGGTTTCGTGATCGCTCTGTGGTATTCTGGTCGGATAATATGACTGTTGTGGAATGTATCAATAGTCAGGCAGCACGCTGCAAATGGATTTGGAGATTGTTGAAGGAAATTGTCCTGTTATGTATGAGACTAAACGTCCACTTTAAGGCAAGACACGTGCCGGGTGTACTGAACCAGGCAGCTGATGCACTCTCTCGTTCCCATATACAGGCCTTCCGGGGTTTTCTGCCCTCAGCGGACTTGGTGGCGGCACCATTTCCCGAAGCTCTCTGGTCTCTCGGTGCCCCGGATTACAAAACCTCGTGGGAGAGAGTCTAGCACCCAGGACAAGGAAGGCTTATGAAGGGGCGTTCCGTTCCTATGGGTCATTTTTGGGTTCAGCTAGGGGGGAGCAGTGGGGGCAGGAGGAGTATGTCCTGAAATTCCTGGTATCATTACATCAGGCAGGCAGATCAGTGGCGACAGCCAATAGGCACCGGGCCGCCATTTCCTTCATGGCGCGGACACATGGAATCCAGGACCCCGCAGCGTCCTTTCTCGTACAAAAGGCACTGCGTGGGTGGCAACGCCTTGAGGGTCGTAGAGTGGATGAGAGGCACCCGATAGGTCTAGCAAGGTTGTCCCTGTTAATGTCCGTACTCCCTGCGACATGTGCATCTCAATCAGAGACGGTGCTGTTCCGGGCCGCTTTTGCATTAGCATTCCATGGGGCTATGCGGGTAAGCGAACTGGTAGCAAGGAACAAGCAGGATACGGGGGGAGGTCTGTGTCGAGAACACATTCAAATTAAGGGGGAGACAATGGTAGTCTCAATAGCCAGGTCTAAGACCGATCAGGGAGCGATCGGGGACAGTGTGGTAGTCCAGCGGATTCCGGGATCTCCCATGTGCCCTGTAAAATGCGTAGAGGAGTATTTAGCGCAGAGGGCGGCATCATGGGGGGGAACCTTGCTGAGGCACACCGACGCCACCCCACTGACTAGGTTTCAGTTTCAGCGGGTGTTAACAATGGCAATCGCGGCAGCGGGCTTGAACCCGAGCGATTTTGGGACCCATTCCTTCCGGATAGGGGCTGCGACAGAGGCTACAGCCAGGGGTCTGAGTGTTGAAAAGGTGAAACAGTTGGTCCTCGAACTGTTATAAAAGGTATGTGTGGTTGCACATGTTGTGAAGCCTATGTCATGTACTCACGCTTCTTGTTTTCTGTTTGGTTTACAGTTTCGCGAGCAGGCTTTGCGGGGCGGACTGTGCAGTTGACCCGACACCTGGGGACCAGCGGTCAAAGATCACCGGCTGAGGAAAGAGTGGTGTGGGTCGTTGGCCATTCATACATGAGGCGTGCCGCGGACGTATTCAAAGCAGGTGACATGATTCACGTGGCTGGGGAATACGGGTACAGGGTGACCTTCCACAGAAGGGGTGGGCTCTGTATTGACCAGTTTCAAAGTTTTATTGAGGGACTGTTAGGGCGGACGAGGTCACCGCCATGTGTAATCATAGTGCATCTTGGGGGCAATGATTTGGTGACCATTGGTCGACGAGTACTTCTCGAGTCAATTTTGTCCGCAGTAAGTTGGTTGGCGAGAAGGGTTCCGGGGTGCACAATTGCATGGTCACACATGATTCCTCGGAAGGTGTGGCGGGGGGCCCTCTCTGTGTCAGCTTTGAACCAGTCGGTAAAGAAGGTTAATAACAAAATGAGTAGGTTGTTTCGTACAGGTAAATTGCATTGTATTCCACACGGATGTATCCGGGGGGACCATATGTATTTGGAGGATGGGGTCCATTTGTCCCTGGAGGGTAATGTCTTACTCATAGGAGACTTCATAGCTTGGTTAAAAAGTTTACGTAGCCATGACCTTTAGTAGGAGCTTTTGTGCGGGGTCCGGATAGCCGGTCAACTATCCGGCCTGTGGCGGTAAGGTCATGATCGGTGAGCAGTAATTGGAAGATCCCTAGAGGTGGGGCGCCACCCATTATGGATGGGAGCGCCCGGGGGGGAGGCGGCCATTGGCCCCTCACACGGGGAGGCGGTACCCTTCTAAGGATGGGACCGCCGAAAGGGAAGGCGGTCATAGGCCCCTCCCTGGGGAGGAGGGGCTACGGGCCCCTCCTTGGAATTTCCCGGGGCCAGGACATCCGCGACGGCGGATGTGGTAAGCAGTGTGGGGTGGGAGGGGGGTCTACGCTACCTTCTAGACACCTCACACGAGTCCTCGGACGACCACCAAGATGGCGTCGAGTAAATATGGGGCCCCCGTTACGACAAGGGAAATTGGAAGTTGGCACAGAGGTACAGTCCTCTGTGCGCCCGCCCCTCACAAGTAAGGGGGGGAGTTCTGGTATTAGGGATCTGACACCGGTTACGACCTTGCCGTTGGCCCGTAATGTTAGGATGTACAATTTGAATTTTGAGAAATGCATTTACAGGATGTTTTAGAATCGGCTAGGAGAACCTTTGTATTAGAGATATGTTAAGGTTAGCCAATAAACATCGTAATGTATAAATGAAATTGTACATGATATGAAACTGTTATTTTAATGTTTTCATTTTGTTTCATATTTTAATAAATACGGCCGGGAGGGTAACTCCCTCCCGCCTTCCAAAAGTTCAAGAACCGTTTCCGTCTACCCATTCTTGGGGATTGTGTTGGGAGGGGGTGACGGGTATCCCGGCCATATGGAAAGGGGCGACCACTCGGTCCCCCCGAATGTATGGTCGGGTGCCCCGATCCCCCCGGGAAACCATTTTGGGCGGGAGGCGTGTCACGGCTGGTATGCCCGTAGCGGCGTAGCCGGGGCGCGCCTTTTCCCGTCCATGAGGGGTTGTCCTAGACACCTACACCGTCGGCCACGCCCTGTAGGCGGTCGGAGGAGGGTCCACGCCCTCCCAAAGAAGAATAAAAGGAGCAAAAATCCAAGGAAGCATCCTCTAGTTCCTGTGCTTGGAAGCTGCACCTCTTCGTTGCACGTGAGCCCGAGACGGAACAAAGAGCCAATTTTGACCCACCCACCATCCCCTGATGACAGCGTTTTAGTACAATAATGTTGATTAATGAAGTATTATCTCTTTTCAGGTTGTGTTTAATAAAGTTTGGAATTTTTGATGTGACAATAAAATGGTTGCTCTGTTTGCATGTACTTATGGGTGGTATCGCAATTGAGTTGAAAGCGGGTATTGCTTGAATAAAAGTTATAAGTTGAAATGCCCAGCATAACTGTTTATTTCATCCTCATTAGGTTCAAAAATGTCGTATTTATTTTTTGGTCGGGCGGTAAGGTCATGATCGGTGAGCAGTAATTGGAAGATCCCTAGAGGTGGGGCGCCACCCATTATGGATGGGAGCGCCCGGGGGGAGGCGGCCATTGGCCCCTCACACGGGGAGGCGGTACCCTTCTAAGGATGGGACCGCCGAAAGGGAAGGCGGTCATAGGCCCCTCCCTGGGGAGGAGGGGCTACGGGCCCCTCCTTGGAATTTCCCGGGGCCAGGACATCCGCGACGGCGGATGTGGTAAGCCGTGTGGGGTGGGAGGGGGGTCTACGCTACCTTCTAGACACCTCACACGAGTCCTCGGACGACCACCAAGATGGCGTCGAGTAAATATGGGGCCCCCGTTACGACAAGGGAAATTGGAAGTTGGCACAGAGGTACAGTCCTCTGTGCGCCCGCCCCTCACAAGTAAGGGGGGGAGTTCTGGTATTAGGGATCTGACACCGGTTACGACCTTGCCGTTGGCCCGTAATGTTAGGATGTACAATTTGAATTTTGAGAAATGCATTTACAGGATGTTTTAGAATCGGCTAGGAGAACCTTTGTATTAGAGATATGTTAAGGTTAGCCAATAAACATCGTAATGTATAAATGAAATTGTACATGATATGAAACTGTTATTTTAATGTTTTCATTTTGTTTCATATTTTAATAAATATGGCCGGGAGGGTAACTCCCTCCCGCCTTCCAAAAGTTCAAGAACCGTTTCCGTCTACCCATTCTTGGGGATTGTGTTGGGAGGGGGTGACGGGTATCCCGGCCATACAGGCAGAGAGAGAGATGATGCAGGCGGAAGGGACATGGTGTGGACAAAGAGAGAGATAGTGCAGGCGGAGGAGAGAAGTGCAGGCAGAGGGAGCTATAATGAGAGAGAGAGGATTAAAAGATCAGACAACAGATTATTGAAAAAAAGGGGTACTATTAAGAGACAAATGAGACAATGAGCACAGGAACACACTAAGATTACAGAAGAGACTGTGAGAACAAGCAGCACTATAACAAAAGACAAGTGAAAATAAAGAAAGAGGGAATATATCACAACAGAGGAGACAGTATAAGCAGAGAGAGATAGACTGTCAACAGAAACTGTGAAGATTATGGAAAAAGCTGCAACTATAAGTCCTTAATTTACACAGATGCTCAGTGTGATTTTATGCAAAATATTTAAAACCATACATTTTAGCAAAACACATTTCCCACACTAAAATGTTTAAGTGACTAAAGACATTACATGTATATGGCCACTACATTTCAGTGGACAATCCAGACTCAATTTTCAAATACATTTCAAATTTACTGCATTATTTTTTTGCCCGTATTACTCCCAAAAGTAAGACACAATAGTACAAGAAACAGGCCCAAGAGACGTGTCAGTTGCGTCAAAAGAGGGGTGCACATTGTGCAGACCACACCGGGTGATACCCTCACATGCAGTGACACCATCTGCTTAAGCTATGTATGTAACACAGCTTGCAGCCTCGCCTCTGCTCTGTGTCTATTTAAAATTATTTTAACAGCACACGCACAAATTCAAAGCACATTCCATATGTTTATTTCAGTGACTTTAAAAAAAGGCAAGGACTGTGAGGAACAAACCATGGGGTAGGAGGGGGAACAATGTGACGAGAATAAAGATAAAATAGCAGCAGGCGGAAGAGGGGGTGCAGGCAAAGGGGGCAGATGGTGCAGACAGAGAGGAAGATGATGCAAGCAGAGAGGAAGATGGTGCAGGCAGAGGATAGATGGTGCAGAGCTGCAGGCAGAAGGAGAGATGGTGCAGGCAGAGGGGAGATGGAGCAGAAACAGCGTGAGATGGTTCAGGCAGAGAGGCAGATGGTGCAGGCAGAGAGAGAGGTGATGCACACAGGGGGTGAGATGGTGCAACTGAGAGGAAATGGTTACATGCAGAGGGGAGAAGGAGCACACAGAGGGGAAGATAGTGCAGACAGAGATGGAGATGGTACAGGCAGAGGGTGAGATGCTACTGGCAGAGAGGGAAAAGATTTAACATGGTAGCGGTGTCTAATGCATATCATAGTAGGTCTCTGCAGATGCCTTTCAGTAACAACAATACCGCTACAGAAAGTTATGCTGTCTTTAGTATGTGGGCTGCTTGCACGCCCCCAGAGTAAAAGTGCAATTGAGAGTGCACATGAGAGATACCTTTGGTATCTCCCAGAATTCAGATATACAAAGCTGAGATGACAGGAGGAGAGGGGATGGTGCAGACAGAGGGGGAGATGGTGCAGGAAGAGGGTGAAATGGTACAGGCAGAGAGAGAGAGAGATATGGTGCAGGCAGAGGGTGATATGGTGCAGGTTGAGGGGGAGATGGTTCAGACAGAGGAGAAGATGATGCAGGCACAGAGAGAGATGGTGCAGGCAAAGGGTGAGATGGTGCAGGTTGAGGGAGTAATGATACAGGCACAGCGAGAGATGGTACAGGCAGAGAGAGAGATGGTGCACATGGAGGGAGAGATAGTGCAGACATACACAGCCATATTACAGGCAGAGGGAGAGATGGTGCAGGCAGAAGAAGAGATGGTGCATGCAGAGGGGAGATAGTGTGGACAAAAGGAGAGATAATGCAGGAAGAGAGGAGATGGTACATGCAGAAACTGTGAAGATTAGGGAAAAAGAAGCAAGTGTAAATCCTTAATTTACACAGATGCTCAGTGTGATTCTAGACAAAACATTTAAAACCATACATTTCAACAAAAAACAGTTCCCACACTAAAATGTTTAAGTGACTCAACACATTACATGTATATGAACACTACATTTCAGTACACAATCCTGACTCATTTTTCAAATACATTTCAAATTTGCTGCATTATATTTTATTTATTTATTTATTTATTTGGGGAGCTTGTAAAGCGCGCAGCTACCCCCAACAGGGTTTTCCTGGCGCTGAAGACATACAACAGCCAGAGAAGTTCAGTGAAGTCCAGGTAGATAGAGAGTTGGCTAGATCAGAGAGAAGAGCCAGGTCTTAAGTTTCCTTCGAAACAGAGGCTCTGATGTCAAAAATCTGAGTTCCGATGGGAGAAGATTCCAGAGTCTGGAGGTGGCCACTGCAAAGGCCCTGCCTCCCGTACGCGCAAGACGAAATCGGGGGCAGACCATTAAGCGAAGATGGTTAGATCTGAGATTCCGCATTGCTTGTGAGATCTTCAGTCTATGCCTCAAGCAGCAGGGCCTCGTCCATTAAGAGCCATAAAAGCAAGGGTAAGGGCTTTGAACTGGATGTGTAGTCTCACTGGGAGCCAGTGCAGTTTGGCCAAGTGAGGTGAAATGGAGTGACGGTATGGGATGTTGCAAATCAGCCTGGCCGCTGAATTCTGTACTGTCTGCAAACGATTAATGAGGTACGTCGGGGCTCCAACGTACAGGCTGTTTGCATAGTTCAGATGGGACGTTATTAGGGCATGGACTACAGTCCTGCGAGAATCAAATGGTAGAAAAGGGATAATTTTTTTGATCATACGAAGCTTTCCGAAACAGGACGCCAAAACTTTATTGATTTGAATTTTGCAGGAGAGGGCTGTATCAAATTGGAAGCACAAATTTCGGGCAGATTGGACTGGTGCCAGGGGAGGATTGAGTTCAGCCGGCCACCAGAAGTTCGCGGGAATAGGGGATTTCTGATTAAAGAATAAGACTTCTGTCTTATCTGTGTTCAATTTTAAATTGTGTGAGGACATCCAGGAGGCGATGTTCACCAGGCAGTGGTGAAAATTTGACAGAGAGCTTTCAGAGTGGTCTTTAAAAGAAAGCACAAGCTGAGTATCGTCAGCATAAAAGATCACTCTGACGCCCCATGATTCCACCACTTTCGGCAAAGGCATTAGGTACAAAAGTGGGCTGAGAGCAGATCCCTGCGGAACCCCCATGTCAACAGTTTTTTGGAGTAAAAGAAAGATCCTAGCATCACTTGCTGAAATCGATCCGTCAGAAATGATTTGACCCAGGCCAGCGGGGTCCCACCAACTCCCACCTCCTGGAGACGTGTAAGCAGAATCTCATGGGAGATGGTATCGAATGCTGCGGATAGGTCGAGGAGGACCAGCATGGCCTCCTCTCCCCTATCCGTGCACTCACGAATTGACTCGGACACTTCTAGTAGAGCTGATTCAGTACTGAAGTCTGGCTTGAATCCTGACTGGGTGTCATGTAGCAGCGTGTTCGATTCTAGATATTCAGACAGTCGTTCTTGTACCGCCTTCTCCAACACTTTAGCTGGCTTTGGAAGGAGTGAGATCGACCGGTAGTTGCTAAAACACATTGGATCAACACCAGTTTTTTTTTAATAGGAAGCAGCAGCGCGTGTTTCCATAAGGAGGGGACAACGCCCGATTGCAGGGAGGAGTTCCAAATTTCTAAGAGGGGATTAATTACTAACGGGGCAATATCGTTCAGAATTTGTGCCGGGCTGGATCAACCGGTGAGCCTGATTTGCATTTTAGAAATAGAGTCAGAGCATACTCTTTGGTCAGCGGTTTAAAGGAGGTGAATACCTCGGCACAGGTGGTGTCAAGATCTGTAGTTACTTTGGTGCGATTCTGAAGAATTGTTGCCGTAATATTAGCGATTTTTTCAAAAAAGAAATCAGATATGCCATCACTGAGCAGTTGGCTGGGGGTGAGGGGGCAGGGCAAAGCAGTAGGATTAGTGAACTCTTTAACAATGTTAAAGAGGGTATAGTGGAGTTTTTCGCACTAATGATTTTTTCTGCAAAGTGCTGACTCATGGTGTTGCGTTTGAGTTTATGAAACTCTTTGAGGGCCAGTCTATAGAGGGATTTGGCTGCCAGATCATATGTCTGGCGCCATGAGCGCTCCAGTTTTTTGCATCTGCTTGTTTTCCCTTAGTTCCTGAGTGAACCAGGGAGCCGAAGGTTTTGATCTTCGGGAAGTGAGGTTCTGCAAGGGGGCGACTTGCTCAATGGCAGACGAGATATCTTTATTAAATATGGAGACAGCTGCATTGAGATCGTCAGGGAATGACTCTGAACTACTCATATACATTTGTTCCAGGGCGATGCATGAGACCTTATGCCATTTTCTGCCTTGTTCTCTAATTGCAGATTCCCTCTTAAGGGGCCAGGGTAGAGACACTTCGAACATGATCAAGAAGTGATCAGACCAGGTAAGAGGTATGGAGGGGAGAATCTTGAGGTCCGTCCAATTGGAGAAGATCACATCAAGGGTGTGTCCAGCAGAGTGTGTGGGACCACTAACCCCTTGAATCAGATTCAAACTTTGCATTGAATCTAGAAGATGATTAGCGTGAGTACAATCACTTACATCCACATGGTGGTTGAAGTCTCCTAGTACCATGAAGTGAGGGTGTTTGAGAGACAAATCTGCAATAGCCACTAGCAGTGCAGTAATGGCGGGCTGGGGGAGTATTAGGGGGGTTATATACCAGGACACCCGAAAAAATGGCCGGATGGGCATCAGAGATGGAAAAATAAAGTGCCTCTATGGGCCCTAAATTCAGGATTTTCCTGAATGTGATTGTTAGGTGAGTCTGTAAGATAAACAATGAGATTCTATCAATATGTAGTGGTAATTATTTTTCAGGTTTTATTTTTGTGTCTAGTGAAATACTAGGCTCTCTCTTAGGTCTAGAAAGACGAGAGCACTATGTGCTTATTAAAATACCCCTCACACACTAAAAAGGAGTAAAAGAAAAAGGGCAACTGTTACATTTAAAATGGAGGGGGCTAGACAGTGCGAGATTGCTCTGAGCAGATTTCCTCACTCATGTCCAGAAGCTGGGATCTAGACCAGACCTGCCTCTGTGCAGAATGGAAACCGGCAGCATAACTGGCCCTAGGCACGGAGCTGGCGTGAGACGGGCGCAGACTGGCTCGCCTTTGGCGAGCCTTCAGCGCACCGCCGGGGCACCCGCTGCGCTCGTCCGCTGCGCTTCCGGTGCCAAAGAACCATTTATGCTGATGGGGCGGGATGGGCCGAGCACTAGACCGCTCGCCAGCTCCTCGCCTCACTCAAGATGGCGCCCGAAGTGGTCAACACCAAGCAGTGCCTAATCAACTGCAATGGGGGAGATAGCGCTTCCAAGAGTGCAGTAGAGGTTCCAAGTAAGTAAATGCAAGCGCAGAGTGCGCGAAAGAACAATTTTAAAATTCTGGCAGAGTCAAGCTACAAACGAGTGCAGGTGCCAGTGAAAGTGCAAATTAAAATACAAGGAAAATAAATAAATCTGTCTCCACACAACACACGCTATCACAGTTTTGCCAACATTACAAGCAAAAGTGAGAAACAATAAGACAAGAAACAGGCCCAAGTGGCTTGTAAACAGCAGTCTATGTATTCTGGCTGAAGAATTCTTAACAGGGAGGAATGATGAGAGACGATGCATTAAAAGATCAGAGAAGCCAGTATAAAAAGAATGGAACCTATTAAGAAACAAATAAGACAATAAGGACAGAGAAACACTAAGGTGCTGATTCCGATTCAGGAAAAACCACTCCGAATAGCCCGTTCGGAGAGCTTTTCCCGTACGAATCGTACCCTGCAACTTCTCCCGTACGTACGATGAAGTACGATTTCTACCAGGAGCCGTACTCCGTACGAGTCGTACAGAGACTGTACAACTCTCATCTACGTACCATTCTCCCTCGGAACCCGCTGTAAGCGACATCTGTACGGTTCGCGGCTGGTTTTTACGACCCAGCAAGTACGATACATGTCGGGTACGCACCGTACGACCCTTTTTCAATGGGAGCTGAAAACGCCGTAAAAGCTGAGTTTGTGCCAGAACAGGTATGGATCATGGGGTATACGAGCCGTAACCTATGCACGATGGGTGTACGAGCCGTGCCCCATGTACGATGGGTGTACAAGCCGTACATCATGTACGATGGGTGTACAAACTGTACCCCATGTACAATGGGTGTACGAGCCATACCCCATGTACGATGGGTGTACGAGCCGTACCCCATGTACGATGGGTGTACGAGCTGTACCCCATGTACGATGGGTGTACAAGCCGTACCCCATGATGGGCACACGCATCGAACATGGGGTACAGCTCGTACAACCATTGTACATGGGGTACGGCTCGTACACCCATCGTACATGGGGTACGGCTCGTTCACCCCATGATCGCAGGGGTACAGTGCGTACCCCTGCGATCATGGGGTGTACGGACTGTACGTGTGTATGTGTTTATGTGCTTTTCCGTATGACTCGCCCTTACCTGACATGGACCGTACAAATTGCGTCCTCATACCTCGGTCTGGATTGTACTCGTCGGGTCGTACGGCAAGTGTACGAGTCATACGGAATGTGTACGAGTCATACGGTTCACGGTTTCAGGCTTGCAATACGTATGGATCGCGACGATTCGGACGGATTCACAAAATATGGATCGTACTACGCTACTCGGACAGACGGGTACGATTCGTACGGAGAGGTCTACGGATACAAATCTTACGGACCATTTTTTTCCCAAATCGGAATCGACCCCTAAGAGTACAGAAAAGACTATAACAAAGAGCAGCACTATAAGGAAAGACAAGTAAAAATAAAGAAAGAGATAAAAATTTAACAAGAGAACAGACAGTATAAGCAGAGATAGGTAGACTGTCAGGAAAAACGGCGGAGATTATGGAAAAAGGTGCAACTATAAATCCTTAATTTACACAGATGCTCAGTGTGATTCTAAACAAATGATTTACAACCATACAATTCAACAAAACACATTACCCACACTAAAACGTTTAAGTGAGTCAACACATTACATGTATATGAACACTACATTTCAGTAGACAATCCTGACTCATTTTTCAAATACATTTCAAATTTGCTGCATTATATTTTTGCCAACATTACAAGCAAAAGTGAAACCCAATAAAACAAGAAACAGGCCCAAGGAGCTTATACATCTACCAAACACTGTATGCATCAAACTATGTATTCTGGCTAAGACATTCTTAACTGGGAGGTATGATGGGAGACGGTGCATTAAAAGGTCAGAGAAGCCAATATAAAAAGAATGGAGACTATTTGGAAACAAATGAGAAAATAAGGACAAAGAGACACTAAGCGTACAGAAAGGACTACGACAACAAGCAGCACTATAAGTAAAAATAAAGATAGAGAGAAAATATCTAAAGAGAACAGACAATATAAACAGAGAGATGCAGACTGTCAGGAAAAGCTGCGGAGATTATGGAAAAAGGTGCAACTATAAATCCTTTATTTACACAGATGCTCAGTGTGATTCTAGTCAAAATATTTAAAACCATACATTTTCACAAAACACATTTACCAAACTAAAACATTTAACTGACTGCACACATTCTACATTATTTAATACTGCACTTTTTTGCAAAAACCTGACTCACTAACCACATTAATTTACCAAATGATTTATCACAATAATTATTCAAATACACTTAAACTCAAAATACAATTCTACAAATTTTTCAAGATTAAATACATTACTTTTACTAAAAATAAAATGGACCACATACATTCCCTTACAACTTTTAAACTCACCTCTCAAAGTGATTGGTAGATTAAGAAGAATGCCACTCACACAGCAGACAGCCTTATACAGAACCTCTCTGCACCAGTGCTTGCAGCAGAACCAACAAAATGGCACATTTCCCTCTTAATTTACACATATATACACATTACTAACAAATCAAATTATTTCACACAATAATTGAAAACCAAAGACATAGTTTTATTGCTTCAATAATTCAAACCTTGCCAACTGACATAACTATTCCACCCTACCCCCAACTGTAAACTGGCACCAGAGGTCACAAGTTCACCACTCTATAAAACACTGCTTCTTAACATATTCAGACTATACATAAGTACTTACTTATAAGTACCAATAAAAAAAGCTCTAGTTAGAACCAACCAACACATAAATACATAAACTACAAACATATCTCAAAAATATATTTTTTCAAATCATTTTTTTCATGCTAGGGTAAGCTTACGGAACGACTTACGGACTTTGCACCGTACGTCGTACATATTTGCACCTTACGCACACGGTAAATCTATCGTAAAAAATAATAGCGCCTATTACAAATGTTTTATAATCCCGGGGACCCCATCCCCTGGGGCTAATAAAAAACATTGGGGACCGTGGGGGGAGCCCAAATGCCCCCACGGTCCCAGCCAACTCCCCACGTCCTTTGGGAGCCGGCATTGCTTTTGTCAGAGAGACCAGATAACATGCTGGTCTCTGACGAAAAGCAGTTTGCTGTGGAAGGGTGGGAGCCGCAAGACTCTGCCCTACCACAGCAAACAGCAGTGTCCCGGGATTGGGCACCCCGGGATACTGCAGGAGCCGGGCCTGGTGGTTGGCGGTTCCAAGGGCCATCGAGGGCTCCAGGAGGGGGGCCGTGCGGCCCCCCCTCCCAACAACAACAAAGCGCCGGGGGTGGTGATCCCTGGGGCTTGGAGGTCCATAATGGACCCCCCTATATTAAATATTACAACGCCGGGGCGAGTGGGGGGGCAAAGAGCCACCCCACATGATTTTTTCTTATTTTTTAAAAGGAAGCCCCGGGGGTGGCGGTCCCCAGGGCTGCGGGGGGCAAACAGCCCCCCGGCAAACATATACAATAAGCCCCGGGGATTATAAAAAATTTGTATTAGAAGTTATTTTTTTTACGATAGATTTACCGTACGCGTACAGTGCGAATTTCGTAAGTCGTCCCGGAAGCGTACAACACTAAATAAAAAAAAAAAAAACTGAACATTGGGAATCATTGTAAAACCCCCTAACTAACCCAAGGGAGTCAGGAACTACTACAGCAAACAACAAACATCTCCTGTCAATATACACAATCAATCCACACACATATACAAATAAATTACAAATCACATTTATTCACACAATAAATTAAAATGAAACACACTTTTAAATTGCTTGAACTTTTGAACCCTTTCCAACTGACAAACACTTTCAACCCTTCCCCCATTCCACATTCTGCCAGTTACCATAGAAACACTTCAGGGAACACCTGAGTGACACAGGTGAAAAGTTCATCATACATTGTTGCAAATCAAAACAGCAATTTTGCTTGACTTGTACCAGCTTATCCAAAGTAATGTTCCTTTCTATCACTTTTCCTTAATAAATACAGGCTTTTAAAAATCAGAAAATTGCTCCCTACTTTTGTAGCTAGTAACATTTCAAACAACCAATCACTTCTTTGCTTTTTTTTAAAACTCTACCTATCCACCATTTTAGAAAAAAAAACTTCAAACTGCCCTTTCATTTACAGACTCCATCTGAGTCCTTCAAGACCTCTCTTCAAGATGCTTACAGTGTGGATTGTGGGACACAGCTATATTTTCTGGAGTGAAAGGTCATTAAATGGATTGGACAAAGAGGTTTAAAGTGGCATCAATTGATACCATTGGTGAATCCCTTTTTGCATCTCCAACACCCTGACCTCATAATTGTGCACTATGGTGGCAATGACCTACGCACTTTGACTGGGGTAGGACTGGACATTTTTATGAAGGACACCTTTACAGAACTGATGTCACTTTTCCCTCAAACTGCCTTTGTCTATTCTAATATATGTCAAAGGCAGAAATTCGACTGGTCCAATCAATTTTGTCCACAAATTGAGAAAGCTGGGAAGCATGTGAATGAATCTGTTTCTGCATTTCTAAGAGACTACAAAAAGGGGTCCATTAACCATAACAACCTGCGCCTCAATATGCATGCCATCTATCGGAGAGATGGTGTACATTTTACAGATGAGGGGAATAGAGTCTTGCTCTTGAACCTTAGACTCTGCATAGGTACTTACTTGTAGGTACTAAAATATCCGAATAAACACAAGGGCTCTTTTTAGAGCTACCAAACATCTAAGCACATACACTTCATAAATATCTAAAAATGTTTTACTTTTTCTTGAATAGGTAAGCTTACCAAACGACTTACGGACATTGCACCGTACGTCGTGCGTAATTTGCACCGTACGCGCACCGTATATATATTGGTAAAAAAATAGTGTCTATTACAATGTTTTTTATAATCCCCGGGGACTCCATACCATAAAAAATGTTGGGGACTGTGGGGGGAGCCCAAATGCCCCAGCCGGCTCCCCATGTCCTTAGGGAGCTAACATGCTGGTCTCTCTGATGAAAAGCAGTTTGCTTGTGGTAGGGTGGGAGCCAAGAGGTTCTGACCTACCACAGCAAACAGCATTGTCACAGAATTGGGCACCCCGGGACACTGCAGGAGCCGGCCCTGGGGGGTCCATCGAGGGCTCCAGGAGGGGGGCCAAGCAGTCCCCCTCCCAACATCAACTAAGCCCAAGTGGGTGGTAGTCCCCGGGGCAGGTGGTCCATCACGGACCCCCCTATTTTACATATAAGTGCCCCAGGGAGGTGGCGGTCCCCGGGGCATGTGGGGGGGTTGATTCCCCCCACAATATTTAATTTTCAATAAAAAAACAAAGCCCCAGTAGGGTGTCGCTCCCCGGGGCAGTGTGGGGGAGATTTGGTCCTCCGGGGGGCTAATTTATAAAAAAGGAGACCAAGATTTATGTTTTTTTCACAGAGTTCGCGTACCGTACGCGGACACCGTGATTTAAAAAAAAAATGACATGGGGGGGCCTTGGGGATCCTTGTGGGACCCCCTGAGCAGGCCTTGGGGGTCAGGGTATATTTACCTTGCCCCCTTTGTGTGTTTTATGCATTTGTTTTCAGCTTTCTTCCTACCGAGGCACAAGAGATGGCTGCCAACACTTCCTGGTTTGAAGTGTTGACAGACAGCTGACATCTAATTAGCATGCAGCTAATGCTCGCGAGGGAACGCGTACGGTAAGCACACTGTACAGAGTACGGTAAGCTTCTATAGATATACTTATGAATTTACTTATGATTTTCTAAGGAACTACTGAACGAATTTACACCATTCAACAAAAAGCGCGATCTGCGAACAAAACTCTACCTTTTTGCCAAATTTGGTGTAATTCCATTCAGGTTTCACACATGTTATAGTTAGCTGAAAATTTCACTCATACAAAGCCATTGAAATGCCCCTGTTATGTTAATGTCCTTTGAGATGTCATCAGTGATGTCATGAGTGATGTCACAGACCATGTCATGAGTGATGTAATATGTGACGTCATCAGCAGTGCATTACGGGCGTGCAAGTTATAGTTAACTATAACGGGGGAATTTCAATGGTTTTGTATGAGTGAAATGTCCAGCTAACTGTAACGTGTGTGAAACCTATGGTTTTGTCAGTGAATTTCAAAGGTTTTTCAAATGCTAATTGTTAACTATAACGTGTGGGAAACCTACGGTATTTTCTGTGAATTTCTAAGGTTTTTTAAATGCAAATTTTTAACTATAACGTGGGTGAAACCTATGATTTTTCAGTGAATTTCAAAGGTTTTGTACATGATAATTTTTAAGTGTATTAATTTATTTTTTCTTTTTTTTACTAATTTTCCTCATTTATAAATTAAATATTTACATCCTATTTTGTTTTATTTATATTTCATATTTAATTGTAAAATAATAACAACATGAAATACAACAATATTTTTTGTATTAATTTGTTTTTTTTACAAACATAAAAATAAAATTTTATATTCTTCTTTTTTTGGGGGATAATCACTCGGTACGCGTCCGGTAATCGCACCGTTGTTTGTACTGTAAATTTTTCACTGCGTGTACCCAAGCACACGTTATGCATACGTTTTGATGTTACACCCACCCACCCACGTCGTGGGACACACACTGGACCCCATCTTCTCTGCAAGCCCCCACGTCTCCTTCAACCGCACCACCGAACCCCACTGGACTGACCACAGATGCGTCCACTTCACCTTCAGGAAACCAACCACACACCATCGCACCCCACAGCTGCCACACCGCTGCTTGGGAAAAGTCACCGAGGACCAACTGACGACCACCTTCGCCCGGAGGCCACCCACTGACCCCACCGACCCAGACACCAACGCAACCAAACTCACACAGTGGATCAACGACTGTGCTAACACCCTCGCCCCTCTCAATACCTCCACAACCAATCACACCAACAAGAAAGCCACTTGGTTCACCGAAGACCCCCGGACCTCCAAGCACACCCGTTGGAAGCTGGAAAAGAAATGGCTCTACAACCGAACACCAGACAGCCACATAGCCCTTAAGAGCGCCACCTGCAGATACCACCAACTCATCAGGACTGCCTTCAAGGACCGCCTTCAAGGACCACCTAGACAACAACGCACACAACACCAAAGAGCTTTTCAGCATCGTGAAATAACTCTCCAACCCCAGCTCCAGCACCAATGACATCCCACCATCACAAGACCTGTGCAACTCCCTGGCCATCTTCTTTCACTGCAAGATCACCGATACCCACGAAAGCTTCAACTCGGAACCCCCCGCACCCACAACCGAGTCCAGCGCCCCTGCGATTACCACCCGCTCCAGCCGCCTGACCACCTGGTCCAGCATCAGCGACGAAGACACCATCAAAACCATGAACTCCATCCACTCTGGATCCTCCACAGACCTCTGCCCTCACCACGTCTTCAACAAGGCCATCACTACCATCGCGCCCCACCTCCGGAAAAACATCAACTGCTCCTTCGAGACAGCCACCTTCCCGGAAAGCGGGAAGCCTGCCGAGATCAACGCCCTTCTAAAGAAACCCAAGGCAGACCCCTTGGACCTCAAGAACATCCGGCCCATCTCCCTGCTCCCTTTCCCGGCGAAAATAACAGAGAAGATCGTCAACAAACAGCTAACCCGCTACCTTGAAGACAACAATATCCTGGACCCCTCCCAATCGGTTTTGGCAGCAACCACAGCACCAAGACCGCCCTCATCGCCACCACTGATGACTTCAGGACTCTGATGGACAAAGGAGAAACAGCCGCCCTCATCCTCCTGGACCTATCAGCAGCCTTTGACACAGTCTGCCACGGCACACTATCAACACGCCTCCAGGACGACGGCATTCAGGAAAAGGCCCTGGCCTGGACCACATCCTTCCTCTCCGGAAGAACTCAGAGCATCCGCCTCCCAACCTTTCATTCAAAAACCACTGAGATCATCTGCCGCGTTCCACAGGGATCCTCCCTCAGCCCGATGCTGTTCAATATCTACATGGCTCCTCTCGCCCACGTCAAAAAAATCTCAATATCATCTCCTATGCTGACGATACCCAGCTCATCATATCCCTAACCGAAGACCCCCACACCGACAAAGCCAACCTCCACAGAGGAATGAGGGCCGTAGCCGACTGGATGAAGGACAGCAGACTGAAGATGAACTCAGACAAGACAAAGGTCCTCATCCTCGGACCCTCCCCATCAGCCTGGGATGACTCCTGATGGCCCACATCACTAGGCACAGCCCCGGAACCCAAGGACGCAACCTGGGGGTCATTCTCGACTCCACCCTGTCAATAACCAGGCAAGTCAACGACGTCTCCGCATCCTGCTTCAACACCCTCCGAATGCTCCGCAGAATCTTTAAATGGATCTCTATCGACACGAGAAAAACCGTCACCCAGGCCCTCGTCACCAGCCGACTCGACTACGGGAACGCCCTCTACTCAGGAACAACAAACAAGCAACTAAGACAACTACAACGAGTCCAGAACGCCTCAGCTTGTCTGATCCTCAACGTCCCCCACCGCAGCCACATCACACCCCACCTGAGAGGCCTGCACTGGCTCCCCGTCAACAAGAGGATCACTTTCAAGCTCCTCATCCACGCACACAAAACACTTCACAACACTGTACCTTCCTACCTCAACAACCGACTCAGCTTCCACACCCCCTCCCTAAGCCTCCGCTCAGCCAACCTCGCCCTCGCCACAGTCTCTCGCATCTGGAAAACCACAGCTGGTGGAAGATCCTTCTCCTTCCTCGCCGCCAAGACCTGAAACACCCTCCCAACCAACCTATGACAGACTCAGGACCTACTGGCATAAGAAGACTCCTGAAGACCAATAAAAATGATAATTTATGCATTTATTGTTAATTTTAAAGGTAGACATTATCTGGGATAATGAAGAAAATGTTTTTTTTTCTTTTAAGAACCGTATATTACTTTTTAAAGTAATTACGAATCTCGCGACGGTGCGTCATACGTGCGTCGTACCGTAAGCGCACCATAAGAGGCCAAACAGTCATGTGACATAAAAGAAGAGATTTCATTGGTTCATAATACTTCCTACTGCAATTGTTGAAGGACCCCTCCCATTTTGTTCATTCTACTTTGACTTTTGGAGGAGTAGGACCCTTTCTTTGTAGCTCAACTAATATGAAAGTTTATTTGAGTATTATGGCTGCACAATCTCCACATTCTTTTGAATATTGTTCAGATGACAACACCTTTCTGGCAAAACTTCCTCCCAAGAAAAATAAGGAAGCATTTATCTGGAAATGTTTCACTTTTCCTGAACACCCAAAAAAAGTGAACGCACCAGTGGTGACCTGCAACATTTGCAGTACAACTCTGTCTCGTGGGGACCCAAATGAAAAATATTCTTTTGAGACGGCCAGTAAGGACAGACACATAAAAAATGTATATCCTCACTACGCAAGAGAGAAGATTCACAGTCTGCAGGATTTTCCACCACCTGCAATTTCGAGCACCTCAAGTGCACTGCCACCACCATCAGGAAGCACTCCTACTAAAATGATAGTTCCTCAATTTGCCAACATCATGTTGCTCTGTAAGTTTTGCAATGACCTTTTTTTTTTAATTTTGTGTTCCAGGTCCACAGTTTTTTTGTTAAAAGTTCTATTTTTCTAGTTTTTGTTGCTATAAAAAAACAAAAAACACAAAATTTGGTAAAATAACTACAAAAAACACACAAAACAAAAAAGAAAAACTACCTCTACTGGTCAAAAAAAGAACTATATTTCTATGTTTGCGTGTAAAAGTTTGTCAGAGTGAATGTCTAGTTCATATATGAATGAATGAATGAATATGAAAGAGCAAAACTATAAGGATCTGGTACAGCATAAATCTCTAAAGTATTTATCTATAGTATACTGTACTTCCTCCGGAGCACTGAAATGTAACATATCTATATAAATATATTACAAGTCTATGCTTCAATCTGCACTATCAGTGAAACTGTGTGAATGTATTTGCATGTATTAAGGGTGGTTTTACAACCCCCTTTTGTCTCTTTTACACAACCGTTTCATCACATTTGTGATGCAGCAGTGGTGCAAAAGATGCACTATGATGTATGCTATTTACAATCTGACGTACTTGGAAAGTGCGTCATATTGTAAAGCTGTGCGCCAAAAATAGGCTTTCCTGCATATATGGCAAATGTGCTGGTGCAGGAACGTCTCCTAAAAGTGACTAAGTGAAATTTAGAATATTTAATTCAGTCATTTTTCGGCTTATACTGAATTATAAGCATAGGGCCCTGAATTGTCTGTACTGTAAATGTAGAACAGCGTCAAAAGGCCATGGTTGTTGCTAGAAATACCCCCACCAACAACCATTGTACACCCCTTTAACGCATAACACTGTATTAAAGGGTCTCATATTTGTCAGGCAACAGTACACCAAACAAAGTGCCATAGAGCTACCTTAAAAATGTTATGCTGACAGCAGTGCCACAAAACATCACAAAAAGTGACGTTCTAATGGCGCAATACATCTCATAAATGGGGCGGTGAATGATTACAATTCTGCAAGGAGACTGTCTAAAAGGGTTTGAAACAGTCCATGCCCTAAGCCCACTTTACCTCATAAGTACTTTGGTACTGCCTCAATGATTAGAAAACTGCAAATAAACTATCTGGTTGAATGTATAGCAGCTTCACTTTTAGAATATAACCTTATAGTCCACCATAGAGGGCTATACCGGCTATAAAGCTCTCTGCACCGTTATAGACCACAAGCCGAAGGTGAGGGCCTTTAACAGCGGAGAGAGACTTTAATAGTGGTATACCCATCTATGAAGAGCAATAAGGCTATTAGAACATTCTGTCACTAAAGGACAGAATTTTCTAACAAAGAAAACAAAGCCTTTTGGGAGCGAGAAGGGAATTGGGATTGATTGCAGACTAAGGAATTGAAGGTGCGAAATACAAGTGTGTAGGTGGTTAGAAGACTGTATGCGTAGTGGATAGGGTTTTGAAGCAGTCAATGTGCTAAGGCCTGGGTCACTGCATGAGTATTTGGGCACTGACTGAATTATTATAGTACTACACGGAGAGTGCCTGGGTGAAATTATGAGTGGTTGGGGTGTGGCGCAGTGAATTGATTAGTACATGGTGCTGAATGGGTCACTAGAGGGGTGCAAGGGTAGTGACAGGGTATTTGCGTGCATGTGGTTAGAGGACTGCATGTGTAATGGACAGGGGTTTGAAGCAGTCTATTTGCTAAGACCTGGGTCACTGCATGAGTACTTGGGTACAGACTGAATGATTAGAGTACTGCAAGGATAGTACCTGGATAGTACCTGGGTGGTTGGGTTTTGGAACAGTGAATGGATTAGTAGAGTACATGATGCTGAATTGGTCACTAGAGAAGTACAAAGGGAGTCACGGGGTGTGTGCTGGTGTGTATGACTACTGACAGGGGAGTTGAAGGTGTGAAAGACAACTGTGTAGGTGGTTAGATGACTGCATGTGTAGTGGATAGGGGTTTGAAGCTGTCCATGCGCAAAGGCCTGGGTCATTGCATGAGTACTTGGATACTGACTGATTGATTAGAGTACTGCAAGGAGAGTCCCTGGGTGAATTTATAAGTGGTTGGGTTTTGGCGCAGTTAAAGGATTACTACATGGTGCTGAATGGGTCACTAGTGGAGTGCAAGAAGAGTGACAGGTTGTTTGCTGGAGTGTTTGGATACTGACTGGGGAATTGAAAGTGTGAAAGACAAGTGTGTAGGTGGTTAGAGGACTGCATGCATATTGAAGAGGGGTTTGTACCAGTCTATGTGTTAAGGCCGGGTCACTGCATGACTACTTGGGTACTGACTGAATGATTAAAGTAATACAAGGAGAGTGCCTATTGAATTTTAAATACCTTCATTTTTTACCACAGTGCATACAAAAATACATTCTATTGAATAGCTCTGTACAATACGAAATGAGCAATCACAGAGACTTTGCCAGAAGCCAAAGGATATACACCTGGAAATAAAAACTATAACACACAAGTTTGAAGCATTCCATGCTGTAAGACTCAGTTTATACCGTAATAACTCTCAAACCATTTTTAATTGTTATTCATAAATTTCTTATAACATTTCATAATGTAATAGAACATCTAGCATGATTTCATCAGGAATTTCATTTGCTACTTCATCAATTTCAAAACTTATGACATTAAAGTCAATATCATCTAATGCTTCAATGCATCCTTGCTGCTGTCCAAAAAAGGTACATTTAAGTCCTCTATCAGACTGTTAGAAATTTCAAAAGTGTCTTCAATGTTCTATTAAAGTTGATCCATACTACATTTTATTATGTTGCTGTACCTTGCAGGAAAATATGAACACTTCATTTTAACATTTTCCCTAATAGATAATACAAAAGTAGCTTTATCAACTATTTTGCCCTTTAAAAACTATTATGCAGAAACCTTTCTCAACTACTTTACATGATTATATCAATTACATTTGTTTATAAGAATTTGTACTTATAAAATGTCCTTAAATTTTTAAACCAATCAGTGTTTATCATTTTAGAAATAAACTAAGGCTATTATAATGAATGCAGTGCTAAAAAAAATAAAAAATATCTATCCATCTTACCAATTCCAAAGCAGTTGATGTGCTGTAGTTAAATGCAAAGAAGACAAGTACACTCTCTATATATGTTTTTTAAATTTCTTCAAACGTGTTTCAAAGACACAAACCATTTTTACAAACTTTTGTATACCATAGACGTTGTGTTACTTCACTTTTGTAGAAGTACATCCCATTGATCATTTTTCATAATTAGTTATACTTACCTTCAAAATAATAAATTAAAAAAAATAATAATTAATCCAAATTTACTATCTGTAGAAGACAAAAAAATATATAGTTACAATTTATCTTACACACACAAAATCATTTCTAAAGAATTTAATTTGTTTTTTTTTTGCTGTTCTCAGAATATATTGAATTTCACTACAAACAGTGAGTTGAATAGTACTCATCAAATAACAGCGGGCAAAAAACAGACAATCAAGAAGATTATCTTAAAAAAAAATAAACAACAATCTCAATAAATATTTCCAAAATAGAAATAAAATATATCATAAATGTTTTTTCCTAAGACCAATTTCTAACGTAACTATAAGGTATGTCAAACAATCTGGAAATACCAAAACACCATCATTATTTTCATTCCATGATAACATTTGAAAAAAAGCTGTTAAAGGTTTCACAATCTTTTCCTCATGGCCAAATAGCATGTTTGTAATTCTTACTTTGAAAGATGATCAAAAGTAACTCTGAACATTTGCCTTCCAGTATTCTGATCCAAAACCATTGATATCATTTGCATTGTCCACCAGTGCTGATCCGTCAACCCAACGCTATTAAACATCTTCATAGCCACCCTTACACAAGTGACTCGCCATCTCAACCACAACATCATCTCTTGCGTGGACGATACCCAGCTCATCCTGTTCCTCATCAAGGAACCACATACCATAACAAATAACCTCCACAACATAATTAAAGATGTTAAAGGAGCAGCTCTGTAAATTTGAACTTGCACAACATGAAGATACTAATCCTCAAACCCACCTATTCACCTTCAGATGACTTCGGCCAACTACACTGTAAACAGTATCAACACCTACTAACCATGTACACAACTTATGATTCATCGTTAACTCCTCACTCTGCATGTGAAAGCAAGGCTACAGCATCTCCTCATATTGCTAATAAACCCTAGACATGCTCTGCAACATTTACAAATGGAGTCTAACCAAGAGAAGAAGAACAGTGACACAGGCCCTCATTAACAACAGACTACACACTTGAAACACTCTACACAGGAATTTCAAGCAAACACCTACAACGACTATTACAAATCAAAAACACCTCAAACTGACTGATCTTCAATATCCCCTGCCACAACCGCATACATCTATACTGCTTCAACATCAACATGAGGAATATCATTCAAATTCCTTACCTTCCCTTAGAAAAAACTCTACAACACCAAATGAATGTACCTTAACAGCAGTAATCATGAAAGGCCAAAATGTAGCTCTTAAAATTTAGGCTTTAAAAATATTAGGTAAGAATTTGGTAACTCTTTAGGCAAACGTTGCTTAATAACTACTTGAGTATCATTACAATGTATCCAACCTTTCAGACATCCTAAAAAAAACAGTGCAGTGTCCAGATGTTGTAGAAGGTTCATCATGAAAAATAATTGCAACAGCTACAAAAGTTCTTCCTGATATTGATACTTGAGTAGCTACAACATTTTTAATTAAAGTTTCCAATTTTCTTCCATCAGCTTTACAACGTTGCAGCATTAGAATTACAGACTGTCCATAGCTTTGTATAAATAATGTTGATAACATTTCTGACTTACATTGCCTACACTCCATGTTTTGAGTAGCTCCTCTAACTGAATTATTAAAGGACACTGATTCACAGTCTGGCAAAGTCAAGTATATAAATCTTTCAGTGTCTATCTTAGTGGTACATGTCAACAAACAATGTTGACACTCTTGTTCCCATTAATAAAGAAAGGCCAAAAAGGGTTTCAATATCTATACCTTCATCTTCCAATACACCAAGCATAAACTTTAAAAATTCCTGACAATTTTCCTGCATATTTTGTTTAAATTGAGTAGAACCCGAACATTTGTCCAAAACATTTCAAATATCAGAAACACTTTGTATTTTAGTTCTATCACTACTACATTTCGCATAAACAAAATACAGCAATGAACAGAATCTTTTCTCCCGATTTTCAGCAATTTGCTGTTGCAAACTTTGAAGAAGAAAAAAAACATTAACAACTACATTAGCATTGCAGTTGACACCACAACTATTTTGAAACCGATATCCAACATTTTCTTCAACACTATCCTTTTTCTTTTTGCTTGCAGGTGCAAATTCATCTGTTTTTTTCTTTTCTCTACAGTTTCATTACAGATATTCTCAAATCTTCTTTTTCTACCTACTACATGCTTTTCAAACACTGGATATTAATCTAAATTGGGTGCATATTCTCTTCTTAATCTATTATACTCTTTCACACAATTTACATCTGTACTAACCTTTGTCTCATCAAAATCAATCAAATACAATCCAGATAAAGTTCTCACTCGGGACAAAGCAACATATGCCATGCCCTCTTTAAACACTGTACTTCCAAATTATAACTAAAGCACTATCTACATTTAAACCTTGAGATTTATGAATGGTCACCACATATGCCAAACAAATTAGAAACTATTTTCTGCGTACATACAAGTCTTTTACAAGCAAAAAACGGGCAGGACAACAACTAAGTTGTTGTACTTCAGCAATTTTATCAAACTAGATTTTCAAAAATTCAATTCCGACAATATTTACATTATTAACAAAATCAACAATTTTACCCATTGCTCCATTTACTAAACCTTTTCCCACCTTCAAATTATGGCGTAAAATGATCCTACAGTTTTTACATGCATATAGATTCTTTTCTAACCCAGCAGTTTTACTTATCGATTTCTCTAAAGAATCCAATTTCCTCTTCAACTTTTCAGTCAATATAATAGTGATCCTTTCATGTTCTATTTGATCAATTGCTTACAATTTTATAATTTCTTCATTTTCCAACTTTAACATTTCTTCATAGAATATAGAACATTCACGCAGTGTTGGCATTAAACAGATTAGAGTTATTTTCAGCAATTTCCATATATATTTTCTTGGGAACAATATTTTCATTTGGAAACAAATTGGAAAGTAATTGTTTCTGTAAAGCTTGTTTGCCATATTCTGTCAGTTTTCCAATCCTTATATTTGGAGAATGTTTCCATAATCTGCATCATTTGCCTGACACATATTTGTAATAAGCTCCTTATATTGAAAATATGACCAAATGTTAACATTTCCAATACACCACGAAGACTTTTTGGTATCTTCATGTGTCAGGGTTTTACACAACGGTTGTCCTTTTACTGGAGTAAGTTGTAGTAGATCTCCAAAAACTATGAAATCTTTTCCTCCAAATAATACGTCATACTCTGTTTTCAGAACTTCCTCCATTCTCAAATGCACAAAGGCAAGCATTACGTTTGATACCATGCTTACCTCATCAATAACAAGAACTTTCATTTTCTTCAAGACTCTTGAAACTTCAAAACAAGCTTCTCCAGATAGCTTGTGGTATTCCAATTTGTTTTCATGCTCCTCTGGTAGCATTAATAAAAAATGTAAAGTAATTCCGTTAATATTGTGGACCGCCAACCCAGTTGGAGAGGTGACAGCACAAGACAAATGCGAATCAGTTCTTTTGTGTAGATAAGTTGAAATTACTTTTATTAGAAAACTTTTTCCTGTTCCAGCTTGTCCACTCACGTACAATCGGATAGGTTCAAGTAATTCTAATTCTGAATGCCATGGCATGAAAAGTTGCAAAAGAGCTAAATAGTAAAATTCCCTTTTGTCAGGTGTTTCCCTACTCAGTTTACGGTGATTAATCAAATGTCCTTTTCTTTGTTTCACCAGACATCCTTCGGAACCAATCACGGCATATATACCATTACTGATTTTTTCTGTAATATTCCGTTTAAAAATATAGTTTTGCAGCACTTCATACAGACAAATGTTCTCAAGATGATGACTTCTATTTGGATAATATGTATCCAACATATTTGTTTTCACAACATCTGTACTTTCTGGGTCCTTTTCAGCTAAATATTCAATTTCTTGTACAGATTTAAGTACTCTTTTCATGTTGCATCGAGACCTAGACTCACCCAAATGATTGGTCTAGATTTGGAGTAAAGATTTGCAGATTATAAGAGATCCGAGCATTCATACGCTCCAATTTCTCAATGAGATAACATCTTCAAAATGTAAGGGCCCGATTCACAGAATGAACTTAAGACTAAATCTTAAACTTACTACTATTTTGGTATTCACAGAATGCACTTACTACTTTCGGGATGCACAGAATGCACTTACTACTTTCGGGATTCACAGAATGAACTTACTACTTTTGGGATTCACAGAATGAACTTACTACTTTCGGGATTCACAGAATGAACTTACTACTTTCGGGATTCACAGAATGAACTTAAGACTACTAACTTTACTTCCGCCGCCGGGCCATATTTTCCGCCACCGGGCCCGAATTTACGGCACCGGGCCGGAATTTACGGCACTCTGGAGGAATTTGCAAACACGGCCCGCAATTTACGATTACGGGCCGGAAGATACGGATTTTGGCAGTTGGTCATGTAATACAAGGGTAAACACCTGTTCAAGTGCCTACCATCCCCCACCAGGGATCAGCTCATACACAGCAGCCAATCCCAGCCAACAGTCCCATTTTGCCATGGTGAATGTTTCCAGTGCCTACCATCCCCCGCCACAATCCAGCTGAAGCCAATTAACAATAATTGACCAGCACTAGAAAACACATAAAAGCAGCACACATTGAAGGAACTGGTTTCTCCACAGAGGTTGTGGCTACAACGCTCACAGTGACCCTGAAAATGGACATGGGGAGGAAAAGGAAATTCACAGGCGAAGAGATCACCATGCTTGTGGAGCTCATAGTAAGGCACCACGAGCGCGTCTATGGCTTACCACCCTACTGCACCAGTGGGGGCACAGAAGGCAGAGCTATGGCAGAAGATAGCCACTGCTGTCTCAGCCTTGGGGGTGGAGAGGCGCACAGTACAGGACATTAAATAAAAGTGGCAGGACGAAAGGCAGAGGGTGAAGGAGAAATACTCAAGGATTGAGTTAAGCAGGATCCTCCCTGCTGCATGCCCTGGACCCCGCATCCAGCTCACCCCACTGGAGGAGGATATCCTGACAACAATGCACCCCAACTTGATCCATGGGCTGCCTGTCAGTGACGTCCGCTACATGGTACCAGGTAAGTGGAATGAAAAGGAAAAGTGCATGAAAAGATTGTCTGTGTTACACTGTTATTGTTATTAAGGAACTTGCCCAAAGTGTAAATTAAAATATAGTCAGTCAGAGACTCATGTGTCACCCTCTGTATGCATCACCGTTCTTTAGCCCACTCTGCCACCCCAGTTCAGACATGGCTATATGCAAATCTCCATCCATTACCACCCCCTTTTGTACCGCTTTTGGCCACCATAAGTGTGGCAGAGTATGCTCAGTCGTGAGTCCCTTGCTCACTTTGCCTCTGGATTCAAGCAAGCCGGGCTGAAGGCGGCTGGAATGCCAGAAAACGGTCCGCGGAAGCTTGTTTCCGGTCCAGAGAAGACAGGGCTTGGCAGTTCGGGCTGGACTGTTCCCATGAGGCACAGGGTCAGACTGATTTGCATATAGCCGTGTCTGAGCTGGGGTGGCAGAGTGGGCTAAAGAACAGTGATGGATTAAACCCAGATCTTTTGACTGGGTGTGAGTGTTTGATTAGTTCAGATGCTTCCTCCATTACCACCCCCTTTTGTACCGCTTTTGGCCTCCATAAGTGTGGCAGGGTATGCTCAGACGTGAGTCCCTTGCTCCCTTTGCCTCTGGATTCAAGCAAGCCGGGCTGAAGACGGCTGGAATGCCAGAAACTGGTCTCGGAAGGTTGTTTCCGGTCCAGGGAAGTCATGGCTTGTCAGTTTCGGCTGGACTGTTCCTATGAGGCACAGGGTCAGACTGATTTGCATATAGCCATGTCTGAACTGGATTGTCAGAGTGGGCTAAAGAAAGGTGATGGATTAAACCCAGATCGTTTGACTGGGTGTGAGTGTTTGATTGGTTCAGATGCTCCGTCCATTACCACCCCCTTTTGTACTGCTTTAGGCCACCATAAGTGTGAGAGGGTATGCTCAGACGTGAGTCCCTCGCTCACTTTGCCACTGGATTCAAGCAAGCCGGGCTGAAGACGGCTGGAATGCCAGAAACCAGTCCTCGGAAGCGTGTTTCCGGTCCAGGGAAGGCATGGCTTGGCAGTTCGGGCTGGACTGTTCCCATGAGTCACAGGGTCAGACTGATTTGCATATAGCCATGTTGGAACTGGGGTGGCAGAGTGGGCTAAAGAACGTTGATGCATTAACCCAGATCTTTTGACTGGGTGTGAGTGTTTGATTAGTTCAGATGCTCCGTCCATTACCACCCACTTTTGTACCGCTTTTGGCCGCCATAAGTGTTGCAGGGTATGCTCAGACGTGAGTCCCTTGCTCACTTTGCCACTGGATTCAAGCAAGCCGGGCTGAAGACGGCTACAATGCCAGAAACCGGTCTCGGAAGGTTGTTTCCGGTCCCGGTAAGGCATGGCTTGTCTGTTCGGGCTGGACTGTTCCCATGAGGCACGGAGTCAGACTGATTTGCATATAGCTGGGGTGGCAGAGTGGGCTAAAGAATAGTGATGCATTAACCCAGATCTTTTGACTGGGTGTGAGTGGTTGATTGGTTCAGATGCTCCGTCCACTACCACCCCCTTTTGTACCACCACCCTCTGTATATAGCAGCACAAGTCCCAGAATCCTTTGCATTAGAAATGGCAAATCCCTCCCCCTCTATTGAAAACATGGACACAGTACTGCAGCCATACATACACAACCCTGCTAATTTAATAACTGTTCATATTGACTGAAAATGTGCCATGCTATATGGAAATGCTAAATAAAGTTACAAATATAAAGTAGCAATTGATAGTTATTAGCAGGGAAGCGCCAGTACCAATGTGACATGCAAGTCAACCCTTGCGCATACACGGATGCGTTGTGCTTAGATGGTGGTGCACTGTGGCGCAGGGATAGACATATGCGTCTTGAATCGGATGGTGTGTAGGGGGGCTTTGCTGGAGTTGTGTCGCAAGAGCGATGCAACTCCAATAATGTCCATGCACTGCCCATACCTAACGTGCTGCGCCACTCCTTACGTCTGCTTCAAGCAGGCGTAAGGTTGCGTTGCAGCGGCCTCTGAAATGTGATTATGAAACCTTGTAGATTTCACGGAACCACTTGTACGCTGCTCATCCCAAAGGAATGCCCACCCTGGCTACACCAGAGCTGAAGCAGGCTCAATGTCCTCTGCCTCTGGACCCTTAATATCGAGAATCCTTTGATGTTTTTTTCTATAATTTACCCAACTGGTAAACTTACCCGATGAACATCAAGATCATCTGTACTTGACAAATTATTTAAGGTCACTAGGGGTCCCGAGAGTTGCCCTGTAACAAGCAGTACATCATTTCTGCTTAATATTGAAGTGCTCCATAATTGGGCCATTTGTTAAAAGGTCTATTCAATTGCAGAATTTCATCTGCCATTTGATCAGTACTTACATATGAAAAGTGTGATACTTTTATTCAACCACTGCAGGCGCCATCCATCTTTGGCTCATGCAACACAGTGCACACCTTTCTCAATACATTTCATCCTTCTGAAATTCTTCTTTTGCATCATCTTGCACCCATATTTCACTGTTTTTTAGAATCTTCCAGTAGTTCTCCAGAAGAAGGCGTGCGTAACGCCAAAACACGCGTAGAGATTACCTTTTACCCACTGTTTTGTTGTTTAGTCTTTTCATTTAATTTTATATATGCATTGTATGTTATTTCATGTCCTATATTGTTCTAGACATTATTGTCATTCACTGTATTCCTGCCACCCCATGTGGTTTTTAAACTTTTATGTGTATATGTTTTTTTAATAAATGAACAATATATTTTTTAAACTTATTTGCCGTTATTTGTTCAGTACACTGTCATATTGATTCAAATTGTGTTGATGTACCTGACAATTTTCAGGACCCTCAGGTTGCCTAGGATTTGTTATATTTGAAATATGCAGGTTCAATGTTGCACAGGGCCTCACAATGTGATGCTTCACCATAGAAGCGTCACCTTGTGAATTATTCTAACTGTGTTGTCTGTTGTACACCACCGTTGTGTCACAGAAGTGATGCAACAGCAGTGTAAATCTTATTCAAGGGACTTGTAAACCTTCCACAAAGCAGAAGGTGAGAGTATCATCAGATGTAAATGTCATTCACATATTCTGTTGTCCATTTTCCACTCTGCCTTGCCATTACATCCCCAACACACCACTGCTCCTACCTGCCCCGTCTGCAGCAGTACTTCACAACACTGTTAGCACGCAGAAGATATGGGCAAATCCCCAAAACGTTCCACAAGCACATTTCCCATTTGTTTATTTTTCTCTATTCTCACCCATTGACACATCCAGCTAGAGCACGGACAACTGCAGTAGCAGAGGTCACCGCATCTAATGGGATGAATCAGCAACGTACAGAGGAAGGCATGATAACCACAATAACTGGTAAGTCATGCTGTCGAGGAGATGGTCAAGATGCATACATTGTCATGAGACAACAGAGGGACAAATAGTGCCCAGATATGTAGGTCAACCAGTGATGCAATATTAGCTTCATTACAATTGGAGTTGTCAATGGACATTCACCTTTACCATATGACATTTTTTTACAGCCAAAGACAACATGTAAAATGTCTTGGCTCATCATACCTTTGTAAATGTGGTACACAACTTGTATTTTACCAACAGACCCAGACCGGGGAAACCATTCCTGTAAACGAAGGCCACAACTAGTCAAAAGGGTGTAGCCACGATATTGTCATAGTGTCTGTAGAACTTATCAAGAACGTCTATTTGCACAGATATGGAAATGAAAAACAAACAGTGAGATACCAGTCTCTGTAGTATTGACAATGCATACACTGTCCAACTTCAAATCTTAACAACCAACATTAAATTGCACAGTCCACACAGCTGGTCATGTACTGCGTACATTGGATGGATAATTTTCTGGGCATCAACAAAACACGATAGTGGACCTTACCTCAGAATTCGTAGGCATGTCATTGTGATATAGGTAGCATAAAGGTAGTGGGCCCATTCCAAGTGATATGTGGGAGCACTCCGTACATTATGTATTACACACTTCTGCAACAGTGTTGTTCAAAACTGCTTGTGCTTGTATTCTGTGCCAGAAATTGAAAGCATCACATGTGGCAGCAGGAATGGAAAGTTGCAAAACACACTTATCATTGTAGGTACAATGCGGTCCTCCCAGATACAAAGACGCACACTGACTCCTGCTACTAGGTTGGGCTTGACATCTGTCCATGGACCACACACTGCTCCGGTGCTGGGCCAAGGTAAGTAAACCTGGCTGAATGCACTTCAATTGTGCCTTTCACCTCCACCGTATGTGTTGTATAACACTGTTGTCCTGCATCACAATATGCTCAGATAGGACATCTGAACACATGTCCAATCAGACCCTGGTGGCACAAGAGAGGCTGACATAAAATGTATGCCAAGTGTGTGCAGAATGGACATACAATAGAACAATGTGTCATATGAACTGACCAAAACACAACAGGCTTGCAATTCAATGATAGGATGAATTCGTAGAATACTGTACATGGTCAAATCAAAATTAAATTGGTATGGTCGAGGCAAACACTGGTGCCAGTTGTGTACCTTTCGGATGGGGGTAGGTGCTGCTAAGGTGACTCTTCATGCAGTTACACCTGCAAAATGAATTGGCTGAAGAGCTACATGATAATCCAGTGCAGGTGGGAAGCCTCAAAGCTTTTCATCTCATCTGCAGTGTGTGATCATAACCAAATTGTGTTTTCTGCCTGCCTCCCTTCTATCATATTCACATGTATAGGTGAGTGTTTGACATAAGAGGTTTGGATGTCTGCTGCACAAGACACCATCTGTTGTCATGTAAGTAGTACCATGATGTTGGAAATGGAGTATGGGAACAGAGAACACTCAAAGGATGGACATTAGTAATCTGTGTTCTCTCATTCAAATTTGAGCTGTGTGACCTCATGGGTAGGGAAGCACAAATGGGCAAGATCATGTCCCTGACAACTGCACATCTCACACATGAATTCCTTACTGACTTGTTAACAGACAACATTACACCCATTATAAAAGTTAGTCTCGATGGTAAAGGTGAAATCAGTGTAATGCAGATGAGTCAGGGTCATTTATCCCCTTCCTTGAAATATCAGTAACCTTCTCATACAAGTTTGTCAGTTGATGTGTCATCTTATTGATGTCAGTGCTGCATGGATGTAACAGCTGTCAAATGCTGCTTGTGAGCAGGTGCCCACATGCAAAGTCAATGAGGTAAACATGCTGCACATCGTCTTTGATTCTCCGCAAATGGTTAATGAGAGCAACATGGTTGGCTCATAGCTACAATAAATGTAAATGTAAATTTATACTTGTATAGCGCACTACTCACCCGCAAGGGTCTCAAGGCGCTTGTACGAATACCGCTGTGGAACCCATCCTGGCTTTCCCTGTGAGGCGTCTACTCCTGGGCACCCCCAAGGTGGAGGCCAGGCATCCTTAGCGTTGTGGGGGCCGTTGTGGAGATTAAGCAAGCTATTGCCCAGAGTTGCAGAGTGGGACTCCATGATTGGAATAGGCACTGAGGCGGGAATTATCAGGTCCGTGGAATTTTGAGCCCAAGACCCGCCGAGGCAGGGAATTGAACCCTGGTCCCGGGCTAGACCTCTGCATCAGGGTCTCTGCTCTAACCATTGAGCCACACTTCTCCACAATCTGTTGTACTAAAATATGGACATGTATTTCTCATCACAGATGCTGACAGGATGAGACCACTGCAGCGGACAACATCCCGGGGGATGCATGAAATCCTGGCTGCAGCTGTGAAACCGTTGCGCACCTGTCCTTCAGGTAAATGGGGCATGAGGTGTGTCACCTGCTTAGATTACTTAGCCATGACAGAGATCGAGTTCCCCTTCTGCATGGAATCAACAGGTGTTGTTTACAAAGTGAAAACTAACCAGGAGTGTCACATATGCCTGTCTGTCAATTGGTGATGCAGATCATTGAGAATGGAGTTTCTACCCTCTACAGTTATATCTACAACAACTAGGAGGAGACAGGTGCAGCAGGATACACCAGGGGGAGCGCGAAGGGACTGAGAGTTGTGGCTGGAGCTGGTGAGTTTGCTAGTATTATGTACATCTCTGTGTAACACCTCAGTGTTATGGTGTGAGCGGTCATTTGTGGTACCCTGACCAGATCACATGATGCTCATCTGCTGATGCAAAGTACAGTTCAAACAACCCTAGTGTTGCAGCACATGTAATACCTGGTCAATCACTAATACGGTTGCAACCTCTGTGTTTCAGATGATGCTGAGGGAGAGGTTGACAGACCGAAAACCAGTGCTGGCCGACGGGGAATCAGAGGGTAGAATCCCCTGATCCTCCAGGCAGTGATGTCAGCAGCAACTCATGCCCAAGAGGAGGCTCAAGATCAATAGGACGTTGACTTGGAGGAGGAGGAGGAGCACATGTACATTGACTCAGAGGATGACGGTACTGACATCACTGCATCACATCCTCTGCCAAGCAACGCTTGTCTGCCTGCTCTTAAACAAACTGGGCATAAATCAAACCTGCCCTGGCTCACACACATCCAATCACAGGCATCACTCCTTCACAGACCTCACGACCGGGACCAACATTATATTTCCCCTACCCACTCTTCCCTACGCAATGTATCCCTGACACCCTCTCCACCATCTGTAGGAAGTACCAGTCCTGTTGTGGTGCAGGTATCCCCTGGGCACTCTACTCCTGCCCACATTCTTCCACCTGCCAGCCCCCCTGTTGTTCGACCTGCTCATCTCATCCCTGGCAGACAACTGCAGAGGGGGCCTGCACGTGGTGATGGTGGCCAGTGGGAGCAGGACTTCTTCCGACAGCAGGCAGATGTGAGGCAGGACATTCGTGCCATAGGGGCTACACTGTCAGTCATGTCAGGGTCCCTGCAGTACGTGGTCCAGATCCCTCAGGGGGTGGACAGGGTGTGCCAAGCTTTGGACAGGATGGATAGCACTTTGCAGGAAATGTCTAGGAATATGACTGCCTTGATATCCATCCAAAGGGAAGAGAGTGTAAGACGCCATGCCTTGGCCATGAAAATGATGGAGGGCATGGTGATAGTGATCCAAAGTCTACTTTCACAGCCAACACAGGGAGGGGAACCATCATATCGGCCTGCAGGACAACACATCCGCGCACCTGTAACACCAACTGCACAGCACCACAGCCAAGGTACACAAACACACCAGCACCCTTAACAGGCACTCCCACCACTTGCACAAACACCAACGACCTCAGAACAGGCACCCCCACCACCTGCACAAACCCCAACAACCTCTGAACAGGCACCCCCACCACCTGCACAAACACCAACAACTTCTGAACAGGCACCGCCACCACCTGCGCAAACACCAACAACCTCTGGACAGGCACCCCCACCATCCCCACCACCTGCACAAACACCACAATCCTCTGGACAGTCACTCCCACCACCTGCACAACCAGCCCTTGTCCAGGTACAGACACCAAATGTGCAGACATCACCTGCACCTCTTGATCACCCTGTAGTACAGCCACATACACAAAGGCGACAAGCACAACCTCACCCCTCACCGCGTTCATCACCCCCACTATTGCGGAAACGCAAACACAATCGCCGGTGAGGATCACGTGGGCAATTTGTGTTGGGGTCCTTAGGTGTATCGTGAAAATAAAGATCTACAGAAGTAATATCCTGTTGTGTATCATGTCCTGTCTAATGATGTAAGCATGTGTGTGTGTGTGTGTGAGACAGTTACAAGTGTAACACATTATAGCAACACGTTATTGTGTGCATAGCATATGACTCAATAAATATGTGTCCATCTTTGGAAACAGACATCCAAAATGAAGTCAAACAAGTTAAACAAAGTGGAATTACTCAAAGATATTTATGTAGACAAAAATAACTGACCGTCCGTTTGAAGTGCTAGTTTTAACATTCAGCTCTCACCCACCCACTCCCTGTCAGGTCTTCTCATCTATAGACCCCCGGGGAGTCTAAAACACTTCCCTGACTCCCTGTTAGAAATCGCCCTATCAGCTGCCTCTCAGGCCCCGAATTTTTTGATCCTGGGCGACTTGAATATACACTTCGACGATCCCAAGGATAACTCTGGGGCTGAACTGATTACTACCCTTAGCTCCTTTGATCTTGAACTGATAAATAAGGAAGCCACCCATAATAAAGGTCACCTGTTAGACCCGATTTTTTCTAACATCCCCCAGATTAAAGCCAAACCACCCTTGCCCATATTATGGTCAGACCACTTCCTAGTTCCTTTTTCATGGGAACTCCACCAAGGAGGAATCAAGATCTCGTGTTCCCGTACGCTTCAAAGGCCATGGCCAAGGCTGTCAGTAGACAATCTGTCAACTGCTCTCGAAAAATCTGCTCCTCCCATAGAATCCGATGTTCTTCAGGCAGACATAAATTTTCGAGACTGGCTCACTAATTCCTTGGATTCGGTTCTGCCTCTTAAACTCTGTACAAAAAAGAGCAATACGTTCAAATCTCCCTGGTTCTCGCCTGAACTAAGAGAACTCAGGAAAGAGTGCAAAAGAGCCGAGCGTGCCTGGCGCAAAGACTGGGCACCTATTCACAAAACCGCATACAAAGCAGCCCTTAAACTCTACAAACTAGGACGACAAAAATCTAAAGCTGCCTTTTTCGAAGAAAAAATTCGTCTCTCTTCTAATTCCTCCAGAGAAACATTCAAAATTGTGAGTATGCTTCTTAAAGTCCCAGACCCCCCTTTGGTCCAGAATGACCCAGTACTGAGATGCAATCAGTTAGCAGAATTTTTCGACACCAAAATTCGGAAAATTCTAGATAGCCTCCCTCAAACTTCCATCACTGAACTTGTCGAGATCCCTCCCCCTGACCCTACCTGTCCCCAACTAGAGGCTTTCAGCCCCATATCCAAAGAAGATCTTTGTAATATCTTTTCCACTATTAAAAGCGGCTCTCCCTCAGACCCAGTCCCGATGCACATTCTTAAACAAACTTTAAACATCATTGCCCCGGTAGCCACGGAGTTACTCAACTCGTCGCTATCTTCGGGCATAGTGCCCCCGAGCTGGAAACAGGCCAGAGTCAAAACACTTTTAAAGAAACCAGGACTAGACACCTCCGATCTGGCCAACTTTCGCCCGATCTCGCTTCTACCTGGACTAAGCAAAGTGGCCGAAAAAGTGGTGAATAAGCAGATCTCCGAGTACCTAGAGGTTAACCATCTCCTCAGTGACTCTCAGACTGGTTTTCGTCCGGGTCAGGGCACAGACACCGCCCTTTTGGCGGTGACTGAAGAGGTAAGATGCATCTTGGATTCAGGGGGATCAGTAGCTCTGATCCTCCTGGATCTGAGTGCTGCATTCGATACTGTGGATCATGCTGTCCTGGCCCAATGCCTGGCCTTGCTGGGCATTTCAGGATCAGCCCTCAAATGGTTGCAGTCCTACTTGGAGGAGAGATCCTTCAGGATCTGGGAAAATGGGTCCATGTCAGAGCCCTTCCCTCTTCAGTGTGGGGTGCCGCAGGGCTCCTCCCTCAGCCCCACACTGTTTAATGTCTACATGGCCCCGCTGGAGAAGGTGATAGCCCCATCCGGGGTTAAAGCTATAAGTTATGCTGATGACACGCAGCTTGTCGTCTCGCTGTCGCAACATGAGGGCAGCTCGGTTGATCTCCCAGATTGTCTTACAGCCATTTCCTCCTGGATGTCCAGTTCAAAACTTAAACTAAATGGATCCAAGACGGAGATCATGCTCCTAGGCAACCAATTCACCTCTCTGCCCCCTGAGATGTGGCCTGCCTGTATGGGAGATCTCCCCCCCCCTAAGCAGCAAATAAAAAGCCTCGGGATTTGGTTCGAACCCCAACTGACCTTCAAGACCCATGCGCAGAAAGTGGTTGGAGGCTGCTTCGGCTTGCTCCGGGCAGCCCGGAAGGTACTCCCTCTCCTTCCGTTTCAATCTAGAAAGCTGTTAATCCAGGGCTTGATCTTGTCCAAACTGGATTATGGTAACTCCCTTTTCCTTGCAGCCCCTCTTGCCACCATTAAGACTCTTCAGCGAGCTCAGAATGCCGCAGCCAGGTTGCTGATGGGGGCGCCGAGACGGGCCTCAGCCAAACCATTGCTGAATGCCCTGCACTGGCTCCCCATCCAAGAGCGGGTCTCTTTCAAGTCTCTTTGTATTGCACATAAGACCCTGCAAGGTAAAGGCCCTCCAGCCCTGAGAGGTTTGATCCGACCTTACAAGTCGACCAGGGCCCTTCGCTCGGATGGAGAAAATCTGGCCATTGTCCCACGAGTGAGGAAAGCACGAACAGGAGGCCGACGGTTCTCTCTGAATGTGTCAAACAAATGGAATGCTCTCCCTAGAGAACTCCGAATGGAACCGGATCACTTGAAATTCAGAAGAGCACTTAAAACCTTTTTGTTCCCGACCACCCTATTACCTCGCTTTGCTTGAGTTCACCAGGTTCAGATTAGGATTAGCGCTGGGACGCTCCAGGGCAGCCATGCGCTCTACAAGTCCAAATCAAATCAAATCAAATCAAATCAAAGGGAGAAAGGAAAACAAATGATGATCTTAATGCAGAAGGAGAAGAGAACTTGGATTGGGGTGGGGCAAAACAAATATAATATGTCAGGGAGCATCGGGGAACCCAGTCTATTTACAAGGGGAAAAAGAAATCTTTGTCAAGAACAATGTCTCAGTCCAAAAGTCAAGTGTCTTTCTGGTCATCCTCCAGGACCACAATATCTAGATCCTCAGGGTCTGACAAATCCAGATGGATGGTTTGTGCAGGAACAGGCACCACATGGGGACGTGACACACGAGGAGTACGAGGGGAAACGGTGTGGGGCAACAGACAGGGGGACACATTGATATGGGAGGGCATTTGTGAGACAAAAGACGACATGGCTGTGCTCATGGACTGCATGTGGGTGCCGAAGCTGTCCATTGATCATACAAGGTCTGCTCACATAGACCGTATCTCCAGACACACTTGTAGGAACATGCGAGCGTACCTGTCAGGTTGACCCTCGACCATCCAAACGAAGTCCCCTGGCACAGCCACAGAAGGAACAACACTGGGAGGGGTGGGGGGGACAGAAGGGATGTGGTGCCTCTGGTCCGGAGCTCATTTGATTGGCTTGGCGGCTACGAGGAGGGGGACAGGTTTCAGGGGATCAAGCTGGAACCCCTAATGGCATGGGGGGCTCGGGAGGTCGTGAGGGGCAGGTGGCAGGCCTAGATTGAATATTGGCCTGCCCCGGGGACACCTCTTCGTTACCCACTGTTGAAGAGTGTGTGGGTGGTGAGTAGCTCTCCACCACATCATGGTCTGAGGTATCCGGTCCTTCCCCCACCCCTACAATGTCCACAGCCTCCACCTGGGACTTAGTACCAGAGTCTTCTTCTTCCTCATCCTGGGTGGGCTAAACCCCCTGGCCGGCAGATATAGAGGGCCCCTCCTCTTCCTCTTCCTCGCTGGTGGAAAGAGGGTGTAGCTGCCGGCAAACTGATTTCCTCCTGCTCCGGACTTGTTCCTGTGTATCTTCTGACTCACCAGCCGTGCCTGCAGAAGTGTAAGCAAAATCCTGATGTGGTGGTTGTTTCATGCAGGACGATGCACATACATAGATGAGCCAAGGTCAAAATTAATTTCTCCTCTGATCACACTCTACAGTTGTCAGGGGCCGATTTACTACGTCTGGCGCATCTCTGCTAATCAGCAGAGGTGTGCCAGAAGAGTTGCAATGGCTCTGCCCACCCGTGCGCCACCCGTGAAGCACCGCATTTACAATACGGCACACCGTGGCGCTTGGGTGGGCAGATGCGTGATGCATCCCCGGTGGAATAGCGGCGCTTTGCTGGAGTGGCGTGGCAAGTGCGACCCCACTCCAACAAGGCTCGGGGGTGCACGATTGCTGACATGCTGCGTCAATCCTAACACCTGCTTCAAGCAGGCGCAGAGTATTGATGCAGCATGGCCCTAAAAGTGACTGAGTGAAATCTTGACTTTTAGGAGGCGTTCCAGCACCGGATGTGTCGCGTTGTAATTACCCAGCAGCATGGAGCTTTGTCAGCTCCGCCACTGCGTCACAAAAGTGACCCAATGCGGTGTAATTGTGGCGCAATGGCCTTGTAATTTTGCCCCTCAGTCTTTATGGACTTAATTGGGGTTGGGAGCACACTGTCTCACAGTTCCAGCACAGTTTGTCCCTTTGCATCCTGGTCAATGCAGTACACAGTACAAACTTACTTCGAAATCATCTGTGGTTGCTGCAAATGCTGCCACGTTCCTCCCAGGTCACAGTACCACTCACAGGTACATAGCAAACCCAGGCGATTTTTCTTTGCTCTCTAAAACAGCTGCTCTCTACTGATGAAGCGCTCAAAACAGAAACACGTGTCTAGAGATATACAGCAATGTCTGCACCAACTTTGGTGAATGATTCAAGATGAATTTGAAGTAAGTTTGAACTGTGTACTGCATTTACCAGGATGCAAAGGGGCGAACTGTGCTGGCACTATAAGGCAGTGTGCTCCCAATCCCCATTCTGTTTATAAACTTACATTGCATGTATGTTCACTGTCATATACAGAATTGAGTTTGACTAGGACATCTCATGTGTATTATTGTGCATTACGCAAAATTATTGGCGAAACTTCAACCTTGGCATTCTTGTGATCTGTGTGTCCTGTCACTGCCACATGTGCATGTTGATAAACTAGTCCACCAAATGGGAACATGAAGAGTCCATATTTAATAGAATCTTGTCATTGGTATGTATTTTCATCTATTTAACGTCTGGCCAAGTGTCATCTGCTTTGGAGCATTGTATGGGGCAAGGCGAATGTGGGTCACACATCCACTTTGGGTCTGGACTCCTTCTATAGCTACATTGTGAGTTCAGCCATTGGCCCTCCCCACACATCATTGCGTGAAACGGCCGCTCCTCCTGCTGCTCCTGACCGGTATCGTAGCTCTACAAGCCCTCGCACTGCCTCAGCCTGCATATATTATTGCCCCGCCCGCCTCTGACAGACTGCTGCATATATTTGTAACTGCCTATTTGATTACCTTTCGGCGTTTTGGGATAGCGTGTGCCCGCCTCTGATAGACTGCTGCATACATTTGTAACTGTTTGCTTAACTTTCGGTGTATTGAGATAGCGTGTGATTGCCCCGCCCGCCCTTTAATATTTAAATTAGCGGAGGCACCTTCGAAAGCAGCGCTAGACAGATACTGTGTGACTCGCGCTGCCTGCAGTCTTCCGCTGCCCGATTGCCAACTCCACTGCCATTTGCGCTACCGACTCTGCAGATCGGACCCCAGTCCTGGTCAATTACCCCATTGCCGCCATTTTGTTGGTTTGTTGTTATTTGTGCCTCCCTGCCCATAGCTCCACCCCGCTCCCGCCTCCCAGCTGACCCCCCTCGCCCCTCCCCCTCCACTACCCATATATGACAGATGCACTTTCGCGCAGCGTTCAAGCGCAGCGTTCGCGCCCCAGTCGCGCCGAAGGTGCGCCAAAGGTAAGCCCGTCTGCGCCCGTCCGCGCCCAGCGCCAGACCCCCTGCCCCTCGCGCTGCCCAGCCCTCCCTCATTACCTACGATGCCGCCACCCTCCTAGCCCTTAACCCCGGTCGCGCCCCCAACTGCGTCCAAGCCGCTCCAGGACACACTCATGGACCTTTCTCCTGCCACACCTGCAAATTCATCGGCACCGACAACATCCCCGCTACGACCACACCACAGATTCCCGACCCCAATCACCTACAATGCATCCTTCTCAACACCCGATCGGTCCACAGACACGCCATCGACCTATGGAATCTACTAGACACCTTCTCTCCAGACGTCGCCTTCCTAACAGAAACATGGATGAACGCTTCCTCCGCCCCAGACATCACCATTGCCATCCCTGAAGGTTATAAGATCACACGCAAGGACCGTACCGGCCACACAGGAGGAGGAATCGCTATCGTCCATAAAAAATCAATCCGCATCTCAACCAGCTCTGACGTCAACCTCGCCAATTCTGAACACCTTCACTTCCAGATCCACATCGACCCCAAGACCACATTCAGAGGCACCCTCCTCTACAGACCACCAGGACCCTGCGCAAAATTCAGTGAAGACATCACGGACTTCATCACTCCACACGCGCTCCCCTTCAAAGATTACATCCTTCTGGGAGACCTCAACTTTCACCTTGAAAAGAACAATGACCGCAACACCACCACCCTCCTGGACAACCTCGCCAACCTCGGACTTAAACAACTGGTCACTTCCCCCACCCACATCGCAGGTCACACACTCGACCCCATCTTCACCTCCAGCAACCATGTCTCCTTCAGCCATACTACGGATCTCCTCTGGACCGACCACAGCTGCGTTCACTTCACCTACAACAAGCCGAAACCCATCAACCACCTCCAACCAACTCTGCAAAGAAACTGGAACAAAATCACCATCGACCAGATCTCCTCATCGCTCCTTCTAAACACCCCAGCCCACTCTTCTAACCCAGACCAAGCCGCCGCCAACCTCACCCTATGGTTATCCAACACCGCCTACACCTTAGCACCACTGAAAAAACGTCAAAGAAAACCTGGCAGCAAGAAGGCCTCATGGTTCAACGATGATCTTAAGAAGTCCAAGAAACTCTGCCGCTCCCTTGAAAAGGCCTGGAAAAAAGACCCAACCACCAGCACCAAGGACACCTTCAAAAACGCCACCCGCATACACCACCAACTAATCCGAAAGGCCAAGAAAACAGCATTCAAGGATCGACTAGACAACAACGCCCACAACAGCAAGGAACTTTTCAACATCGTCAAGGAATTTACCAATCCCTCGGCCAACTCCAACGACATCACCCCCTCTCAAGCCCTCTGCGACTCCCTAGCCTCATTCTTCCACAACAAAATTGCAGACATCCACAACAGCTTCGACAACCAACCCGGAGACCAACCCACCCAACCATATGACGAACATTCTCCCCCCCTGAACACCCTTAACGACTGGAACCCAATCTCCACTGAAGACACCATCCGCCTGATGAACTCCATCCACTCAGGATCCCCCACAGACCCATGTCCTCACCACATCTTCAACAAAGCAGACTCCGTCATAGCACCGCACCTCCGAGACGTCATCAACTGCTCCTTCAACTCCGCCACCTTCCCGGAAAGCTGGAAACACGCTGAACTCACCGCCCTTCTGAAAAAACCCCCAGCGGACCCCACCGAACTCAAAAATTACCGCCCCATATCACTCCTTCCTTTCCCGGCCAAAGTCATCGAGAAAGCTGTCAACAACCAGCTCACCGCTTTCCTCGAAGCCAACAAATCCCTCGACTCCTCACAATCTGGCTTCCGAGCAAAACAAAGCACTGAGACCGCCCTCATCGCAGCAACAGACGACATTCGAACTCTACTGGACAATGGAGACACAGTCGCCCTCATCCTCCTCGACCTCTCCGCAGCCTTCGACACAGTCTGCCACAGCACCCTTTTACAACGCCTCAGAAACACCGGAATCCAAGGAAAAGCACTGGAATGGATCACCTCGTTCCTCACCGGAAGAACCCAGAGAGTCCGCCTTCCACCATTCAAGTCCGAGGCCTCTGAAGTCATCTGTGGCGTACCACAAGGATCTTCACTCAGCCCCACCCTCTTCAACATATACATGAGCCCCCTCGCGGCCATCGCACGCCTACACAACCTCAACATCATCTCTTACGCGGATGACACTCAACTGATTCTTTCTCTCACCAATGACCCCAGCACCGCCAAAACTAACCTACACGAAGGAATGAAAGAAGTTGCCGAATGGATGAAACACAGCCGTCTGAAACTGAATTCAGATAAAACTGAAGTCCTCATCTTAGGTACATCCCCCTCTGCATGGGACGACTCTTGGTGGCCGGAAGCCCTTGGAAAAGCACCCATCCCGACAGACCACGCACGGAACCTAGGCGTTATCCTGGATTCTTCACTTTCAATGAACAGACAAGTCAGCGCTGTATCCTCATCCTGCTTCAACATTCTTCGCATGCTCAAAAAAACATTTCGCTGGATCCCCACCGAAACCAGAAAAACAGTCACCCATGCTCTGGTCACGAGCCGACTGGACTACGGAAATACCCTCTACGCAGGTACTACCGCTAAACTCCAGAAGAAACTCCAACGAATCCAAAACGCCTCAGCCAGGATCATATTAGACATCCCGCGTAACGAACACATCTCTGGCCACCTGAAAGACCTCCACTGGCTACCCATCAATAAGAGGATCACTTTCCGACTGCTAACCCACGCACACAAATCACTCTACGACATCGGACCAGAATGCCTCAACTCACGACTGTCCTTCTACACCCCCTCCCGCCAACTACGTTCTTCCAGCCAAGCCCTCACCACTGTACCTCGCATTAACAAGACAACCATGGGAGGCAGATCCTTCTCATACCTGGCTGCTAAAACATGGAACTCACTCCCCACTTACCTTCGCCTTACCCAGAACCACCTAGCATTCAGAAAGCAACTTAAAACGTGGATATTTGACAAGTAATCCCCTTCCCCTCCCTAAGCGCCTTGAGACCCTCTGGGTATGTAGTGCGCTTTATAAATTCTTTGACTTGACTTGACTTGACAATCCAGTGCCACATATTGGCTTTGTTGACTTAAACTGTAGTACAATACACGGGTGAACAGTGGTGGGTGGTTGTGACAGCTACCTGTACATGTGATATGTCATACAGGCCACTAAGGGTGAGACGTCTGTCAGTGGACACACCTTGCTAATTTAGGAACACTTAAGAGTGATGCAAGGATCTCAAAGTCTGTCTTGACTCCATGGCACATGATGATCTGTCTCAATTGGAACCCAACTCTACAGGTGCAATGGAAATCACAATATCCAATACCCTATGGCCTGCCATGTGCACACTGGACAGTCTCAGTACCATTGCTCATCCAATGCACACATCAGTCATGATTTCCTTGGTTCAATGGTAGTGGTGCTGGCAGAGCAGAATTCATTATGAATGCATGAGTGTGGCTCATTTACCCAGTTGTCATGAAGAAACTACAACTCCCAAAATGCACTCTGCCCTGTACAGTCCATATGCCACAGTGTGCTACTTCAATCTTGGTGACTGCTGCTTGGACACGGAATTGGTGAATGGAGGCATGGGACACACAATGGTACAGCACTGTTTCACTCACATCATACTCCCTGACACATATTGCATATGATGCACTTACTAGGTCTCTGCTGCTCATGCTCTTCCAGCTGAGCATTGAGGGTCGACCAGGCTGCTTGCAGGACCCTCCGGTACAGTAGGGATAGGTGAGGACGATGCACATGGTGCTGGGAAGACAGGCCAGCCAGATCCGTAGCCTTGTGACGGGCCCAGCGCTTTAGGTCCTTCCAGCGCTTGCGGCATGCCCTAGCCCTCCTGTTGGACAGTCCCACTGCACTGCAGCGCTCGGCGATGTTGGCCCACAGCCTGCCCCGGGCTGCAGTGCTCAGCTGGTGCTCAGGGTCCCCATATAGCTGAGGAAATTTCTCCAGCACCCCTTCCACCAAGATGTCCAATTCCCTTTCTGAGAAAGGGGGTGCTCTCTCCTCATACTCCTCAGCCATTATGGGGCAATAAGTATAAAGAGAGCAGCAGGATGCCTGAGGATCTGTTCAGTGATAGAGGATGACTCAGAATTAACACAATATGGCTGCCAACTACTTCCTGTGATGTATTTCCTGTCTCCCACTTCCTATATTACATTGTCTGTATGAAATGATGTGTTCCAGTTTATTTTCGGAATTTGCGGCCCGAAATCGTTTCCGGTTCCGGGTCGCAAATTACGCGCATGCGCATTACGACCAGACACCGGAAGTTACAATTTTGCGCTGTAACTTCCGAAAATGGCCCAGAACACATTATACCATACAGGAGAGGTCATACAGACAGGAAACATATACATACAGAGGTCATACAGACAGGAAATACATAACAGGAAGTAATTGGCAGCTATTTTGAATTCATTATGGTGCATCCACAATCAGTAATCAAATCCACTACCATCCAGTTGTTCTGTTGTAGTAAAAAGTGAAATGACAGAGCAGGTGTGAATCATGAATATGTATCTAAAGGGGGAACAGATTATTTAATGACATTTCTGCACAGGCAGGGGGGGGGCTGATATAACATCAGAGCCCAGTTTCATTTTCTCATACTTTGCATTATGGGACAGGTAGTCCACATTGAGTGCTCAGTATCAGAGTTGTGTGATGTGTCAAGTAACATTCGTGTGGAGCAGTGTGGATATGTCACAGACACATGGGGCAGATTTACGAGCACTGTATGCCACTTTTGCGCCACAGTTGCGTCAATTTTGTGACGCAGCGGCAGCGCAAAGCCAACGCCATGCTGTGGCTTATTTACAATGTGAAGCATCTGTGAAATGTGTCATGTCGTACGGGCCTGGGCCACAGTTGAGCGTTCCTGCGCAGGGGGAGATCCAGCACAGGAACGCCTCCTAAAAGTGGCAGAGTGAAATCTAAAACATTTCACTCAGTCACTTTGATGACCACGCTGCGTCAGAACCTGCGCCTGCTTGTTGGAGGCGTAAGGATTGATGCAGCATGTTAGGCATAGTCATAGGGTCACCACTTGCCATGCTGGAGCTGCATTGCTCTTGCAATGCAACTCCAGCAGTGCTTCACCCTCACGCTTCTGTCTATACTTGCCCCATTGTAAATGCAGCACATCGATGATGGCGCTAGGGGTGTCTGCTGTGAGGCCCAATAACTGTGGCATCCCTGCTGATATGCTTGGATGCACTAGTTATTGTAGGTCTGGGCCATGGTGCCTGATTCTCCCATGACATCATCACTCACATTCAAGGCCCATTGTTTGTGGTGGAGTTAAATCTGTGGAGGTATGCAACCTTTTGTGAATTGGTGACCCATCCTTATGTGGTCCAGGTATGTCTCTCAGGACATGTATTGTTTGTCAACAGCATGGATAGTTGGTTTTAGGGATGTCCACTACACTGATCGCTGACATGGGCACATGAACTGAGGCACACTCCACCTTTTGACTACTGTCAGTGGCTGTGATTTGCATGCAGTTCATGTGGCTTGCAAAGTCGTCTCAGGGTAGGATTTATTGACACTGTCATGTCTATCCAAGTGTCATCATTGAAAACAGACAGCAAACCACATTTTGTCCTTGACACTACAGGTTGCTCATGTGAAAAATGTGGCAACGAGCTGATCACGGACTTGCACGCCCTGTCGTCGGTCATGTGCAATGACCCGGTTTACCAGATTCAGAGCTAGCCAAGGTTCCAGAGACGTGTGTAAGCAATGCGTTAGAGCAATGTTGTGCAAAACACAACAGGCTAATATAATCTTGCACACAACTTCGGGGTAGTACTGCAGCACACCCCCTGTATGGTGGAGACATCTGATTCGCGACTTCAACAACCCAAAAGTGCGCTCTATGATGGCTCGAGTCCGTGTGTGTGCCCTATTGCACCTACGCTGAGGTACAGTGTTTTCACTCCTGTAAGGGGTGAGGAGATGTGGGGAGAGTGCATAGCCAGCATCACCTGAAGAGGGAAGAAAGGGCAGTTGTTAACATTTCCCTTTTTTAACTTGCACAGAACATGAGCTATACGTTGTACAATGGTTAATATTGGGGGGCATTCTGATATTTCAATGGCACATATAACTCATTTTCAGTGCTTGGTACTTACCCAGTAGCCACATGTTGGCAGATTCTCCTGCAGCCATCCGCCGTGCAAGAGGTGACATGCGGAATATGAAGGTGTCATGCGTACTGCCTCGGAACACTGCATGCACGTCGATGAACCTCCCACTGGCATCACAGACAGCTGGCACATTGATGGAATGCCATCTGTGTCTGTTGCAGAAGATGTGTGCAATGTGGCGGGGTGGCTGAAGGGCCACATGGGTGCAGTCAATTGCACCCAGCACACGTGGGAATTGTGCAAGGGGATAAAAATCTCTTGCTGCGGTTTGTCTCATGGGCAGTGTATGTGGCATTTGTATGTAGTTGGGGGCTCTAGCAGTGATGCATCTCAGTACCTGAAGTAGGCACCGCGACTGGCTCGCCTGGGAAATGCCCACAAGGTCACTGGTGACCCTTTGGAATGACCCAGTGGCAAAGAAGTTTAGGGCAGACAGGATCTTGAGATATGCTGGTATTGCATGTGAGCAGCAGGTTACAGAATCAAGTTCCTGCTCCCACTCACAGACCATATTCAAGATGACTTCTGGTGGGAAACGGTACCTGGCCCTTACATCTTGGCTGGTCATTCCTCTGCCTGAAAATCCTTTCAGCTCTCCTCCTCCTCCTCAAGTAGTTTTGCTGCATGGCAAGGGACAGTGCTACGAACACATTCAGTGACATCCTTAAAAGGTTTGTTTGTGTCTGCTCCGCAATTATCCATGTTGGTGGGCTGGGATTGGCTGCAGTGTATCAGATGATCCCTGGTGGGGGATGGTAGGCGGGCCGTGTTCGCAAATTCCGCCAGAGTGTCGTAAATTCCGGCCCGGTGCCGTAAATTCCGGTCCAGTGGCGGAAAATGCGGCCTGGCGGCGGACGTAAAGTTTGTAGTCTTAAGTTCATTGTGTGAATCCCGAAAGTAGTAAGTTCATTCTGTGAATACCGAAGTAGTAAGTTCATTCTGTGAATCCCAAAAGTAGTAAGTGCATTCTGTGAATCCCGAAAGTAGTAAGTGTATTCTGTGAATACCAAAATAGTAGTAAGTTTAAAATTTAGTCTTAAGTTCATTCTGTGAATCGGGCCCAGAGTATATAATTTCTTACTTAGACTCTTATCGTGAGAAATCTCTTCCCACATTTTCTTCAATTCTGTCTTTTCTGATTTGGTTTTGTAAGATGTTACATATCGAGCAACAGCTATGGAATTGTCCACAATGTATTGAATATCCATGTTAGCATTCCACATGGTCAAAATTACTGGGTTGAAATCATTTATATATTTTGACTCTTCATTTCTTCTTAAGTTGTAGGTATTTTCTGGAGACTTTCTTCTGATACTATGTTGTAGAGATGACATAAAATTGCTTCACTCTTCCTTTCGATATTACAGGAGTCTGTTCCAAATGTGGCAGCATCTTTAATCCATATTAACATATGTATGCGAGGAGCACCTCTTGCTTGATATTCCTTTCTCCAAAAGAAATCCAAAACCTCTCCAAGAGGTGGATTTTTTTTATTGGTGATAAAAGACATCATAGCTTCAAATCTATGATTGAAATACCTGTATACATTAACTGGATCCAAAGAACACAATTCTCCAGGTGTCTTGTATTCAATATTTTCTATATTTGCATTTGCCTCTCGAAGAAATTGAAGTAAATCATCCCAAGCATATTCAACACAACTTAGATTAAGGAACCATGTAGGAGTTCCTAAGTTCCTTAGCATACATTTAAGTTCTCCATGACGATGGTACCAGTACTTATTAGTACCACGCTGACATGCCATGATATTAATCAGATGAGATTGTAAAACATTATCTTTCAAGTGTACTTTATCCATGAATTCCTTTGCTGAAACATTTTGCAGATGTACACCTGTTTTCAATATATGATTTACTGCATAAGAAAGTCCAGACATATCACTCTCAAACAACAGGTGAAACAAATATGGAATACATTTTCGAAATCTTGGATCTTCAGCATACACTCTTGATGTTCGGTATTCAGATGCAGGAATCTGCACCGGTTGGTCAACCTATCATCCACCTTTTCCTGTGGGAAACAACTGAAGAAAGCTTCCAAGCTTTTTTCCCATACACTAATGGGACTTCCATTTGCTTCTTCCATTTTGAACAATTCTATAGTATCCCCATCACTTCTTTAGAATGAAGTGGATGAACACTATAATGTTTGTAGATTTCTTCTGTTCCGGACACATCCACTTTTTCAATTTGTCCAGATGGCAAGTCACTGTCTTCTTCTACAGGTATTTCTTCTTCTCTCAGAAACACATTTTCATAATATTGATTGTTTATTATCAGATACAACGTTGCTTTTTAACTTTCCTGACATCCACTAATTCCTGTCAGATTTTCTTACTCTTAGTAGGAACACCATTAACTAAAATAACTAAAGGTTCATATTCTACATTTTCTACACCAATAGTTTCAATATTTTTCTTTAAATCTAGAGGCAAATATACAACTCTTCTCTTTAACACTCTCTGTAAATCTGAAGGAGGCAATTTCCCCGTCTTAGGCTCCATACGAACAATAGCTTGAAATGGATGAACACATTGAACAAACAAGAATAGAATAATAGGTATTTAAATCCATCAATTCAGAAGGAATATTTACCAACTCAAGATTATTATACACAGCTCTAGCGGGTATTTTATTCTCATCTAATTTATTATAACAATATTTACAAATACGCTGATCAGAACCCAAATCAAAAGAATTCTCTACCAACAAATATGTTGCAAAATCCTACCACTCATTATTATTTTCCTTTTTCCTTTTTAAAAACGGATCAACAGTCCTGGTCTGATTTTTATAATAACTAGGTCGACGACAGATAGAAGAATATTATGGCCTTTCACCAGAAATCACCTCAAACTTTGTATTTTCTTGCTCAAAATGTTCTGTTCTAAATTTTGTACATTCTCTTCTACATTTCCTTCAATTAATGTATCAATTTCTACACTGTCTTCCACAGGACCAAAGTAACTAACCTGAATTTCATCACAAACCTTTATTACATCTCATACAGATCCATGCAAAAGAGCACTGTTCAACTTTTTTAACATTAGTGTTGGACTCTTTGCATAATACAACCTTCTCACTAATTTCCTCATTTGAGTATGATGACCTGCTAACATCCTGAAATGGTGAAAAATAATTCTACATATTTTTTAGTAAGACAAGCCTAAGAATGTCCTTGCAAACCAGTATTTTCCCTTACTCTACAATGGTCTAATCCTTGCAACATCTTAATCTTTTGTTTAGCACTTTAGCATTACATAAGAAATTGTGTAAAAAATCAATAGATTCCCGCTGTACACTACAAATACTACTGCAATTCCAAGTGTACACTGGAGCTTTGGGACGTCTCCCTAAAACTTCATTAGCTGACAACTGTTCCGTATTTTTAGGAACAGTTTTCTCTTTCTCAATAGGACAACAATTTTTAACCTCATAAGCACGACATGTTGGGTCAACTGCATGCAACAACTCATTACTCTGAAAATAACTCTCCTCATTAAAAAAAGGCTCAGAACTTTAACTATGTTTCCATTCACCCAAAAAAACATCTCTTTTGGCCTGCATTAAATGGATTGTCTTATCTAATGATCGAATTCTATTGATTACTAAAACAACAAGTTTATTTTTCATTTCAAAAGCTTTCTCAATAACATGTTCAATATATTAATTTTTTTGTAAAATGCTCTTTTTCTTTTACAATTCTTTACAATCTTAGTCAAATTCAAAACAAGTCGATTATAGTACATCTTCCTCTGTATCTCCTTGTGTTGTTTTTTTCTCCTTTTACTATACTAATTTTTTTCAGAACATAATACTACATGGTTCTTCTCTTTTCTCTCGCTTGCAGAAACACTGATTTTTTTTTTCTTTCTGCAAACTACTCGTAGAAAACTTTTACTTTTCTTACCAGGACATTTTAGCGTCTTCCTAACACATTTTTCTTGTGGTAAATCTTGTTAATGACTTCTCTTCAAATAACCTGCTTTCTTTCGTTGTTTTGTTTTCTTAGCCTTACTGGGTATGATGACTTTTTTTCAGTATTGATCCAAAAAATCTATTAAAAAAATATATATCACTTTTGAAAAATAAATATATAAAACACACTATTATATTACTCTTAAAAAAGAGAGAGAAGATTACACTAAGAAGACAGGATGCAGTTTGAAAAGAAGCAGAACACAGCCCATGTATATGAGCACTACATTACAGTCCATCAACCTGACCGCCAGTAGCGGTCGCTCCTCTCGCTCCCTGGCTCCTGCTGATATCGTAGCGCTTCATTTCCAACAGTGACTGGTGCTGGTATCGTAGCGCTTCATTTCTAGCATTGACTGGTGCTTTAATTTGAACTGCGCTCCGTCCTGACCTTATCTGAAATTGCTGCATTGCCTTATTAGAGCGTAACGCTATTGGGTTTGCATATTGCAGCGCTTGTGTGCCAGCGTAGCACTTTTACAGGCTTGCATTGTGTTTCTCTGTTTTATCTGTGCCTGATTGTGCCTGCGCCTCTGCTCACCCCAACCTCGTCCAGTTCCCTTTCGATATTGCTGCCATCTTGTTGTTGTTGTGCTTTCCAGCCCGCCCCTCCACCTCGCTCCCGCCTCCCAGCTGACCCTCCCTCGCCCCTCCCCCTCCACTATCCACTTATGTCAAATGCATTTGCGCGCAGCTTTCACGCGCAGCGGTCGCGCCCCATGCGCGCCGAAGGTGCGCCAAAGATAAGCCCGTCTACGCCCGTCCGCGCCTGGACTGCGCCCAGTGCCAGACCCCCTGGTCCTCGCAATACCCACTCCACTCGCTTAACGTATGACGCCGCAACTCTCCTTGCCCTTAACCCCGGAGGTACCCCACAATGCTGCATAGCTACCCCAGGACGCACCCACAGACCATTTGTCTGCATCTCCTGCAAGTTCGCCTGCATCAGGACCCACACCAAATCCTCCTCCTCCAAACAGAACTTCAACTCTAACCACCTGAAGTGCATCCTGCTGAACACCCGCTCGGTCCACAAACACGCCACTGAACTCTGGGACCTACTCGACACTACATCCCCGGATGTTGCCTTCCTTACAGAAACTTGAATGAACGCCTCATCAGCGCCCGACATCGCCATAGCCATCCTGGATGCTTACAAGAACATCCGAATAGACCGCACCAACCAAACAGGAGGAGGCATCGCCATCGCCCATAAGAACACCATCAGAATCATGACCAGCTCCGACGATAACCTCGCGACCACCGAACACCTGCACTTCCAGATTCACACCGACCCCAGGACCACACTTAGAGGCTCCCTCATCTACAGACCACCAGGAACCTGCACGCAATTCAACGGAGACATCACTGACTTCATCAGCCCACATGCCCTCACCTCTGAGAACTACATTCTACTGGGAGACCTCAACTTCCACCTGGAAAAGAATAACGACAGCAACATCACCACCCTTCTGGACAACCTGGCCAATCTCGGACTCAAACAACTTGTAGACACACGCTCGACCCTATCTTCACCTCCAGCAAACACATCTCCTTCGATCACACCACAGCTCTCCATTGGACGGACCACAGCTGCGTTCACTTCAGCTACAAAAAGATCACGACCCACATCCCACCACAACCTATTCCTCGAAGAAACTGGAACAAAATCACCACCGACCAACTCTTCACATCTCTTAACCATAACCCCCCCGCCATACCATCGGACCCAAACCAAGCTGCCACCAAACTCACAAAATGGATCACCCACAGTGCTGACGAATTAGCACCCTTGAAAAACCACCAGATGAAACAAGGTAGCAAAAAGGCCCCCTGGTTCAACGATGACCTTAAGAAATCCAAGAAGCTATGTCGTACCCTCGAGAAAACCTGGAGAAAAAACCCAACCACTAACAACCTGACCACCTTCAAGGACGCCACCCGCAAACACCACCAATTGATCCGATCCACCAAGAAATCAGCATTCTAGGATCGACTCGACAACAACGCCCACAACAGCAAGGAATTATTCAACATCATCAAAGAATTTACCAACCCCACCGCCGGCACCAACGACATCACTCTCTCCCAAGACCTCTGCGACTCTCCTCCTCTATCCTCTTTCTTCCACAACAAAATAGCCGACATTCATACCAGCTTTGAAAACCTGTCCGAAACAATCCACTCCACCCACCTCCGAACCAAAACAGCACTCTCACAACCTTTGCGCCTGGAACCCAATCACTACTGAAGACACCATCCGCCTGATGAACTCCATCCACTCAGGTTCACCAACCGACCCATGTCCCCACCACATCTTCAACAAAGCAGACTCCATTATCGCACCACATCTCCGCGATGTCATCAACTGCTCCTTCAACTCCGCTACCTTCCCAGAAAGCTGGAAACATGCCAAACTCAGCGCCCTTCTGAAGAAACCGACAGCGGACCCCTCTGAACTTAAGAACTACCGCCCCATCTCACTCCTCCCCTTCCGGGCCAAAGTCATCGAGAAAGCCGTCAATAGTCAGCTCGCCGCCTTCCTTGAATCCAACAATTCACTCGACCCCTCACAGTCCGGCTTCCAAGCCAAACACAGTAACGAAACCGCCCTCATTGCTGCTACAGACGACATCCGAATGCTACTGGACAAAGGAGAAACAGTTGCCCTCATCCTACTTGACCTCTCTGCCGCCTTCGACACAGTCTGTCATAACACCCTCATACAACGCCTCAGCAACGTCGGAATACAAGGAAAAGCGTTGGACTGGATCATCTCGTTCCTCGCCGGAAGAACCCAGAGAGTCCGCCTCCCCCCATTCAAATCTGAGGCCACCGAAGTCATCTGCGGCGTACCACAAGGATCATCACTCAGTCCCACCCTCTTCAACGTGTACATGAGTCCTCTCGCACCCATCGCCCGACAACACAACCTCAACATCATCTCCTACGCAGACAACACCCAGCTGATTCTCTCACTCACCAAAGACCCTAACACAGCCAAAACCAATCTACACGAAGGAATGAAAGAAGTAGCCGAATGGATGAAGAACAACCGTTTAAAACTAAACTCGGACAAAACGAAAGTCCTCAACTTTGGATCTTCCCCCTCTGCATTGGACGACTCATGGTGGCCACCGGCTCTGGGCACAGCACCCATACCTACAGATCACGCACGTAACCTGGGCTTCATCCTAGACTCCTCCCTCTCGATGACCAGACAAGTCAACGCCGTCTCATTATCATGCTTTAACATCCTACCCATGCTCAAAAAAATCTTCCGCTGGATCCCCACCGAAACAAGAAAGACAGTCACCCACGCACTAGTCACTAGCCGACTAGATTATGGAAACACCCTTTACGCCGGAACCACAGCCAAACTACTAAAAATACTCCAACGCATCCAAAACGCCTCTGCCAGACTCATACTGGACATCCCCCATCAAGCTCACATTTCCGGTCACCTGAAAGATCTCCACTGGCTTCCCGTCAACAATAGAATAACGTTTTGTCTCCTCACCCACGCACACAAGGCCCTCTACGACCTAAGACCCAAATGCCTCAACAAACGACTGTCCTTCTACACACCCACCCGCCAACTAAGTTCATCCAAGCAAGCCCTCGCCGCAATTCCGCGCATCAATAGATCCACCATGGGAGGAAGATCCTTCTCCTACTTAGCAGCCAAAACCTGGAATTCTCTCCCCACTCACCTCCGCCTTACACAGAACCACCTCTTTTTCAGAAAGCAGCTAAAAACCTGGCTATTCGATAAGTAACGCACCCACCCTCCCTCAAGCGCCTGAGACCCTCTGGGTGAGTAGTGCGCTATACAAATGACTGAACTTGAACTTGAACTTGAACTCATTTTCAAAATTCATTTCCAATTTGCAGCAATACCTTTTTGCCAGCACTGCATCCAAACATGAGACAGAATAAAACAAGAAGGATGCCCAAGGTGCTTCTAAATCTGTCCAAGAGTGTATACAGCACTCTATCCGAATTTTCTGGGGCATTGTTAAGAGGAGGTATGATAAAACAGAGAGGACTAAGAGGGCAGAAGAGGGAGTTTAAAAAGAAGGGGGAACATTATGGGACAGGAAAGACAATGACGATAGAGGGAGACTAAAAAAACAGAAGGCAGTTTGAAAAGAAGCTGCACTATCAAGAAAGACAAGTGAAAATATGGAAAGACTGGAAATATCATAGGAGAGAGGACAGTATAAGGAGAGAGAGGTAGACAGTGAGGAGAGACAGGTGAGATTATAGAAAAAGGTGCAAATATAATTCTTTAATTTACACAGACACTCAGTGTGATTCTTGACAGAAATTTTAAAACCATACATTTTACCAAAACACATTTACCTCAGTAAAAGATTTAAGTGACAGAACACAGCCCATGTATATGAGCACTACATTACAGTGCAGAAACCTGACTCATTTTCAAAATACATTTCCAATTTGCAGCATTACTTTTTTGCCAGCATTACATCCAAACATGAGACACACTACAAGAAGTAAGAGACCCAAAAAGCTTCTAAATCTTTCTAAGAGTGTAAGCAGCACTCTATCTATAATAATTGCAGCATTGTATAACTGACTGTACATATTCTACATTTTTTAGTACTGCGCTTTATTCACCAAAGCTGACTAACTAAATACATTAACTTACCAAATAATTTACCGCAAAAGATTTTCAAAACCAAACAAACTGCAAATAAGATTCAGCAAACGTTTTAAAATTAAACATTCCCTTACAACTTTTCAACTCACCTCTCAAACAGATTAGTAGATTAAGAAGAATGCCACTCACACAGCAGATAGCCGTATACAGAATATCTCTGCTCCAGTGCTTGCAACAGAACCAAAAAAATGGCACATTTTCCCTCTCAATTTACACATATATAAACATTACTAACAAATCAAATTCCTTGGCACAATAATTGAAAACCAAACACACATTTCTATTGGTTCAATATTTCAAACCTTTACAACTGACATATCTTTCCACCCTACACCCAACACATCATGCAAAAGTCTACTGTAAACAGAGGTCAAAAGTTCAGCACACTGTAAAACACTAGTCCTCATCAAGGTTAGACTATGCATAATTACTTTCTTATAAGTACCAATAAACAGAAAAGCTCTAATTCCAAGCAACCAACACATAAACTTGAAAGATATATGGAAAATATCCTTTTGAAATTATTTTTTCAATGGTAGGGTGCGCTTCCGGGACGAGTTACAACTTTTACGACTTTTAAGATAGATGCACCGTACGCGTATGGTGCATCTATCTAAATAAAAAATAGCGTCTATTACAAATTTTTCATAGGCCCCCGGGACCCAATCCTTTGGGGCTAAAAAAAACCATTGGGGACCAAGCCAACTCCCCACGTTGTTCGGGAGCCGGCATTGCTTTTCATCAGAGAGAGCAGCTAACATGCTGCCCTCTCTGATGAAAAGCAGTTTGCTGTGGTAGGGTGAGAGCTGCAAGGCTCTGTCCTACCACAGCAAACAGCAGTGTCCCGGGGTGCCTACCCCCGGGACACTGCAGGAGCCGGGCCTGGGTAGGTGGTGTTCCCCAGGGACATCGATAGCTCCAGGAGGGAGGCCGCGTAGCCCCCCACGCCACACAATTTTTTTTTAAATGAAGCCCCTGGAGTGGTGGTCCCTGGGGCTACGGAGGAGCAGTGAGCCCCCCCCCCCCCGCAAACAGATAACTTAAGATCCGGGGGATGGGGTCCCCGGGGATTATAAAAAATGAGTAATAGAAACACATTTTTTTTACAAAAAATGCACCGTACGCATACCATGCAAATTTCGTAAGTCGTTCCGGAAGCGCACCCTAGCATGAAAAAAAACATTTGAAAAATATATTTTACATATATTTTTCAAATTTATGTGTTTATAAGTTGGTTGGTTCATTTAAAAAAAAACCCTAATTAACCCAAGGCAGTCTAAAAATCCTATAGCAAACAGCACACAAATCCTGTCAATCTACACATTCAAACCACACACACATATACAAATAAATAACAAATCACATTTATTCACACATTAAAAAAGAAACAAACTATTAAAATGCTTGAACTTTTCAACCCTTTCCAGCTCACAAAACTATAAACCCTTCCCCCAACCACATTCTGTCTGTTACCATAGAAACACTTCAGGGAACACCTAACTGACAATACAGGGGAAAAGGTCATCATACATTGTTGCAAATCAAAACAGCAAGTGTGCTTGACTTGTCAATATACCAGCTTATCTTAAGTAATGTTCTTTACTATCACTTTTTCTTAACCAATAAATAACAGGCTTTTATAAAACAGAAAATTGCACCCTACTTTGGTAGCTAGCAACATTCCAAACAACCAATCACTTCTTTGCTTTTTTTCAAAACTCCACTTATGCACCATTTTAGAAAAAAAATCTTCAAACTGCCCTATCATTTACAGAGACCATCTCAGTGCATCCAGACCTCTCTTCAAGATGTTTAAAGTGTGGATTGTGGGGCACAGCTATATTTTCTGGAGTCAAAGGTATGCAAAACAGAAAGGAACTCACAAATACCTAGGTTTATCAAATGTAGACATTAAACGGATTGGACAAAGAGGTTTAAAGTGGCATCAATTGATGCCATTGGTGAAATCCTTTATGCTTCTCCAACACCCTGACCTCATAATTGTGCACTGTGCTGGCAATGACCTAGGCACCTTTCAACAAATGATGGCACTTTAGCCCAAACTGCCTTTTTCTCTTCTAATATATGCCAATGGCAGAAATGGAACTGGTCCAACCAATATTGTCTATAGATTGAAAACGCTAGGAAACATGTGAATAAAACTGTTTCTTCCTTTCTCCGAGACTATAGAATGGGTTCCTTTTACAATCTACGCTTCAATATGCATGACATCTATAGGAGAGATGGTATACATTTTACAAATGAGGGAAACAGAGTCTTCCTCATAAACTTAAGACTCTGCATCAGTACTTACTTGTAGGTACTAACATCTCGCAATAAACACAAGGACTTTTTTTAGAGCCACACAACACATAAATACATACACTTCATAAATATCTAAAAATATTCGTATTTTTCTTGCTTATGTACGCTTGCGCGACTTCTTACATAATTTGAACAGTACGCGTACGGTGCATCTATCGTAAAAAAAAATAGCGTCTACAACAAATTTTTTATAAGCCCCGGGGACCCCATCCCCCGGGGTAAAAAAAAACGTTGGAGACCGTGGGGGGACCCCCCAATGCCCCCACGGTCCCAGCTAGCTCCCCACATCCTTTGGGAGCCGGCATTGCTTTTCATCAGAGAGAGCAGCTAACATGCTGCTCTGTCTGATAAAAAGCAGCTTGCTGTGGTAGGGTGGGAGCCGCGAGGCTCTGCCCTACCACAGCAAACAGCAGTGTCCCGGGGGTAGGCACCCCGGGACACAGCAGGAGCCTGGGAAGGTGGTGATCCCCAGGGCCATCAAGGAGGGGAGGGCACGTGGCCCCCCTCCCAACATAGAATAGCCCCGGGGGTGGGGGTCCCCGGGGCTGGGGAGTCCATCACAGACCCCCCTATTTGCATATTAGTGCCCCGGGGAGGTGGCGGTCCCTGGGGTGTGTGGGGGAGACTTGAGCCCCCCACACAGGTTAATTTTATTAAAAATGTAGCACTGGGGGTGGCAGTCCCCGGGGCTGCGGGGGGCCGTGAGCCCCCCACATATTTTCAAACAAAGCCACAGGGGGTGGTGGTCCTGAGTCCCCCCATCATTACAGTCTTTGCCCCGGGGGTGGTGGTCCCCGGGACTGCAGGGGGGCCATGAGCCCACCCGCATACTTTCAAATGAAGCCCCGGGGGACGGTCCCAGGGGCTTGGGGGTCCTTAGAGACCCCCCATCATTACAGTTGAAATATGCCCCCGGGATTTGGTCCCCCGGGGGGCTAATTTTAAGAAAAAGTTGACAGGGTTTTTTTTTTCTTGCACCATATTTGGACCCCCTGAGCAGGCCTAGGGGGTCAGGGTGTGTCTACCCTGCCCCCTTTGCGTGTTTTGCATATTTGTTTCTCTCCTTTCTTGTGCCTCGGTTCTACCGAGGCACAAGATGGCTGCCAGCACTTCCTGGTTTGGAGTGTTGACAGCCAATTACCATGCAGCTCGTGCTCAGGAAGGTACAGAGTACAGTAAGCTTACAGTAATCTTACCGTAACACCTCCAATACATACTTATGATTTAACTTTTGATTTTCTCAGAAACTACTGAACAGATTCTCACCATTTAACAAAAAGGCCCATCTGCGAACAGAACTCTACCTTTTTTCCTAGTTTGGTGTAATTCATTTTAGCCATTCGGGCTGTAGCCCCTGCTAAAGGTCCTATGGGAAATTGCATGGGGAAAACACGTTTTGGGACCCCCCTTTTTTCTCGGCTTCACGAATCACACCCAAACTTTCAGGGAAGGAGCGGAGCGGAGCAGGCCATTTTCTTGCAGAAATTTGTGAAGATTCTTCCACAGTCGTCAAAGTTATTCCCAATAGAATGTTGCAGATTTCCTATGGAAACTAGGTTTTAACTATAAATACCAGTAGGTAATATATATATAGTTTCCATAGGAAATCCGCAACATTCTATTGGGAATAACTTTGATGCTGGTTGTTGAATCTTCGCAAATTTCTCAAAAAAGATGGCCCGCACCTCTCCGCTCCTTCCCTGAAAGTCTCGGGAAGATTCATCAAGCGCAGGCCGAGAAAAAAGGGGGGTCAAAAAACGTGTTTTCTCCATGTTAATTTCCGTAGGTTGATTAGACCCGGCTACAGCCCGAACCGCTGAGCGAAATTACACCAAATTTTGCAAAATGGTAGAGTCTGAATCGCAGATCGCCCTTTCGTTTGAATGTTGTAAATCCCTCCAGTAGTTGTTGAGAAAATCGAATTTGAAAAAATTTATATATCTACAAGCGTGTACCGTACGCGTACGGTGCCTGGCTCTTTGCGTGCGCAAGTTGCATGCTGATTGGTGCCAATGTCTGTCAACACTCCAAAACAGAAATTGTTGGCAGCCATCTTGTGCCTCAGTAGACTGAATTGCAAAAACAACAGGTGATGGACCGAATGAGGATCAATGTCACACATTCACCCCACAGACTGAGGCACAAGAAAGCAGAAAAATAAACATTTAAAACTCAAAAAGGGGGCAGGGTAGAAGCACCCCGACCCCCTAGGCCTGCTCAGGGGGACCCACAAGGACCCCCAAGGCCCCCCAAGGCCCCCAAAAAAGTTTGTTTTTTGGGGGAAAATCATGGGGTACGCGCACCGTACTCGTACCTTAGCGAGGTATGCGCACGGTGCGCGTAACCCGTGATTTAATAAAATAAATACATTTGGGGCCTTGGGGGTCCTATGGGACCCCCTGAGCAAGCCTAGGGGGTCAGGGTGCTCCTACCCTGCCTCCTTTGCATGTTTTTCACATTTGTTTCACTGCTTTCTTGTGCCTTGGTTCTACCGAGACACAAGATGGTTGCCAACACTTCCTAGTTTGGAGTGTTGACAGACAGTGGCAGCCAATCAGCATGCCTTCCCGAGAAAGCAGCATGCTCATTGGCTGTCAACACTTCTAACCATGGCATAGTGATAAATACGTGTGGGGGGTCCCCGATCCCCCCACACTGTCCCTGAGACCGCTGCCCCAGGGCAAAGCAATGCAGCCCACTGGCACATACTGGAGGTTCCAGGTGGGCTAGTTGGCCGACAGGGACCCCCAGTATGCAAGGGGAATTAGTTCCCCCTCTGTAAACGCACCAGGGGGCTGAGTTGCAGAGAGGTATAAAAAAGGGTGTGGCCTCATTACACCTTTCGGCAACACAGCCCCCTGGTGCATACTAGAGGTTCCAGGTGGGCCATTTGGCCCCCAGGGACCCCAGTATGCAAGGGGAATTAGTTCCTCCTCTGCAAACACGCCCGGGGCTGCGTTGCAGAGAGGTGTATAACAGGGTGTGGCCTCATTACACCTTTCTGCAATGCAGCCCCCTGGCGCATACTGGAGGTTCCACGTAGGCATTCCCACTCTATGGGGCGGGTTTGCACAGTTTAAGATGGGGAATTAATTCCTGTTCAATCCAGAGAGACCCTAGAGGGAACTAGTCCAACAGGTATCTCAAGTATGCGCCATGGAGCTGCGCAGCAGAATGTCTTAAAAAGGGGGCGTGCCTTCTGAGCACCTGCCTGCAAAAATATAGTAAATCAGTATAAAAAAATAACAATTAATACATTTGAAAAAGCTTTAAAATTCACGGAAAAAAACATAGGTTGCATGCCTTATATAGTTAGGAATTAGCATTTAAAAAACCTTGCAAATTCACTTAAAAAAACATAGGTTTCAGGCCTTATATAGTTAGGAATTAGCATTTAAAAAACCTTTGAAATTCACTGAAAAAATCATAGGTTTCAGACCTTATATAGTTAGGAATTAGCATTTTAAAAACTCAAAAAACTATAAGTTTTACAGGTGTTATAGTTAGCTGGACACTTTACTCATACAAAACCATTGAAATTGCTCCTATATAGTTAGTTGTACTAACTATATTTCGTGCACCCGCAATCCGCTGCTGATGATGTCACATATTACATCATTCATGACATGGTCAGTGACATCACTGATAACATCTCAAATGACATCACTGATGAAATCACTGATGACATCATCCAGTGAATGTGGTTTGCTCCGTTATTTAAATATGCATTAGATATATAGCAATTTTCATTGAAGAATGAGTGGATATATAAAAATAAATATTTGGATGGCGGATTTAGTATCAGTGTAATTGACTGTTTACTTGACAAATTATAGTGTCTCACTAAATATAGTGGATAGTGACTAAACTGTGTGAATATCTGTATCACTTTGTCAGTTGTTGTGTAAACATGTTTTCCAGTTGGTTACTAGCTATGTGAAATTCTATATTAGTTATTGGATGACCACTCCACTTTAGTTTAATTCTCCTGAAATTAATTTTGTTCAAAAGAAAACCATTTACCTTTTCACAGTTAATATTTGGGAGATTATCGTCATTCCTTTTTAAATTTGCGGTTCTAACTAAGGAACTATAAAAGACATTGTCGGCCCTACATAGCTTTATGTAATTGTGTATATGAATCATATTGTTGATATTTTAAAAATCAATTGCCAGTACATCCATCCGTATATCGGGATAGAGTAATTCTGTGTAAATGTTATATTGTGATGCATTGATTGATGTTGATTAGCAACAATTTTGAATGACTATTATTACTGTTTTTAGGTAAATTAGTGGCTTTTCCTGAAGAACGTGTTTTTGATCACGCCGAAACGCGCGTCGATATAATTGATAAAGATTGCCACCTTTATACAATCTGTATATTTTATTGAATTATAATAAAATGAGAAAATCAATTTTCCAATGTGTAATTAATGTTGTTTTTAATTTTATGCCTTTTTTAAAATACTATGCTTTTTTACATGATTCTTGTTGTTTACTTTTCCGTGATTTATGTTCGGATATATGTATTGACTGACTGAAATTGCCTAGGAAGTTTTTTTCTCTCAAAGTATGGTTAGAATTACTTTTCAGGAACAGTAGTGGGCTGAAAGATGCAGTACTGAGGTCTCTCCTGATAACAGGTGAGTAAATCGGAATTTGTAGTTTGGCTGTTTTTAGAGGAATATTTGTATGTCTCAAAAATAGAGACTTAGAAACTTTTCTGGTGAAAACCACACAATAGATTCTATGGAAGGAAATACAAGTTACTGGTAAGTACGCTTTGATTTACTTTGCAGGGCCCGTACTGGGCTCAAAGATGCAGCAATGACGTCTCTCGTGATAACAGGTGAGTAAATCGGAATTCGTAGTTCTGCTAATTTTAGAGGAATATTTTGCTCAATAGTGAAAGAAGGTGGTGGGGCCTGAGGTGACATGTGTGCAAAGACACCCTGTGGCGCATTTTAGGTTGGGGAATAAATCCTCTTCAATCCTTCGGTCTCCTGTGAGCCAACTATCCCACCAGGGGCCTACAGTATGCACCAGGGAGCAGCGTTGCAGAGAGGTGTTCCGAGGGCACGCCCCCTTTTTACACCACTCTGCAACACAGCTCCGTGGCACTTACTGGAGGTATCTGTTGGACTACTTAGCCCCTAGAGGACCTCTGGATTGAAGAGGAATTAATTCTCCAACTTAAAATGCGCCAACGGGCATATTTGCAGACATATCGCCTCAAGCCCGCCCCCTACATTCACCACTGTGCAAACGCATCCGTAGTGCATTTTAAGTTGGGGGTTTAAGTCCCCTTGCATACTGGGGGTCTGTGGGGGCCAACAAGCTCACCTGGAACCTCCAGTATGTGCCACTGGGCTGCATTGCAATGAGGTGTTAAAAGGGTCGTGGTCTAATTACACCTCAATACAACTCATCCCCCTGGCACGTTTTCAGAGGGGGAACTAATTCCCCTTGCATACTGGGTTCCCTGGAGGCCAAGTAGTCCACCCGGATACTCCAGTATGCGCCAGGGAGCTGCAGAGAATAAGTTCCCCCTCTGCAAACAGGCAAGGGGGCATCCCAGGGCCCTGCCCCAATTTTTAATTAAAAAAAACATCAGGAAGAGGGTCGAGGGGGCCCCCTTCCAAGGCCATACTCTGCCCCGGGGACCCCATCCCTCGTGGCATGGGCCTTTTTTAAATTTAATTCTATTTTTTTGGGAGGTGGTCTGCATGGCCCCCCTCCTGGGCCACTTCTGGCTCCGGGGACCCCATCCCCTGGGGCCTGGCACTCCTTATTGCGGGCTTTGGGGAGTCCCCAAGCCCCCTATGGTCATTGCCGGCTCCCCGCATTCTGGTTTTCTGCATGGGGAACAGCTAACATGCGGCTCCCCATGCAAAAAAGCAATCCGCTTTGATTTTTGAAAGAGAGAGCAGGTTTCCTGCTCTCTCTTTTAAAAACCATAGCTATGTCATCAGTGATGTCATGAGTGATGTCACTGAACATGTCATAAGTGATGTAGTATGTGACGTCATCAGCAGTGCATTGCTGGCGCCCGAGTTATAGTTAGCTGAAGTAACTATAACGGGGTAATTTGTATGAGTGAAATGTCCAGCTAACTATAACAGGTGTAAAACCTATGGTTTTTTAAGGGAATTTGCAAGGTTTTTTAAATGCTAATTCCTAACTATAACTATAACGTGGCTGAAACCTTTGGTTTTTTCAGTGAATTTGCAAGGTTTTTTTAAATGCTAATTCCTAACTTTAACATGTGTAAAACCTATGTTTTTTTTTGTGAATTTCAAAGGTTTTGTAAATGTTAATTTTTAAATGTCTTTTTATACTAATTTTCTACATTTTCGTACAGTACATTTTTATTATAAATATTTATATGTATTTTATTTTTTAAGTTATATTTCATATTTTTAATGTAAAATAATAACACTTAATTAAAATTTTTTTTTTTTATTAATTACATTTTTTTTCAATACATTAAAATTTAATTCTATACAATTCCTTTTTCATTTTTTTGGGGGGGGGTAATCGTACAGTACACGTACGGTGATCGCAATGTCCTTTGTACAGCTAATCGTACTCAGCGCATATGCGTGCATATGTTGCAAATACGTTTTGACGTTATGAGGCGTATCAGCGCTTCCGCGTGACGTCATGTACGCTTGTACGGCGCCTGTACCCGTACCCTACAAAAGTTCAATAATGTTTAAAATGATGTATCTATGTATTTAATGTCAATTTTAAGGGTAGACATTATCTGGGATGATCATGAAAATAGTTTTTTTTAAACTTTTAATAAGCGTATATTACTTGTGAAACCAATCGCGACGGTGCGTCGTATGTACTTGCAGCGTAAGAGCACTGTAAGTGCACCGTAAGCGTCCGCAAATCCATGTGACCATAAAAGGAGAGTTTTAATTGGTTCATAATACTTCCTATTCCAACTGTTGAAAGACCCCTCCCATTTTGATCATTCTACTTTGATTTTCTAAGAAGAAGCATCTCTTCTCTGATTCCTGTCAAAATAAAAGGAAGATCACCATGACAACACCTATGGAGTCATCTTCCAGCCATTCATCTGAGGGAAAATTCATTCCAGAAGAGCCTCAGATGAAGAAGAAAGAAGCACTGATTTTGAAGTTTTTTACTTTCCCTGAAGGGGAAAAAAGGTTAATGCTCCGCTAGTAACCGCTAGTAACCAGCAAAATATGCCAAACAACTCTTTCCAGGGGTAATCCTTAAAAAAATACTCATTTGGTACAGCGAGTATGGTGCGACACGTCAAAAATTTGCACCTCAACAACTTTGCGAGAGCTGCTACACGGAGGTTGCAGGAGAACCCACCTGCAGCTGTTCCAAGTACATCAAGTGCACCACCACCACCTTTGGGAAGCAGTCCACACCCTCAGATTAAACCTGAATTCGGAGAATTAAAAATTCTATGCATTCATTGCGATGAACTTTTGTGTGATGGGGAACAGTCAATTGACCTCATAAAACGCAGGAAGCGGGAGCATCGTTGTCCTCGACATACGTTTTTTTATTTTTTATCATTTAGTTCCTGTTGGACATTTTTTGGGTTCCAGTTCCATTTTTTTGGTTTTATAAAAAAAACACAAAAAAAACGTGTTAGACCCCCCCCCACCCCCAAAAATAGAAAACAGTTGTTTTTAGAACTACCTTCACTGGTCAAAGAAAGAATTATATTTCTATGTAAGTGTGTAAATGTTTGTCAGAATGAATGTGTAGTTCATAAATGTATGAATGAATACATTACTAGTGTATGGTGAAAGTGCAGAACTGTAAGGAAGTGCTACAGCATAAATCTATAAAGTATTTACTGATAGTATACTGAGGTACCTCCGAAGCACTTGAATGTAACATATGCACATAAATATGTTACAAGTCTATGCTTCAATTTGCACTGCTGGTGAAACTGCCTGGGTGAACTTGTATGTGTTAGGAGCAGATTTAAAACCCCCTTTTGCCTCTTTTACACATGATGCAGCGGTGGTGCAAAAAGATGTGCCATGGTGTTTGGTATTTACTATGTTACTCAAGTCAAGCAATGTACGGCCTTCACAACACAAATACATCACATATCTGTGCCGTTTTTGCCCCATAATACACCACATTGTAAATACGGTGCATCCATGGTGGTGATATCACAGTACACAATAACTGGCATATCTCTGGGGATGTACCACTTATTGTACATATGCTGATTAGTGTTTGAATGTAGGGAATGGATTACTACACACTGATCAATGAGTCATTACACAATTATAACAGGACAGAATGTTTGGTGGAAGTGGAAGGATAGAGACTGGGGAATTGAACATATCAAAGGTATATTTGCAGGTGCATAAAACAGTGCATGCATAGTGTATAGGAGTTTGAAGCAGTCCATGCCCTAAGGCCCACTTTGCACCATGAGTACTTGGTTACTGGCTGAATGATTACATTTCTGCAAGGAGACCGTGGGGCTGAATGTATAGCAGCTTTACTTTTACAACAGTGTATAGATAAGCACATATTTCTGTATGGTTCACTACAATACTGAAACATTAGTGTGAGAGTGTTTTGTGTAAGTATAACAATACAGACTGGGCAATTGAAGGTATAAAAGGCAAGTTTGCTGGTGTATAGAACAGTGAATGCATAGTCTATAGGGATTCGAAGCAGTCCATGCCCTAAGTCCTACTTTGGTGCATGACTACTTGGAAACCAACTGAATGCTTACACTTCTACAAAGAGATTGTCTAGCTGAATATATAGCACCTTCACGATTAGACCAGTGCATACATAAGAACATACTGATGTATAACTCACTACAATACTAAAGGCCCACTTTACCCCATGAGTACTTGGATAGTGGCTGAATGATTACAATTCTGCAGGGAGACTGTCTGGCTGAATGTATAACAGCTTCACTTTTAGAACAGTGTATACTTACTCACATAGTGCTGTATGGCTCACTATAATACTGAAACAATAGTGTGATAGTGTTTGCTGGAAGTGTCAGGATACAGACTGGGGAATTGAAGGTATAAAACACAAGTTTACAGGTGCATAAAAGACTGCATGCAAAGTCTATAGGGGTTAGAAGCAGACTATGACCTAAGGCCTATTTTAATGCGTGAGTACCTAGGTACTGAGTGGATGATTACAGTTCTGCAAAGAAAGTGCCTGACTGAATTTATAACAGCCTCAATATTACCACAGTACATATATAAGGAAATACTGCTGAATGGCTCCCTATAATATTGTAACAGTAGAGCGAGAGTGATTGGTGAAAGTCTAATGATACAGACTGGGGAATTGAAGGTATAAAAAACATGTTTGCAGGCATAAAGAAGAATGCATGCATAGTTTATACAGGTTTAAAGCAGCCCATGGCCTTAGGTCTACTTTGCTCCATGATTAAACGCTCGCAGCCCAAGCAGGAGCTTGGAATTTTACCGGCAGCATTTGAGGGGGCACACGACCGGGGAGAGCCACGCTCCCTAGCGCACAGAGAGACGCCCTATGGCCACGCCCCCTGCTCCAGGCTACATTTACTTCTCACGTTTCCAGCTCCACGGGAAACGCTCGCAGCCCAAGTAGGAGCTTGAAATTTTACCGGCAGCATCTGAGGGGGCACACGACCGGGGAGAGCCATGCTCCCTAACGCACAGAGAGACGCCCTACCGCCACGCCCCCTGCTCCAGGCTACATTTACTTCTCGCCTTTCCCGCGGACGCTTGCAGCCCAAGCAGGAGCTTGGAATTTTAACAGCAGCATCTGTCGGGGCACACGACCGGGGAGAGCCCCGATCCCTAGCGCACAGAGAGACGCCCTACCGCCACGCCGACTGCTCCAGGTGGATTTAATCAGCATCTCAATCCTGTCCTGCGGGACGCGCCCGGATGGGCGCCAAGGGCGTGCCCGTTTTAGCCCGTTCGAGCCAGGTCGAGGCTGGGCTGGGCTCCCCCTCCAAGCCCTTGGTATAGGGTAGGTACAACTGCCCTTTGGCTCTATAATTCCTGTCATTGTGGTACACAGGATAATATGTCTCAGAGAACTGGCACTGGGAGGAAGGGCGTAACAACAGGAAGTGTTGCAGGGACCCTTGATCAATTTATTTTAAGAGCTTCCTCAGTCCTTGCACACGAGATTGAGCTGACAGAGCGTCATTTCTCTATGGACCCAGCCTTTACAAAAACATCCTCTTTGGCGGCCATTGAGCGTGCTTGTACACCGGACAGACAAGGACAAAGTGAAACAACATTAGCCCCGCAAGAGGTGAATATAGTAACCCAGACAGCTAGGGACTCTGAAACCCCTCCGAGTTGGGAGGCAAACTTAACATTACAAGAGGATGAACCCCCTGAGAAACAAGGACTATTAGTTGAGCGTTTGCAGGGGGCAATCAGTAAAAGAAAGCATGGAGAAGCTCGATTTTGTCCCAACCAGAAAGGGAAAAAGGCAAAAAAAGGATGGAAAAGTCCTCAGAAACAAATCATTGCTGCGGATCACAGAACTGGTGAGAACTTGCAGACCATAGAAGATATAGGAACTTCCCCAAAGATAGCAGCGACCCCTGCGGGAAATGAGGACCTATTTTGGAGAAAGCTAGAGACTGTTTTTACAGCTCACTTACAATCGCTGAAAGACAGACTTAAAGCAATTGAATATAGACTTGGAAAGTCAGAGGAGGAGATAAAGGACACCTTAGGAAGTCTAACTGATAAGCTAAGGAGGGGTGACCATCTGAAAAATATAGGAAGAGGGAATGGACGGGAGGGAGAACAAGACCTAACCCTCAATGAAACAGCAAGACCTCCCAATGCAGTAAAAAACCCTCTGAAGGGAAAAACAGGGGTGGTGGGGGAAGGCAAGAGAGTGTGGAGAAGTGTGGCTCACTGGTTAGAGCAGGCAGACCCTGAAGCAGAGGTCAGACCCGGGACCAGGGTTCGATTCCCGACACAGCAGGGTGTTGAGCTCGAATGTCCACGGACTCGATAATTCTCGCTTCGGTGCCTGACCTAATCATGGGTTCACACTCTGCAACTCTGGGCATTAAGCTTGCTTAATCTCCACAACGGCCCCCCCGCGGCGGAATGTCTGGCTTTCACCTTGGGGATGCCCTGTAGGGGCTATCTCACAGGGAAAAACCAGGACGGGTTCCCAAGGCAAGCGCGGAGATACCCCTTCGGGGGTCGATTCTGGCGCTATATAAGAAATGTAATAATAATAATAATAATAATAGTGGACGAGGATGATAATGGTTCGCAGAAGGGCCCGGGTAAGGAAGGGCCGGGAAATATGACTGTAAAAAAATCGCAGCCTATTCTAAATCTACCCCCAGATTGTGCCCCGTATGTTGCGGTCTTAATGGGGGTCTCAGAACTGAATGCAGAAGTGGAGGAATCCGATGACCAATTTAAAAAAAAAAACTATACATTGGTTAAACTGTTCACAGCTGATGTCTCGGAACTCCGCGTAGTCCGCGCGTAGTCTCACCACTGTAAGTACCCACTCGGGGACCCATGTGTTTTACACGCATCACTGGTTACTTAGAACGCATGCATATTCGGCACACTGATCTGGGATTATATTACGGTCGTGAGCACGCACCGCGACGTTTTCACTATCGTCGTTTCTCCACTCCCATGTTGTAGCATGTCACCCCGGGACGCTAAAAATCACCACCGTTAGTCCAATATTGTCAGTATCTCCCCTCACGTTCACTTTCCCACACCCCCCCGAACTCTTCACTTACCGGCTGGTTACGGGCTTATCTTTCTTTTACCTTTTATTTTCCTACACTATTGCACCTTATTGTGTGTTTGACAGTCTAGATGAGGATGTTCAGCTGATGCCTTGATTCTTTTGCTTTGTTTGTAGAGTACTCCCCTGAGGAAGGGCGGGGCCCGAAATGCATCGGGATTTGTTGTGACTATGCATACACCATTGATCAGCACATTTTGAACACCAACTACCCAGTGATTTGTTGTTAAGCCATGAACTTGCAATGCGTTTAATAAACTGCGAAAGTTGGAACAACACTCTTATGTGAATGGATTGAACTACTGTCGTACCTTGCACTTATGGAATAAGACCGTTGGTCACTCTACAGTTGTGCTTGGAGGTGCTCTTCCCAAGAGGGGGGGCATAGCATTAGTTCTTGTGGATTTCTCTCTGTCAGGCCAGACAGCGACTCCCTTTGAGCACACTACAGAACTTCACCACCATTTAACCTTGTGGATTAAATCTCAGCTGTGCGGGTTCCACCTCTCTCTAGTTTATACTATCCTGAACCGTCTCATGAATTGGGAAGAGGAAAACTGTATCCTTACAGAAGTTCAGTATGGTTTCAGGGCTGGCAGATCCACGACAGACCAGTGTTTAAACTTATATTTATTGGTCACGAAGTATACAGCAGCTAGTAATGAGAAAGAATATCTAGCTTTCATGGACCTGGCAGCAGCATTATATTGTGTAAATTGAACAAAGCTGTGGGCTATATTGTCGGGTCATGGGGTTGATGCTGGTCTCATTCATATCCTGAGAGCCCTTCATCAAAACACAACAGCAAAAGTGAGGTACAACTTGGAGGGAGGTCTAACTGAGTCTTTTAAATGTACAAGAACGTTTTTTAACCAATCTAAAAGTGGACTCACCCAGAATCGGAAATAGATTAGTCCCAGTCTTGCTCTACGCGGATGACGCGGTCCTGCTGGCTCGTACACCATTGGGACTGCAGCGTCTAATTGACGGGTTCGTAGAGTTTCTAAACAGTTTAGACTGATCTGCTAAGCTGATGAAATCATATGTCATGGAGGTGGGCCCAAAACACAGCAGAAAAAATGTTAACTATAGAATAGGCTCCACAAGCTTGGCAAAGGTACATACCTTTTTATATTTAGGCATTTTATTTGATAGGAATCTGAGTTTTAAACCACTGATCGAGGAGCTTGGTAATAAGTTAGCAGCTAGCTCAGGAGCTGTAATGATTTTCGGCCGTAGATTGGGTCGATGGTCCCCAGAGCAAATGCTGACTGTATAACTCGATCACTGTCGCCAAAGTTGCATATGGGGCAGAACTGTGAGGGATGGCGAATGTTAATAAATTACAGATAGAGGAAAACAAATACCTAAGGAGGCTCCTTAAAGTTCCTCAATGCGTATCTTCATATATAGTACATGAGGAATTAGGTTGTAAGTATCTAGAGGACAGGCTGAGGAATAGGCCCCTGGTGGCCTTGCTAAAGATATGGGTTAACCAGGAAGCCAATTTGACCCAGCAGATAATTACAGACTGTATGGGTAGGGAGAAAGGAATGTCTATGCCTTGGCTGAAATATGTGAAAGGAGCCCTTGATAGCATTGGTTGTGGAAATCAGTTCTTAAACCCACAGAGTATTACTAAACAGGACCAAGTTAGAGTGAATGAGAAGCTGCTCAAACTTACAGCTACATTACGGGAAGCTGACGTGAAAAATAAGCAGTCAGTCCAGGCATATGTGGAAGTGAGGCCCTGCAGCGGGCTGGAGCCCTATCTTGCCCTTGTATATAATCCCAATGAAAGGTTTTTATTAACGCTATTTAGGCTCAACCTCATCCATCATTTATAAGCTGAGCCTGCGGGTTTCACTAACTCAGTTGAGTCAAAGGGTCCCTGTGGCTGCGATCACCGATCTCCGCAGGACACCCTCCATTTTGTATTATTATGCCCATTTTATCAAATGCCCAGGCGTCACTTTTAATAGATCTTTTTAAAAAGGACAACCTTAAATCAGTGAGAGATGCCCTTGCTTTTTTAAAAGTGTTCAGAGCTCCCCTGACTCTATTCTGTGTGACAAATATATAAGAACCTCAGTTAGATTAAGGGCCACTATTGGTACTTGATAGCTGATACTGTAATAATTTGGATCCATAAGGCCGGAGAGAAAATGTTGCCTTTTTATACAACTGATGAACTAAGTGTGTTGTTTCATAGTGGATCTTGTTTTTAAGAAATGTTCTTATATTTTTAATATTGTACTTTTATGGTGTTACTGAAATGCCGAATAAAGAATATATGATGATGATGATGATGCTCCATGATTAGTTGGGTATTGACTGGATAATTACAGTTCTGCAAGGAGTGTCTGACTGAATTTAAAAGAGCTTAATTTTTAGCACAGTGCATAGATAAGGACATTCTGCTGAATAGCTCAGTTTAATACTGAATCAGCAATCACAGATAGTTTGCTAGAAGTGTAAGGATATATACTGGGAAATAGAAGCTATAAAAGACACGTTTGCCGGTGCTTACAAGAGTGCATGCATAGTCTATAGGCGTTTGAAGCTGTCTGTGCACTAAGGCCCACTTTGCACCATGAGTACTTGGGTACTAGCTGAATGATTACAATTCTGAAAGAAGAGTGTCTCAAACCATTATTATTATTATATAATACATTTATTCTTGTAACATCTCATAACTTAATAGAGCTTCTAAAATTATTTCATCAGGTATTTCATTTTCCTGGTCATCAATTTCAAAAGTCATATGATCAAACTCGCTGTCATCTAATGCTTCCACAAAATCAGCATCCAACGTTTCGTCTAGGAAATCACAGCTGATATCTGCAGCACTCATTTTTTCCTCTTCATTCTCGCTGCCCATGAAAGATATGTTTAGCTCTAATATGAGAGTGTTACTAATTTTGAATTCGTCTTCCATATTGTTCGGTTGTTTTTCCATAGTGAATTTCTTATGTTCTAGGTCCTTGTACAAAAATATAAACACTTCATTTTATCATTTTTCCTATTACATAACACAAAGCTAGCTTTATCAACTATTTTACCCTTTAAAAAATATTATACAAATACCATTCTCAACTACTTTATAAGATTATATAAATATAATATTTTATATAAATGTTCAGTTTTAAAATTATTCTTACATTTTCAAACCAGTCACTCCTTATCACTACAGGAAAAAACTAAGGCTGTTATAATAAAATGCAGTTCTAAAAAAAGTACAATATTTCGATTCACCTTACCTATTCCAAACTGGTAGATGTGTTGTAGTAAAATGCAAAGAATACTGGTACACTCAGTATATCTACTTAAATGCATTCAAATGTCTTTGAAAGATACAAACCATCTTTACACACTTATATACTCCAACCATGTTTTGTTACTTCAGCTCTGTAGAAGCACATCCCATCGACCATTTTTAACAGTTACTTATACTTACCTTCAAAATAATAAATAATTAAAAAATTATATATTATAAAATTAGCATCTGTGGAAGACAAAACAAATACAGTTACCATATATCTTTTACAACACAAAATAATTTCTAAAGCATTTCATTTGCTTTTTTTGCTGTTCTCAAAATATTTTGAATTTCACTAGAAACAGTGAGTTCAATAGTACTCATCACATAACAGCGAGCAAAAAAAGACAATCAATAAGATTATCGTAAAAAACACCTTCAACATTCTCAATAACAATCTAAAAAATAGAAATAAAACATATATTAAATGTTTTTTTCTAACAGCAATTTCTTACATAACTATAAGATATCTCAAACAATCTTAACTATAAGATATCTCAAACAATCATAACATAACAAAACACTATCATTCCACTCACAGGAGCTCAAAACTGCTGCTGATCTACTGTTTCAACTTCTGCTGAGCAAGAGAACTCGTTTTACCATCTGCAGCCTGTGCTGGCTGTCTGAAGCTGACGCTGATTCCTCACTGTGTCGTGGTGCTGCCTCCCCCCGACTCGCTGGTGTGAGCGTGAGCTGCACTCGGCACGCTCTGCCTGTCGCTCCCAGCTGGAGTCAGAGGGGTTGAGGCCAGGGTGCAAACAGCGAGAGCACCTAGCCTGGGGGACTGCGAGGACCAGAATCCTTAGCGGAGATCACCTGGTTCCTCTTCCCCCAGGCGAACCGCCCACGGACACGCCCCCAACGACCTGGATAAAGATTCGTGACACCCGCTTCGTGGGCGCCACTCACAGGAGCTCAAAACTGCTGCTGATCTACTGTTTCAACTTCTGCTGAGCAAGAGAACTCGTTTTACCATCTGCAGCCTGTGCTGGCTGTCTGAAGCTGACGCTGATTCCTCACTGTGTCGTGGTGCTGCCTCCCCCCGACTCGCTGATGTGAGCGTGAGCTGCACTCGGCACGCTCTGCCTGTCGCTCCCAGCTGGAGTCAGAGGGGTTGAGGCCAGGGTGCAAACAGCGAGAGCACCTAGCCTGGGGGACTGCGAGGACCATAATCCTTAGCGGAGATCACCTGGTTCCTCTTCCCCCAGGCGAACCGCCCACGGACACGCCCCCAACGAAACGTATATAGATAACATCTCGCGACGCGGGACGCGCGCGGGACCAAGCGCGGGGATAAGCCCGGGCAAAAGGGCGGGCCGTCTGTGGCCGTCCGGGGACGACCGAGGACGGGACGGGCCACCCCACTAACGCTCACTACAAGAGGAAACTCTTCAACTAAACTATTGATTCATACGTGTAAAAAACCCTCATTCCTTTTCTGATCAACTGAGATAGTGTGATTAAGACAAGCCACAGCATATTATTAATATTATACATTACATCTATAAAACAGATTTCTGTCCCCAAGTATGAGGGCGCTAAAAAAACTACGCTCACGGACAATCTACATGAGGCGAATGGGGACGGACGCAGCTGTAAGAAAATCTGTAGACAAGTCACTAAAACCAGGACAAATATCAAGCACCCCTGCTATAAGTGAATACTTCTCTACCCTCTCCAAGAAAAAGTTTCTTTCCCCAAACTCTAATGATGATCAAAATAAGTTGGTTGAACCTGATCCGTTACATTTTTCTGACCAGAAATCCAACAAACAAGGTCAAATCACAATAGAGAATAATTTGGCAAATTACTCTCCTTCGGAAGAATGTCAAAAATCTCGTCTAGTTGTGTCTCAAATAACAACTATAACATCTATAAAAAATCAGGACAACGACTTATTTTTCGACGTATCCGCAAATCACAACTCAAAGACCGAAGAAGAAAATAAAGAAATATTGCTAAGTCAAAGACATCCCCAAACCAGTTCGCCAGAAAAATCACCTAACCTTTTTTCTAATCTGATCAATCTATCAGACCCAAATTTTATAAACCTAAACTCTGGAAATACTGCCTCTCCCATATCAAAAGCACTCTTCTCACTGCAAGAAATTCTGGATTCAGTACTAATACATCTTGGACACATTTTAGCTAACTCAGACGATACTTTAGACGTACAAATAGGAATACTTAAATTCCTGGTTGAAGAAAAAAAGAAAAAAGATCTAACTAAAGTCTCATCAAAACAAACCGGAGAAATCGAATCACAACAAACAGATGAATTTCATAAAAATGGAAGTGCCACCCCAAAACAACAGGAAGCAAGCACACAAACGAACGACGTACTAATAATCAACAATAAAACTAACGGATCAAAAAACAAAGAAAAACCTCCTATCACATTTTCACTTAAAAAACTGTTCAAAGAAGAACTGGAAATCAAAGCTGAGAACAATACCAAACACTATCCGATTTTTTCGAATAAAGTATCCGATAACAATCGCGATCAGATCATCGGAAAAAATAAAACTGAGCTATCAGGAGATACCGCTGAACAGGATTTCAACCAAAGAGAACAGGCTGAAAAAAGTAATACTAGGGAAAAAGTAAAGGGGAAGAAGAAGAGAAAACCTATGAGGAGAATACAGAGGAAAAAAGGGAATAGGCTCAAATTCCAAAAATTTAATTCTGTAAACCAGGTGAACACTCCAGTAATTCAAAAAACATCATCAGAAAAACCCTTAAATCCTGAAGCAGATGAATTTTGTCCTCCGATAGAAAATAGACCTACATCGCAAAATAATATGGACATAAAAGAACCATATGACAATAATTTCCAATCATGGGAAATAAATCCATCCAAACACATAACTATTGAAGAGCTATTTCCTTCAGATAAGGAGCCGTTTAATCGCGGTAAAATCATCAATCTATTACAAGAAATTCCATCCTTGAATTCTCTGACCAGCAAAGAAATCGACTTAGTTCTGTTTCCAATAAAAGAAAATAACAAACTAGTACAGGTATCCTTTTATTCACCGGTTTTGCCTGGAATAATAATCAGAGAGAAGGAAATTCTTCACAAAAATGGCTATGATGTAATCTCGGTGGAAGATTTCAAAACCAATAACTCAAATAATGGTATAATAGGACAAACCTACAGAAGAAAAGAAAACAACAGTTCTAATTGGGGAGACCTAGCATCAAGTACTATGAGGAAAGATCTACTTAAAATACAAGTAATTCAAGGAGAGAGGTCAGTCTGGTCTCGGAATCCCACCTTTAGCAACACTGAGAACTTAATAAAATCATGGGCATGGTTATCAGAAACCTTAAACAGCAAAAAAGTGGTAAATTCACAACAACGGTAAGTTTAGCAAAGGTCTGACGTTATTGTCCTGGAACCTGGCAGGGAAAACTGATATAAAAATGAAACAAGCAATTAAAAATTCCCCTGATATCATCGCCCTCCAGGAAACATGGTTAATCAATACCTTTACTCAAAGAGGATACTATGTATACGAAACATTGGCAAATAGATCAAGAAGGGGACATGCCAAGGGTGGTCTGGCAATATTATTAAAAGAAGATCACTCTTGGTCACAGGAAATAATTAACACAAACACAGACAATCTACAATGTTTAAAAGTATCCCTTAGAACCCATGCCTCAGCCAAACTAGAAAAAATATTACTTTTCAATATTTACGCACCTCCAAGCAGTAATAATAATGATTTGCTGTTTGACCGCCTAATGGAAATTATCGATCATATAATTGATGATCAATCTCACTTGCCATACCTCATAATGGGGGACTTGAATGCTAAAATTTCTAACTGCGAGATAAAGAAATGGGCTCGTCTCTTCAAAGAGGAATCTCTGGAATCATCACTCCCTGAATTCCCAAAAGGAACTAAATCGGATAAGAGGGGACGTGCATTACTAGCTTTTCTCTCTGGCATTAATGGGATTATATTAAACGGTAACATCAATGGTGATATACCAGCAACATATACACGGCAAGGAAATGGATCTCCTTCAACTATTGATTACTTTATATGCGGGGTCGAAGGAAAGGAACAAATGAGTCAACTTTCGATAATATTCACTGCAGAAAGTGATCACGCTCTTTTAAACCTTTCAACCCACTGGATTGCACCGTCCTCTTTTTATAACCAGCCACTATTTCTTACAGAAAAAACGGAAGTAAACACAACAAGGCGTCGCATTTACTGGGGGACAGAAAATCTGGAATATCTGCGGCAACTAATTACTGAAACCAATATATTGACCAACATATATTCAGATGACCCTGTAAAGAACTTTGAACATCTAACGAATAATCTCAAACAAGCTCTGCAAAGTAAGCTAGAATACCACAGACCAGCAAAAAGAAAATGGAAAAACAAGAATAAAAACTGGAATCAACCAGTCGTAAAACAAATCAATAGACTGATACGCGCCCAGTTTCTGGAATTATCGTCAGTAAACAAAAAGGAAATCAATAGATTAAAGAATCAAATACGACGAGAAAAAACTAAACAGAAAAAACTGAAGCAGGACTTTAATTGGACTGAAATCCAGCTGGCAGCTAAACATAATAATCAACGTAAATATTGGTCACTGATCGCAACAATGACAGGATCCAAAAAAAAGCTGGAGGCTACACCTGTATCAGAAGAAAACTGGGACATATACCTAGGTGAGCTATACAAACAGAATCAATATATTAAAAATGAAGAAGCAGGAGGAGAAAACGTGGAAACTAAAGATATTAAGATCAATAAAACGTCGGCAGCGTCAGTCTCTATGAATATCAGGAAGGCAAGGAGCACAGGTGCATCTGGCCCCGATCAGATACCTGTCAAAGTCTACCAAATTGACCATAAAGAGTGGGGAACGGTGCTCTCGCCGCTATTTAACTATGTATTCGACTGTGGTCAAATGCCAAATTCCTGGAAAGGAAGTATCATAATCCCGATTTTCAAAAAAGGAAAAAGAAACACACCGGGAAATTATAGGCAAATTGCCCTCATGGACGCTGCTGGGAAGATTTTTGCAGCAGAAATCCTGGATAGGCTGAAAAATTGGGCTTTCTCATTAGGTCTAATTCCTAAATTTCAGTCCGGATTTCGCCCACACCATTCTGTCACTGACAATGTAGCAATCTTCCAAACTATTTTAGATAAGTACGCAACAGGGAAAAAACAAACTATTTACGCAGCGTTCATTGATTACTCGACAGCCTTCGATCGAGTGGATAGACCGACCCTGTGGTCAAAATTGAGAATAATGGGGATCCCGGAGCAGCTATTACATCTGATAGAAAATCTACACAGTGACACCTGGTGCCGCGTCCAAATGGGAAGTGACAAGGGCCTATCGAAGGTAATACGAACATCAAATGGCCTGAAACAAGGGTGCCTCTTGGCTCCAATTTTATTTTCACTGTATTTAAGTGACCTACCTTCCCAACTGCAGCAAGGGATATGTACTCCTCCTAAGATAGCTACTGAATATATCCATTCCCTGCTGTATGCAGACGATATAGTCATGTTTGACCTAACACCTTTCGGACTACAAAATCTTTTAGATATTTTATATAAGTACTCAAGGAAAAATTACCTAATCCCAAATACGAACAAAACAAAAGTGGTTGCCTTTTCATATCAGAAGAAAAGGGTCCGGTACGAATGGAAGCTGGGAGGTGAGAAACTAGAACAAGTAAAGGAGTATACATATCTGGGTAGAATTTTCTCACAAAACATGAGCAACATCAATCAAATCAACCACCTGAAAAGGAAAAGTGATCTGCATGCTGGGGCCTTGTCACGCTTATATTTGGCCACTGGACATAGACATTTCTCTGCACTGATTCAAGTCTATCGAGCTAAAATCACACCGGTCCTGTCCTATGCATCGGAATATATTCCTCTAAATCAATGGTCATATATGGATTTAACAGAAGGAAAAATATTGAAAAAACTACTGAAGATTTCAACATCTACCCCAGTACAGGCATTGAGACTGGAATGTACCATCACAAGCGCATATGCTACAGCTATAGCGAGCATCATAAGGTGGGCCCATAATCTTCTTCTTTCAAAAGAAGGTACTTTAAGAAGATTGCTAAAAGTAGAGACATTCGAGAGTAGCTCTATTCATACTACCTTTACTAAAAATATGCGAGAGGCTCTACAGCTTGCAAAAGTCAATGTGGAAATTCTGTCTACGTGGTCACCAGCTCAACTCAAACTTTTTCTAAAAAACTTCACTCCCAAATTGAGCTACGAGATTGATCACTCTCATTGTAATAGACTATCATCATATAAACTTTATGTAGCCTCGCAGGAATACAAACAACGTCAGCCTTACCTAGAGTATACTCTTCAGCAAGGCGTGCAATTATGATGTTGCGCCTTGGAACACTTCCTGTACAAACCTTTACTTCCTCTTGGAGGCCCGACAGCTCTGCCCTTTGTACCCTTTGTCAAGGAGGCAACCAAAATTTGGAACACTTATTTTTTATATGCCCTAATGCAGAAATTGTAAATGCAAGGTCAACATGTCTTAAGCCCATCTACCGGTCCTGCAGGATCACTAGCTCACAAAACTTTTTATCACTATGTAAAAGCCCCCCTAATGAATTCGTTTGTTACAGAATTTTTAAGTTTTTGAAAATTTCATTGAAAATGTATTAATATGGAATGTATAAATGTATATTTTATTTGTGGTCCTCGTAAGAGTACCGTAACAAAAATAAAAAACTTTGAACTTTGATTTGAACTTTGAACTTTGAACACTATCATTAATTTCCATACACTGCATATAAAGTTACTTAGAAATATATGCTGACAAAATATGCAACAAATAGTCGTTAATAGTTTTATATACTTTTCCTCATGGCCAAATAGTATATCTGAAATTCTTAGTTCAGAATTTCTTCAATACTAATCCTCAGCATCCGTCTCCCACCTTTCTGATCCAAAACCACCAACATCATTTGCAATGTCCCCCAGGGCTCATCCCTCAACTTCACACTATTCAACATCTATATGGCACCCTCACACAAGTGGCCCGCCATCACAATCTGAACAATATCTGCTAAGACAACGAAACCCAACTCATCTTCTCCCTCACTAAGGAGCCATATACCACCGAAAAATGTCACCAACTGTATAACAATCAACTCTCTAAATCTCAACTCGGACAAAAACCTACAACGACTACGAGTCCAAAACACTTCCGCCCGACTGATCATCAATGTCCCCTGCTGCAGCCACATCACCCACCACCTGAGAGATCTACACTGGCTTCACATCAACAAGAGGATCACCTTCAAGCGCCTCACCCTCACTTACAAAGTGCACTACAACACCAGACCAACCTACCTTAAAAGCAGTAATACTGAAAGGCCAAATCTTGTATCTGTTCAGTGTATGGGTGTGTTACAGATGATTTAGACCTCTTGGAATTTATGTCTAATGAGCTAGTACATTGGTCACTCCTAATGATCGTATGTGGTGACTTTAATCTAAATCTACCATCTGACTGGTCGCTTGTGGACAATTTTGTTTATCAGGGTAGGAAACCAAAAGTATTTAGAGTCCTAGAGGAATTATGCTACACACATGGAATTTACGACTGTTGGCAGAAGAAATTCCCAAATAACCCTGGCTTTACTTTTTTCTCTCACCCGCATCCGAAATTTGCTAGGCTGGATTACATATTTGCCTTCCACACCATCATAAACAAGTGCTCGATAGGCCCATTACCGAAGGTCCTATCAGATCATAATCCCCTAATCATCTGTATTGACACCGGGAAGATACAACACAACCACAGCAGATGGACATTCAAAAGGGCTCTATTGATAAATAAAAAATACGGTGAACTCATGTAAAACTGGATTGCAGAATTTCTAGGACATAATCTGGGTAGTGCCCCATCGGAAGTAGTCTGGGAACACCCTTAAGGCTGGAACAAGGGGAGAAACCCTTAGATTCTCAATTAAAGGTAACCAGGAGGCGAAACAAAACTTACAAAATCTGCAGGAGAATCTGGCAAAAAAAGAAGAATATTTAATAAGAGCAGTTCAGGGGGGCATAAACATCGAAGGTGCAGCAAGAGATGTAGCCATTGCAAGGAACCGAATAATAGAGATCTTTACCGTAAAAGCAATGTGCAAAGCCACATTGAATAAAGAGAAAATTTATGAACTAAGCGAACAGGTAGGACACCAACTAGCAGTCCGAACAAGACAGCAGAGCATGGAAAATATCATTAAAGAGATTAGAAACCCCATCAAAGGCCTTACACAAGACCCCACAGAGATTAGGGATGCGTTCCAGAATTACTATGAAGACTTATATACAAAACAAAAGCCAGTCCAAAATTGAGGAATATCTGAATTCACTCAGTTATGGGGATTCAGCTCCCTCACACCTACCAAGATGCACTGGCAGAGATACCGCATTGGGTTGAAATCCTTCTTTCAATAAACAGCCTTTCACCTGGAAAGGCTGCTGGTCTAGATGGAATTCCCACCGGATTCTATGCTAGATTTCACAAACAATTGAAAGTAAGTTTAATTAAACTAATGATTCATGTTTACCAAGGAGGGCGGCCATCTGATTCCTGGGCTCATGCTAAAATGATCGTATACCCTAAGAAGAATAAAGACCCCACAGAGCTAGGGGCCTATTGCCCAATTACGTTAATAAATAGCGATTCTAAAATCTATTCTAAACTACTAGCTATATAGACTCGCCCCAGTAATCCATAAAATCATCTCAGTCAGGCAACATGGATTTGTTCCAGGTAGATCTACCACTTATCATATTCAAAGGGTGATCTCACTCTTTGACATAGCAGAAGTTGCAGGAGACCCTATGGCGCTGATATTGTTAGATGCAGAAAAGGCCTTCAATAGGGTCTCCTGGCAATATCTATGGACTTCTATGCCAAAGAGTGGGATGGGGATCTATTTATTTACGCCGTTTGGATGCTGTATGTAAACCCGGAGGTCGTGGTTACGATAAATGGGGACATTTCAGATAACATCAAAGTGACAAGAGGGACAAGGCAGGGCTGCCCATGCTCCCCTCTTCTATTCGCTATATTTATTGACCCGTTTATTCACAGGCTAGAAACCAACATAGCCATAACTACAATGAGGAACCCTAATGGAGAAACGAAGACCTTGGCGTACGTGGACGATATCGCGATAGTCACTACTAACCCAAATGAAGCAGTTAACTTAATGGAAACAGAAGCAAATCATTTTGGAGAAATCTCCGTTTACAAACTGAATCAAAATAAAACCCAGATTATAATCAACAACCAAAGCAATTATAATGGCATTTGGATAGTTGATAATGCACTATACCTAGGAGTTAATATTACCTCAAAACTAAACAAAGTGGTTAAACTTAATTTGAACCCACTCGTGAAACAAACAGAAAAGAGCCTTAGTAGACTGCATAACCTACATCTAACTATTATTGAAAGATGTAATTTAATCAAAATGTTTTTTTTCCCTAAATTCTTATATTTGTTTAGGAATATTTGTTCAGAAAATGACCCACAGATTTTTAAAGAAATTGATAATATTTTTTCTCGTTTTATTTGGGGGTATAGCAGGTCACGAAGAGCCTATAGATACATCATCTTACCAAAGGAAAAAGGAGGTCTCGCCCTACCTAATCTTAAAGTTTATTGGTGGGCTACAATACTTAAATATAGTAGGGCATTTCTAATTCCAAATCGAGAGCCCGATCAAGAGAGGGGGGTCCCAACTCCACAAGAACTAACCCTTGGTAAAGAAACTGGAGAACATCTGTGTCAAATGACATATGATTGTGCAAAAATGTAAGGTACGAGCGCACTGTCGTTTTGTTAGAAGTTTATATTTTCAGAAAGTTAGTTTCGTCAATTTTGCAGCGTGCAGAAACAGAGTGGCGCCTCTTGTCATAGGCGTCTTAACTGAAAGTCACAATGTCGTGCTCCCCATCCAACTGTGAGAGCATCCCCTGTTGCACAGCTTGTAAATCCTTCTGGCTATCCCAGAGTTCCTCAAATATTAAACCAAAAAATATGTTTTCCTTCTTGCGAATTTATTTAATTCTTAAACTTCTCAAAAGTTCATTTTTCATTCATGAATCATTGTTTTTTCGGATTGTAATCATTTTCGATACATTCGTCCAATGCATTTCGGTCATAGTTGACCTTCATCAGGGACAATCAGCTGAAACAAGGTATTGCACACATTCTAAATTTTTTAGTACTGCACTTTATTGCTTAAAAGTGACTGATAAAACATATTTACTTACCGAATTATTGTATCACAATAGTTATCAAAATGCAGACACACTCAGAATATGATTCTACAAACTCTAGAAGGATAAACACATTACTCTTACTAAAAATAAAATGCACGACATACATTCCCTTACAAGTAATCAACTCACCTCTCACACTTATTGGTAGACTAAGAAGAATACCACTCACACAGCAGATAGTATTTTACAGAATCTCTCTACTTCAGTGCTTGTAGCAGAACCAAAGAATGGCACATTTTCCCTCTCAATTTATACATATATACACATTAATGACAAATCAAATTCCTTCAAACATTAATTCAAAACCAAAGACACATTTCCATTGGTTCAACATTTCCAACCTTTCCAACTGACATAACTTTACACCCTACCCCCAACACATTATGCAAAAGGCAACTGTCAACAAAGCTCAAAAGTTCAGCACACTGTAAAACACTCCTCCTCAACAAGTTTAGACTCTGCATAGGTACATACTAATAAGCACCAATAAACAGAAAAGGTCTAATTAGAACCAACCAACATATTAACACATAAACTTGATAGATATGTATAAAATATATTTTTTTAATTTATTTTTCTTGCTTAGGTACGCTTACGGGACGACTTACAGACTTCGCATGGTACGTCGTCCGTAAGTGCATGGTGCGCGTACGCTAAATCTACCGTAAAAATAAAATTGCCTCTATCACTAATCCCCCGGGGTTGAAATATAACGTTGGGGACCGTGGGTGGAGCCCCACTGCCCCCACGGTCCCAGCCGGCTCCCCGCGTCCTTCGGAAGCCGGCATTCCTTTTCGTCAGAGAGCAGCTTACATGCTGCTCTCTCTGATGAAAAGCAATCTGCTTTCCTTCTTGAAAGAGAGAGCAGGTTTCCTGCCCTCTCTTTGAAATGGGAAAGCAGTTTGCTATGGTGGGGTGGGAGCCGCGAGGCTCCTGCCCTACCATTGCAAACAACAGTGCCCCGGGGTAGGCACCCTGGGACACTGCAGGAGCCGTCCCTGGGAGGTGGCAGTCCCCAGGGCCATCAAAGGCTCCAGGAGGGCCCCCCTCCCAACATTCAAAAGCCCTGGTGATGTCACTGACCATGTCATGAGTGATGTAATATGTGAAGTCATCAGCAGTGCATTGCGGGCGCGCGAGTTATAGTTAGCTGAAGTAACTATAACGGGGGAATTTCAATGGTTTTATATGAGTGAAATGTCCAGCTAACTATAAAATGTGTCAAACCTATGGTTTTTTCAGTGAATTTCATAGGTTTTGTAAATGCTATTTCCTAACTATAACATGTGTAAAACCTATGGTTTTTTCAGTGAATTTCATAGGTTTTTTAAATGCTACTTCCTAACTATAACGGGTATAAAACCTATGCTTTTTTCAGTGAATTTCATAGGTTTTTTAAATGCTAATTGTTAACTATATCGTGACTGCAACCTATAGTTTTATCAATGAATTTCAGCAAATGTTTTTATCCAAAAAAAACTGTTTTCTTGACTGGCAGAGTTGTTTAGGGGCTCCTTGTAAAGGTCTAGTGGATTAGGCAGTCTCTACCTTGCCTTATTTTGAACGTTTTGAAATTTGTCAGTAAATGGAGGAGAACGCCTTTGTAAACGTTTGTGCATGACCGGGTGCGCGCACCCCGATATATATTTCGGAAAAAAAATGGATTTTTTGAACCATTGAGTTTCTTCATAGACCCCCCAGAGAAGTTGTAGTAGGTCAAGGAGACTGTACCTTGCCTTCTTTTTAACGTTTTGAAACTTTTCACTGAATGGAGCCGAACGCCTTTTTAAACTTTTGTGCGCGACCGGGTGCGCGCACCCCGGTATGTTTTTAAAAATTAAAAAGGTTTTATACTTTAACAATTTTCTTCTTGGAGCCCCCTGAGAAGGTGTACAAGATCAGGGTGTGTTTACCTTTCCTCCTTTTCACGTTTTAAAACTTCAGTAAATTAGACCGATACTTCCAAATGACGTACGTGACCTGGTACTGTCACCGCGTACACGTCCTAATGCGCGCATGTCAAGTTATGTGACTCGAAAACAACACTTCCAATTGGTTCATAGTAGTTTCTGTTCTAGAATTTTCCCGGACCCCACCCACTTCCCTCACAATTTTTTTACTCTCAAGGGAGAAGAACGTTTTACATCTTTCCGAAAACTGTGGTGAAATGGCTGTCGCACAGAATTCATCTTCTGAATCTGAAGAAAATTATCGGCTACCTTTAAGGAATCTTTCATCTGGCAATTTTTTACTTTTCCTAAGGAACAAAAAAAGTGAATGCGCCCAAAGTTACTTGCACAATATGTAACGCAGTTCTTTCAAGAGGAAATCCTTCAAAAAAGTATTCCTTTTCGATACATACGATGATGAGGCATGTGAGACAAGTGCATCCTGAGAAATTTGCACAGGCATCTACAAGAGCTCTGGCAACACAACTACCATCAGCTGTGGCCAGCACATCATCTGGAGGACGACCTGCATCTCCATCCACTGAACAGTTGGACTTGAGACCATGTTTATCATCGGTGCATCTAAAAAGCAACTTGTGTTCAGAAATTATTGTGTACGGAGAGCAGAGCCTCACTCTTATTGAAAAAAGAATTAATGATCATCAATGCTTCGACAATTTATTTTGTTCCTGTTTCACAGTTTTACAGTTCAAAATTTCGGTTCCAGTTTTAAAAATCAAACACAATATAAAACTTGTCCAAAAAAAACCAAAAAAAGTTATTTTCAGAACTAACTCATTGTACCAAAAAGAGCTCAATTCACAAGCTGAAGTATTGACGCTTTTTTTCAGGACAATTATGCAAAAACTGACGATACTTGGGGCATATTATGAAGGAGACGTGATACATTATCGTCGGTTTCATCGGCAGGACACTGCCGATAAAATGACGATAATGGCCTTCATAATATGTTCTATGAATTGCAATCAAAACCTATGTTAGATGTCTTTATATCTAACATTAGGTTCGATTGCAATTCGTAGAGCATATTATCAAGGCCATTATCGCTCGCTGCTATATCTGCAGTTTTCTGCCAATAAAAGCGGCGATAATGTTTTACCTATTCTTGTAAATATTCCCCAGCACCTTATTGAAAACGGCATTACAATGCCTGCCGTAAGACCACTTTGCATGTCTGCCGCACAGAAAGTTAATGACATGCAAAGTGGGCGTACGTCAAACCACATGCAAAATGTGGTTGGAGGGGAAAAGACCCTATCACGAAGACAGGCGTTGCGAGAAAAAGAGGTGGAATAAACTTGTTTATCGTAGGACTGCCAAAGCCTGCTCTGATCAAGCATTTGGCAGCGTTAACACGGGGGTGTGGAAAATAAAACTGAATCCACCCCGTCCCCTAATTACAAGACACACATTAGTGCGTGAAAACAACGCTTGTTTTCACGCGGTAATGTTAACTACTGCCGGCTGTTACAGGATTTACTATCACATATGTGTTCGCATTGATATTAACGCACTAACACCGCGGAAAATTCCGATAGCCGGCGAAAGTCAACTGTGCGATCTTTGGGGCATATTACTAACAACTAGCGATAATTATCGCTATCTTGGTTTAGCGGCGATATTTTTATCGCCGAGCAGCGGCGATTTTTATCACTTAGGAGCCTTGCTATTATGAAGGTTTATCTCCTAAGTCTGTGGTTCCCAAACTGTGCACCGCGGCTCCCCAGTGCGCCGTAATGAGGTGCCAGGGGCGCCGCGCACAGTCTAGGGTGACTAACCATCCGTAAATTCCACGGACGTCCCTACCCTGTTATCTGTAATTGTGGCCATCACAGGGAGCAGCGCTGCTCCCCTCTGAGAGGCCTCACTCCCACTGCTGGAGCGGCCTCGCACTCCTCCAGGAGCCCCTCCCGCCCATTGAAATTCTGTATGGGGCTGATTGCCACTTACAAAATGAGAATGGGGCAGTCAAGGATGTTCAAGCATATGGCGCTCCTCCTGCCTCAGCGTACAGAAGGGATTCTGTTAGATATAAAAACGTAAAACGCCCACGCTACAATGTTAGAGAACACTTCATTTACAGAAGCCTGTGAAATAAGTTTAAAAGAACAGGTTAACGTTCTTTCACTGTCTCATCATTTTTTAACATAAGTATTTACAATATTATAGTCAACAATGCCATGGTTGCTGCTTTTTTATTTTAAGAAACTAGCAACCATTGACAAAGCCAATAGTCATGGCTTGTTGTTGGTGAAAAAATACTTGCTATATTATATATCTGCATTGAATGACAGAAACAACATAACACCAGTCGGGCGCAACACTATGCTAAGTGCAGATTTTTAGCCTACGTGTTTTAAACTGCCCTCTGAATTACATCCAACACCCCCTTTGAAGAGACCCCCCCATTTTTTAAACACCTCTTAAAGCCCTGGAAACAACACCATTTAACATTAACCTCACATCCTGGCACTGTACATCATGTGTGACTCATGACTTCTATGTTTTCTGTCTGCCTATGTGCAGGGGCATAGTGAACTCTCCCCCACTCCACCCCACCCCTTGCTGTAGTTCGTTGTTGATAGGCCTCTTCTCCCTGCAACTCTGCAGACAAAGGCTCAGCTCATAGTGTGGAAAGGTGGGTGAGTAGATAAGTATGGAATGTCCGAATGGTTGGATGGATTACTGAAAGGATGAATGGATGAATAAAAGGCGAATGGATAGATAATGAAAGAAAGGATTATTATTAGTATTATATTTATTTTTATAGAGCTCGCAGCTACCCTGAGGCTTCCCGGCGCTAGAGACATTTTGAGCGAAAAATACAGTAGGGGGACAGAGGGGCCTGTAAGAGGGTTATTGGTTAAACAACCATGTATTTAGGTTCCTACGGAATTGGAGGTAGCATTTGTCCGTGCGGAGCTGGATGGGGAGAGAATTCCAAAGAGAAGGGGCAAGGTATGAGAAGGAACGTCCACCCATTCTTGCTCTGTTTATCCTAGGTACCTGAAACTTATGTTGGCATGAGGAGCGTAGGGTTCTTGGGGGGCAATATTGATGAACAAGGGTGCTTAGGTAGGATAGTGCTTTGCCTGCCTTAATTCTGTGCATGAAACACATGGCTTTAAACTTTGTGCGGCTTTCGATTCGAAGCCAGTGAAGACTACATAGACCAGAGTAGGTGGGAGATTTTTTGGGCAGTTTGCTGAGGAGTCTAACCGCTTCGTTTTGTACTGTTTGAAGTTTCCTAGTGACTTCTTTAAAGGCTCCCAGGTACAAGATGTTGCCGTAGTCCAGTCTAGTTGTGATTAGGGCCTGGACTACGGTTTTTTGTGTGTCCTGGGGGAGCATCCATATGATTTTCCTGAGCCACTTGAGGATGGTAAAACAAGTGACTGCAACTCTGACCGCTTGTTGTTTCATAGACATTTGGTCATCAAAAATGATGCCAAGATTGCGAGCGGTTTCGGAGGGAGAGGGTGTGGAACCCATCTGAGGTGGCCAATGTTGAGGGCCCCATAAAGCAGTGTGTTTACAAAACAGAAGCAGTTCGGTCTTTCCTCCGTTGAGTTTTAGTTTGTGATTAGATAAGTGACAATTTTACTATTTAGCACTTCTCCAACTCTTTAAACCATGGCATAGTGAACGTGAATTACTTGGAGACTTTGACTGCTATGAAGATTCTTTTAATACATGTAAAGATAGCATTGAATGTACAATTTTCCGTACATATTTAAGAATGTTGAACAATTAAGTTGAACAGGAAAAGACTACTACAGCTGAAATAACTAATGAAAGTTCTCAAGATACTCATGAAGTTGAAATTGCAATGCAACAAGCCCTCGAGGAGAATATGAATTATATTACAAAACGTAGAACAACTAAATGTTGAACATAAAGAAATATATGAACAAGTGAGAGAACAGATAGAACATGGTTTGTTGCATGAAAAAAATAATGTGTATTCATCTTTTTAAAATCTTCTGATGTACATCAGTGGTCAAGCTGGGAGAGGTAAACATGTTTTCATTAAGGTTTTGACCAGTTATCTTCAAAAAACTATTGGTTCGCATGCATGTTGTGTGGTAACAGCTCCAAATAGATTAGCCGCACACAATGTTAAAGGAGTTACTTTGCTTAGATTACTGATGTTACCATTTGAGCATGATAATAAATTAGAATAGCAGAAGGTGTCTGGAGAAGCTTCTTATGAAGTGTCAAGAGTGCTGAAGAAAATGAAACTTTTAATTATTGATGAGGTGAGCATGGTCTCATACTTAATGCTTGCTTTTGTACACCTAAGAATGCAACAGGTATTAAAAACAGATTATGACGTTCTCTTTGGAGGAAAACATGTAATTGTATTTGGAGATCTGCTACAACTAACCCCTGTAAAAGGAGAACCAGTGTTTAAAACTCTTCTACATTAAGACACTAAGAAATATTTGGGAAGTATTGGAAATGTGAATCTGTGGTTACATTTTGAATATAAAAAATTCACTCAGAATATGTGACAAACAAAAGATGAAGATTATGCAAATATTCTAAAAGATGTAAGGATGGCAAACATGGCAAACAAACTTTTCAAAGTTTTCAAAGTTGTTTACTAAAGTACTTGTTTACAAATGAAAACACACCAGCAGAAGTAACGTAAAAGAAAATGAAAAAAAGTCTATAGTTTGCTTAATGCCTAGAGTGTTATACATTTAATAGATAGCTTATGAAAATGGAAAATCAAGAAATAGTCCACATTTAACCTATGGATAAAATCGAGCATCAATGAATAACAATTCTTTTTTCAGAAAAACTACAGACTAAATTGGATTCTTTGAAAAAGTCTGTATCAAAAACTGCTGGCTTTAGAAAAAAATATAAATGTATGTTTAAACTGGCGGGTAATTTTGAGGCGTAATCTGAATGTAGAAGAAGATTTAATGAATTGAGCAATGGGGAAAGTTGCTGATTTTGTGAAATATCAAAATAGAAATGGAATTGAATTCTTGAAAGTTAAATTTGATCAGAACATTGTATGTTCATAGAGAACAGTTTCCCTTCTGTTGGCACATGTTGCATTATCTCGAGTTAGAACGTTGTTTGTTTTGTATTTGAATGATTTCGATGAGATCAAGTTGGAGCTGGGGTTGGAGAGTTCTTTCACGATGTTGAAGAGCTCTTAGCTGTTTTGTGTGTTGCTGTCTAGGTGGTCCTTGAAGGCGGTACTCTTGGCGGTCCTGATGAGTTGGTGGTGTCTGCGGGTTGCATTCTTGTGGGCTGTGTAGCTGTCTGGTTTTTGGTTAAGGAGCCAGCTCTTCTCCCGCTTCCGACAGGTGCGCTTGGAGGTCCGGAGGTCTTCGTTGAACCATGTGGATTTCTTGTTGGTGTGATTGGTGGCTGGGGTCCTGAGTGGTGCGAGGGTGTTGGCGCCGTTTATTTACCTACTGTGTGAGGTTGATGGTGGTGGTGTCGGGGTCCTGTGGGGTCGGAGGGTGGTCCCAAGGCAAAGGTGGTGGTCAGTTGGTCCTGCGGCATGGCATCTGTTGGGTGCGGTGGTGTGTGGTGGGTTTCCTGAAGGTGAAGTGGACGCCTCTGTTGTTGGTCCAATGGGGTTCGGTGGTGTGGTTGAAGGAGACGTGGGGACTTGCGGAGAAGATGGGGTCCAGTGTGTGTCCAACATCATGGGTGGGTGTCGTCACAAGCTGTTTGAGTCTGAGTTTGGCGAGGTTGTCGATCAGGGTGGTGGAGTTGGCGTCGTTGTTGTTTTCGAGGTGGAAGTTGGAAACAGATCTCCTTCGGTTTTGCAAGGGTTTAAAAACTTGGCTTTCCAGCAATAACTTTGAACAGTCCTTTGGTAGCTTCAACTTTCTTGATGCCTGGTAGTTCTTTCTTCTTCAGTCTATCCTTTGGCGCCCGGAAACCCACGGCGGGTAGCCGTGCGCCTTATAAGTTTAAATAAATAAATAAAATAAGTTAAGGTCCCCGAGGAGGATGTAGTCCACTGAGGCGTGTGTGTGGGTGCTGATGAGGTCGGTGATGGTGTCGCTGAACTGTGGTCGGGGTCCGGGTGGTCTGTAGATGAGTGTACCTCTGAGGGTGGTGTTGGGGTTGGTGTGGTTATGGAAGTGCATGTGCTCGGCAGTGGTGAGGGTGTCGTCGGTGTTGGTTGAGAGGAGGGTGTTCTTGTGGATGATGGTGATTCCCCCTCCCACTCCACTGATGCGGTCTCTGCGGAAGATCTTGTAGCCTTCTGGGATGGCTATTGCGATGTCTGGTGCCGAGGTGGTGTTCAGCCAGGTCTCCATCAGGAAGGCGATGTCGGAGTCTAGGAAATCCCAGAGTTTGATGTTGTGCTTGCGAGCGGAGCGGGTGTTGAGGAGGGTGCATCGGAGGTGATTGGGTTCTCTGGTTGATGGTTTGGCGGGCCAGATGCTGGTGACGCTGCAGTTCCAACCCTTGGGTGCGCTTTGGGGTGGCCCGGTAGCAGTTGTGTTCTCGGCCAGTGTTGAGTGCGTGGAGGGTGCTGGAGTCGTAGTTCAATTTGGTGTTGTGGCTGCCTCGGGGTCCAGGGGTTCCAGCGCGGTCCAGGCGCGGACGGGCACAGACGAGCTTGCCTTTGGCATGCCTTTGGTGCGCCAGCGGCTCGCCCAATCTGCGTGTCTGCTGCGTGGCCACACCGCTGCCGCCATTTGAGGCGGGGATGGAGGGAGGATAAGCTGGGAGGCGGGAGCATTGTGGTGAATTAGCTGGTGAGGGGCCGGGGTGGCAGGGGCAAAGGCGGGAGCAACTGGGCACAGAATTAAAAACTGGGGGTGAGGGTAAAATTCCAACAACAAAAGATACAGCATGGATACAAATGGGAAAAAAACAATTACAAGTGAGAGCACAATACGCAGTTAAAGAGCAAGCACAGGTGAGAGCCCCGGAGCAACCAGGCTCTGAGAGACTCAAACTCACATCAGCAGCGGGAGCGTGGAGGGAGAGGGCCCGGGCACACAGGTGGATCTGTGCGGTGTGGGGAGCGACCTGGCCTGCAGGCAGGGGTCAAAAATGTTTATCATTCTCAAACTTTAATATTCTATTTCCTTCTCCTGGTTTCTGTTTCTCAGCACACAAGTCCATGTACATTCAGAAAGAATAGATGGTGTCTGATCAAAAGACCAGGGTACATATTGCCACCAAGCCATTATCAGGAATGACTCAGGTCATAGCAGGCAGAAGTAGGAGACCCAGGCTCCTCTATTAGTGAAGCTCATGCTGTTATTGCACTAATGTCCTATGTCATGCCCATATACCTTTTTTTGAACTCATGCCTTCCACAGCTGGGTAACATGGAATTCATTACATTTCTTTTCCTCCCCAGGCAGACCCTAGATCATCAAAGATCTTTGGAAACCATGCTGTTCTCTCTTGTGCTCCTCCCTCTGTTCCTTGGTGGGGTCATGGGACAGTTCCCCACTGCCTGCACTACTACCCAGGCCCTCAAGGACAGGCACTGCTGCCCTAAGTGGAAAGATGGCAGCATGTGTGGGGTAGACTCAGGTAGAGGACTCTGCAGGTTCCTGCACCATACATATTCAGAGAAGAGGAGCTTCACTCTGATTAATGATGACCGCTTAGACTGGCCGCATGAGTACTACGACAGTGTTTGTGTCTGCAATGGGAACTACAGTGGTTTTGACTGTGGAGAATGTAAGTTTGGCTTCTATGGAGACAAGTGCACTGAGAAGAAGACCATCATCAGGAGGGATATCCGTGAGCTCTCTCGTCAAGAGAGATTGAAATTTTTCAGTTATCTGAGCCTTGCAAAGTTGAAAACAAGTGCAAGATATAAAATTCTCGTTACTGGCAACAGGCTTGACAGAAACACCTTCCGCTTTGTTGAAGCCACAGTGTATGATGTCATAGCATCTATACACTCTTATTCCGTTGCACCATTCCTAGAAAATAATATGTTTTATGGGACCATAACCCTTGCCCATGAAGGCCCTAACTTCCCTTCTTGGCATCGGTGGTACCTCCTGTTTTTTGAGAGGGAAATGCAGATTTTGACCCATGACCATGATTTTGCCATTCCGTACTATGACTGGAGCATGGATGGCCAGACATGCAGCATCTGCACGGAGGACATGATGGGCAAGAGCAATTCCCAGGGCTTGCTGACTTCTACCTCGTACTTCGCCAATTGGAAAGTAAATACACAACTCTGCCTGTTTGTTTGGAAACTTGCAATGATGTGTATGTGTGTCCATGAATGTGTGCACTGATCGGCAAATCATGTATAATCAAAGGGGTAAAACAAAATGTGTCTACAATGGGATGGTTTTCTTTACTGTTGTTCATGTGAGAGAATCAGCCCAATGCTCCCCCACTGCAATACACAATTGATCATATTTTAGCTCATAGGAATCTCTTGAAACTTAAATTGTATCATAAAAGAAGTCAAGTATGTGTCTAATTAAATTCACCACTTACCATTGCTGATAGGCAGCCCTTTACTCTGGAGGGCAGCGGATTACATTACTTGGAGAAAATAACTTCAAAGTACTTACTAGTTTACAAACCAAATATCCATAATCGTCATGACCAATATCACCCGGGGCTATACAATGAAAGAAAGAGTGTCACTTGTAAGCACACCCAAGAGCCCTGTCTGACTCTATTTCTGTATTCTGTGTCATTTGTTGATACATTACCATTGCTGTGTGACATGGATAAAAGGTTTCCAACCTATTTAAAATTAACAAAATTAGGGGCTAATTACGAGGACATACAGAAGCCCATCTGCACTAGTGAAAATGACAGAAAAGGTTCAACCCACCCCTGTGGCATGGACATTGCGATTACCTAGTTACAATGGTCAAACAGAGGCCATTTTCCATCCGCCGCAGTCTTTCAGGCTCTGCACGTCTTTTGTATACGCAAGGCTGATGGATAGAGAAAACAGAGAAGGACTGGCGTGGGGAAACACGCTCCATCTGCCAATCAGATTACGATGTTTCAAACAGTCCTTCCCACCGCCGCATAAAAAACACCACGTTGCGGATGGTAGAAACAGAACAACGGAGAGGAAGAACCGATACAGAACCCATCTAAACCACCAGAGCCGGCATGCTGCACCTCTGGCAAATAAGACACTGTTGCACCCAACAACACATCCTAGGACCAGTGTAAGGCCTTCAGCCCTCATGAGCCAGGTTAGCTTGATTGCAGTGGCATGGAGAGCACGGGACTCACGTCTGAGCATATCTGTCCCACTCGGGGTGACAAATGTCAAAACAAAAGTTGATGGACAGAATGCAGAACATTGTCATACATTCACCCCAGTACAGAGATCTGGGCCTAAATCCATCAAATTCCAGTTTGAACTCAGCCATATGCAAATCAGTGTTGACCCTGTGCCCCATGGGAACAGCCCAGCCCAAACTGCCAAGCCAGGTCCTCTCTGGACTGAAAACAAGCATCCTAGGACCGGTTTTGAGCTTTCAGCCCTCATCAGCCTGGATAGCTTGAGTCCAGTGGCATGGAGAACTGAACTGGGGTGGTGGAGTGAGATAAAGAATGATGATGAATTAAACCCAGATCAGTTGACAAGGGGTGAGTTTTTGATTTGCTCAAATGCTCCGTCCATCCTCCCCTTTGGTATTGCTTTGTTCGCCCTATGTTGGCAGGGTATGCCCCTATGTCCATCATCCCCTTTGGTATCGCTTTGTGGGCCCAACAACAGAGGTACGTACCAAATATCTCCACTCTCCACACATGCAACCTCTGAACAACTACAACTCCCAGCAAGCATTGAAGCACCACAATGAATGTGGCAACCTGCTGAATGCAAAGTGCGAGGACTACCCACTCTCCAAGAATGACCCTCGGTGCCCCTGAAGGCAATTTGGGCCAATGCTGAGCCCTGCAGTTGCAGAGCGCGTTTGCCGCAATATCAAAATATGTACGCCGAAGGCTCCTATTGGCTGATGGCTCATTCTCATAGTGATTAGTGCACCCATGTGTAATGTTGTGGGGCATAAGGCCCTCATGCATATAAAATAACCACATATACACCGTACATGAATAGGAGAACTGGCTCAGGGTAAGTGCGTCCAGCCCCATTTGTTGTCATGGTCACATGTCCAGTGACGCCTGTGCTGGGTGGCTGTGGGGTGGGGGAAAAGCGAGTCCACTGGGTGTGGCTGGTACATCAGAACAACAAGAACAGCGACCAGCTGGTCACTACACTTTGAAGGTATGACAGCATGTGACCCTGGAGTCATGTCCCCACACACATGGCATGTCTAAGAAAAGGATAGTTAAAGTACATACGTAGTCATGCCACATTGCCTGCATGGACCGAAATGAGGGAAGGAGTCAATAAGGACAAAGATCTCTTACACTGTACCAATGTTGTGCAATGAAACAAACAACCTGTAAACATCGTTCGTATATCCCTTGACATCTTACTGTCCTCTCTTGGCCAGGGGTCGGCATGTCAAAGGCCAGTGATATAGGCAGACAATCAGAGGTGTCATTGTCTGCAAATCAACATACTTGTGATCCCTAGCATTCCCAACACACGTACTGGTGTGGGGGTGCAGGTGGCATGCACTGTGCATAGCTGCCTTGCTTGTAAATGTTACCACACATTCCATAGGAGTGCACATATAGAACAAAGAAAGCAAACCTCTGACCAACATCATCGGTAATTTTCAGCCATGTGGACATGTATACACAATCCATGTGCATTTGTGCCTCATTCAGGTGAACATTGCTATGCAAATTCCACACACATTCACGCAGGACTGACCCCATACTGTCCACATGTGTCTGTCCACCATGCTAAATATACATGTTTCATTGCCCATATGACTAAGTATGGGTGAATTTTGCGAATCTGCGGTCCGCGAATTCATGCGAAATTGCAATAAAGTCTGCGAATGAGCGGATTTTCCAGTGAAATCGCTGATTTTTTTGCGATTTCCTTCTACTCAACTGGAGTACTTTCTACTGGCTAATCAGTAAGTGCTACCTCGTTGGCTATATGTATGGTGCTTTTCCTACACTGCAGCTGCATAAAAGGCCAGAAGATTTGTCTCCCCTGACCATGTGTGCCTGTAACTTTGACACCGCGTCAAAAGGCGCTGAGGTCCCTTGAGTGAGTTTTCCATCATAGTTGGGAAAGGCAGGAAGACGTTTGATACTGCTAGTGTGTGGTGCAGGGCTTCTATGCATGTCAACATGCCTCTTGTGTATAAAGGGTCAGAGAGCAAGCAGGGCAGCAGGTGAGGAGAAAGAAGCCTCCTGGTCACAGGAATGGGGATTGCGCTCGAGAAACTGAGGGATGCAAATACCTCCCTCTGGAATTACAGCTAATTTTCAACGGCAAATATTTGGGTTAAAGCACACTTACCCAGCCTCAACCGTGCTCAGTAATGCTTTTGGGCTGATTAAAACGTTACTGAATTTGAGCTTCAACTCGGGCACCTGCTTTATTTATATCTGTAAGTGCTTCCTGTTGAGGTTTAATTGTTGGCCCACAGGAAGCACTTACAGAGTTAAGGCAGGTGACTTTGTAACCATTTTAGAATGGCTCAAGCAAGCACTCTGGCAGCTTGCAGGTGCGATTCTAAAATGGTTATAAAGCTAGCTGCAACTCAAGCACCTGCAGTAACTTTGCTTCCTGGGTCCAAAAAAAAAAATTGCCCACTCGCGAGTTCGCAAATTTTTCGGCAATTTAGAGAGATTCGAGTATTGCGAAATTGCCGAAAATTCGCAAATTTTGCGAGCAGAGCGGATTTTGCTCACATACTTATATATGACACTCACTGTCCTCATCTCATAATGTGTTGTGTATTGTGGGACAAAAGCTTGCAGTCATGCACTGCTACACTGCTTTGATGCTAGGAAACACAAGTGCTGTGCCATCTAACCACAGGGCAGCTCATCCTTGATGTAGCAGTGTACTATATGCTTTACACATGGACCTCTCTGAATGTTGTAGTGTTAGTATATCAAGTGAGTGAAGAAAAACAATGTCTGCATGCATGTCACGTGTGCATTTCAGGTAACAATGAGTCCTGTCAATGTAGTGGTTGTGCAAGTCTTTGGGTAAGCTGTGCACCACATCTCATCTATAACTCAGCCCATGCTGTTGTACCCTGACTCCGTAGGAGGAGACCACCCATCTTTTGACCTGTCCCCGACCTGGCGATGATGGAGGACATTAAAATCATTCAGAAATTCTCTTTGGATCGCCGCACACTACGGAAATTATATGCCCAGTTGGAGCCCCATTTAAAGCCCAAAAGAATCTATCCGGCTGCATCGTCTGCTACATTGAAGGTTATGGCTGCACTGCATTTCTTCACCACTGGTTCTTTCTTGTACACTGTGGCCAGTGCCGTTGGTATGGCACGACCCATATTCGGCATGGTGTTGTGTGACGTCCTGTCAGCACTGATGCTTTACAAGGACAGATGTGTCCACTTCCAGAGGAGGGATGAATTGGCAGCTATTAAGGGGAGTCCTATGACATGGTAGGCATTTCAAATGTTGTGGGAGATATTGATGGCACCGACATTGCCCTCATTCAACCACAGGCAAGTGAACACATCTTTAAGAATCGCAAACACTACAGCTCCATCAACATGCAGGTCATCTCACACATGTGTGCAAAGTATCCTGGGTCAGCACATGACTTCAACATCCCACGCAGGCAAACTAAGCTTAAAATTGAGGCAACAAGCCTATCCCAAAAACATCATTAATAGGGCATGCAAGAGATCTAGGAACACACTCAGGGCAGTATAACTGGAGACAAATCAAACATCTGAATCCAACTTATTGATTTATGTCACAACATACAACTCTTCATCTAATGAGATAAACAAGATTGTTCACAAAAATGTTCCATCATAACATCTAACATCAAACAAAGCCTACACGTTGTTTGTGCTGTGTTTTCAAGACCTGTTGTATACACTTTTTGGGCTACAAGCCCACACATTGGTGTTCATTTGTCTTTTTAAATTACTTTTAAGAAATTAATATGTCTTATTTGTCGCTCCTTTTTGTAAGTTATTCAGTTCCAGGGAGCTGTGCAAAAGTACTTGAAGCCTTCCACTTTTTAGCAACTGCAAAAGGGAATACTTACTCCTTGTCCAAGAGAACTGCTCTGTTGCCTAGAACTCAGATTTACATTTCTACAAACAGGGCTGTAATTCTTGTTTCAGTTGTTTTGAGCACAGTGATCCAAAAAACACATAAATCTTGGACACCTTTCTTTTATTAACTTTTCTGCTTTTTTGTTAGTATTCACTTTTTATCCTTCTTCTGTTTTCAGAGGAAGAGTGGTTCTTTATTCTTTCTGTGCAGGCTGCCTTAGTCCTTATTCAGAGTCCTTCAAGCTGTTTCTCATCCTCTTTCACTGTGCTTGTTTGTTCTTTCTGTGTGTACTGCATTAGCATCTTCTCTGTGTTCTTTGTGCTGTTGTTCAACCTCTTCACAGTGCGGATGAATGCGTGTGTTTGGTGCCTTACTGTGGTGACTTGTAATGGTCTAACCAGTACATTGATTCGCTCAGAAAATGAATCAACACAACTCGATTGTATATTTTGGTTAGTCACAACTTGCAACTTAATGTCACATTACAGCATAGCGATCCTCTCTCATCTAAATGTAAACATAAGGTAGCATGTGACCATCTTGCACACTAGCTTATGGCTACAAACAATGCAGTGGTAGCGCCTAAGCATGCCAGAACTTGAAATTCACACACAAACCTCTGCTGGAAATGTACGTTTTTAAATTTCACAATGCGACCACTTTACATAGTAAAGTGAGTTGTTGCATCCCTCTGACTGATTTCAGTGTTTGAAATTCTTTTGCCAAATGTATGCATACTCAGAGCAGTTAATTTCATTCTTTTCAGGGGAAAAAAGTTGGCATGTTAAACCCTTTACCTGCATGCACGGATGGCCTTCAAAGGCCTCCTAGGTGAAGTAAAATGGGCTGTTATCTGAATGGTTTTCGGAGTTGTGTCCTTGCTCAATTATTGTGTCCAATCCAGGGAATTCTGAGCTTAGCAGTTTGGGCTGGACTGTTCCCATGAGGCACAGGGTCAAGACTGATTTGCATATGGCTTAGTCTGACCTGAGTAGGTGAAGTGAGCTACAGACCTTTGATGGATTCAACCCAGATCTGTGACTGGGGGTGAATGTCTGTAAAGTTTCAGCGCTCCGTCCGTTGTCTCTTTGTGTTTGCTTTAATAGGCCCACAAGGACCCATGATCAGGTAATTATGGACTTTGTGGCCCTGTTTTTTACAAGATCACCAAGAGGTCCACAGTGATGAGTCTTTGTGCGGAGGAGATGTCTATGGCATATGAAGTAGAGCTACACAAATGTCTAACATGTACTACATCATACATTACAGCCCTCTCTTCTTATGACTTTACAACATTTAATTTGCCTTCCTTCCATACCATTTCCAGAGTATATGCAGTGGGTTTAGCTACCCTGATAAGTATTGCACAGTCGCAGAAGATAAGTGCAGTTTTGAGCCTCTACATAGGAACCCTGGTGCAGACCCCAACAACAGCCATCTGCCCTCCGCTCAGCAAGTGGAAGACGTGCTACAATGGAAGGACTATGACACACCACCGTACAATATCACTTCCAAGCACAGCTTCCGCAACTGTCTGGAAGGTAGGTGATATACAGTCTTTCACAAATATTTTGTGTGTGTGTGACATCTCTATTCTTTCACGTATCTGATCAAAGAAAGAGTGTATAAAGAGGTGGCTTGAAGCCACATGTCTAAGTCTTTATGATTTCTACAGCGTGAATGCAGTGAAAGGATGGAAAGTGCATCCAAGCTCACAATGTCAGTCAACAGCCAACCAAGGAACCTGTGCCTGATGAGACAGTTACCAGTTAGGGGTGAGCGAAATATTCTGTAACACTGACAAAATTGGTGGAATTTTAGTGACTCATGCTGCTCTTGTAATGATGAGTTTTGGCCAAATTTGACAATCACTGCATGGCAGAATTTCTTCTCATGTACGGCTTCAGAACGGTAAATTGTTGAGCAAGATTTAATGTCCGAGTTATCAAAAGGAGGAATGGACACTTGTAGCTTCATAACCATTGGTTATAGTTGAAGCACCCTCATAAACGCTTAGATTTAAATGTGGTATATATCTGTTGTCCGCCCATTATCAGCGTTATGGCATAGTCATCGGTTGTTCAATATTGTGCTATATGCCAGCCTCATCCCGAGGCAACCTCTGGTCTGGGTAGCAGTGTCAAGAGATTGAAAGACTCCCCCAAAATTTAATGTCTCTAGTGCGATTTCAGATCCAGTGACTTTTTTCTAATGCAGAAGGCTACCACCATTTGTGCTTCATAGTCAGAAGACTGCAGCTCTGCACCAAAATCATCTCAAGTTGCTGCACACTCTGGTGCGCCATTGGTGCCCTTTGTGCTGACTTTTCAGCATGGAACACATTCCTGGCACTAAATCACAGCTTCAGCAGCACAACCTGCCTATGGCCATGGACTGTACTCCACAGAACCTCGCTGAGGTTATATGTAAGCCAGCAGAATTCAGCAGAGTCAAAATATGTGAGAATCACACCCACCTATTTTCACTGCTAAAACAGTGTGGCACAATTCTTGCTGTGCCAGAGGACACTCTGGAGTATGATTGGCCATGGAGGTTGAAGCTAATCATCACTGCTTTACCCCAAGGCTATTACTAGAGTATACAAAGGGAAGTTGGGGGACAATCCCTGTTTTGGTCCCGAGTTGGGGTGAAGGATGCAGAAAAGATAAACAAGAGCGCAGCGGGCGCGACGTTTGCGCGCCGAAGGCGCGCCTAAGGCAAGCCCGTCTGCGCTCGCCCGCGACCGACAGGGACCAGGGGCCACCCCCCCTGGCCATCTATCAAGCCAGACCATAACCTATAACTCGCAGTCACTTCGCCAACTAAACCAAACAGTTGGCCTGTCCTGTCTACACACATGGGACCCCTCCATCCAACATTCCGCCTGTAATCAGTGCGGCTTTCGTTACTCTCATGGCATGAAGAATCCTACATCATTCTCTATGCTGTTGCTTAACTGCCGTTCGCTTCCCAAGCACTCTGCGGAAATCTCACTATTATTAAAGTGAGGTAATATGAATTTTTATGGCCCATTGTGTCCCCTAACGTGAACCCCACCGTCTCCATGTACGAGCTTAAAGTGCATGTCACTTCCCTCCTCGACCTGCTATGAGAACGCAAACACATTTGCGTCAAACGTTAACATGTCCTCTTTCAGATCCGCCATGAATGGGTCGATAATTCAGTTCCTAAGTATGCCGTGCCAACGTCTTTTCATGGTGCCTTTCCACGTTTTCCTAGCCCCGCGGAGCTAGGCCCTGATTTCTGCCATCGAGCCCTTTCTGTTCTCTACCTGAAAGCTGCAACGTGGGATGCATTCCTGACCTCTGTTCTACTCCCTGCGTGGCGAGCGGTGCCCGGCTCGGCCTGCTTGCCTGCCAAAGACAGTATTTTGCCTTCAAGTTATCAGTATAGCCGAGTTCAGCTCCTCGAAAACACATTCCAGTCTAGCAGAATAGATAAACATTTCCCGGCTGCAGAGCAAAGGGCCCGGCCTCTCTGTCTCCATGCAAGTAATTCATTGCTCCTGTTACCATGGTAGGCCCATGGCCCCTCGCATTACACGTAGACACGTAGTCACATATGCACGCATTAGCAGTCAGTATAGAGTAGCCTCTGCCCAAGAGACCTTTCCTTCTAGATAGCGTAGTTCCCCAAACACAAGATATCAGGTATGATTTAGGAACAAGTCGATCTGACATGCCAGACTTCTGTCCCTCTCCTCTAGTGTTAAATGTCAAGTCCCCTGCACCCTCCAGCCTTACGCCTGTCACACGTCATGCTGCTGCGCGCGCATCCTTGCTACAGATTTCTGCTGACACTGCAAGATTCCGCTATGTCTCCACCCACTTGTGACACTTTCATGTGACGTTTCTAGCGCACACCTCCGTGTACGCCCTCGTGCACGCCTTTCTGTTACGCACATGTGTTCTTATCTCGTTTCTCTCAGCTGTTCCGCCTTCTGTATTCGTCACCATCATATGGATTTACTATAAATAATGTACGCTGTCAAAAAAATATGTGCTATCCCTTCCTGATCCTTGATGGTGAAAGGAATATGATATACCTGGTTCGAACCATTCCATTTTATGGAATAAAACCACTTTTAAACTCAGCTACCACGGATTTTGCCTCTTTTTTTCCGATTGAGTTATTTAATTGTACTTACTGCATAGAAATTCCGACGGTAAATAACTATTTACCCCAAGGCTATTACTAGAGTATACAAGAGGACACTCTGGAGTATGATTGGCCATGGAGGTTGAAGCTAATCATCACTGCTTTACCCCAAGGCTATTACTAGAGTATACAAAGGGAAGTTGGGGGACAATCCCTGTTTTGGTCCTGAGTTGGGGTGAAGGATGCAGAAAAGATAAACAAGAGCGCAGCGGGCGCGACGTTTGCGCGCCGAAGGCGCGCCTAAGGCAAGCCCGTCTGCGCTCGCCCGCGACCGACAGGGACCAGGGGCCACCCCCCCTGGCCAACTATCAAGCCAGACCATAACCTATAACTCGCAGTCACTTCGCCAACTAAACCAAACAGTTGGCCTATCCTGTCTACACACATGGGACCCCTCCATCCAACATTCCGCCTGTAATCAGTGCGGCTTTTGTTACTCTCATGGCATGAAGAATCCTACATCATTCTCTATGCTGTTGCTTAACTGCCGTTCGCTTCCCAAGCACTCTGCGGAAATCTCACTATTATTAAAGGAGAAAAGCCCAGATGTCTTTTTTGCAACGGAGACCTGGCTACAGGAACACTCAGAACCTGACCTGGTGCAAGCACTTCCACCTGGCTATCAAATACTTCGCCTCGACCGGAAAAAGGGTATCGGCGGTGGCCTAGCTATAATCTATAAATCAGATTTTATTGTCACCAGCACCCTTGTAGACTTCCCAGACTGCGAATGCCTTTCTTTCTTCATAAAATTCAGTGCCACACATACCTTCTCGGGTATGCTTATATATCGCCCTCCTGGACCACTAAGGCAGTTTCTAACAGACCTCACCGCGATAGCGGCAAGCCTTGCAGTTAGCGCTGCAAACTTTACTATTCTAGGTGACCTTAACATCCACTTGGATGACCCAAATGACTCTACAGCAACTGAGCTATCCTTAGGCCTAAGCGCCCTTGAACTGCACCAACGTGTCACTGGGCCTACCCATCTAAAGGGTCATCTCCTGGACCCCGTCTTCAGCAACTGTAATAACCTTCACATCGGAAACTCTTCCCCCCTTCCCTGGTCGGACCACTTCCTTATCGCGATCACCTGGACCCTGCCCTATCTCCCCCTCCCTAAACCTCCGACGACGCAACGATCACGTAACTGGTCTAAACTCCATCTATCCGAGTGGGAGACTCTCCTACAAAGTACCAAACCCACCAACACATCTTTTCCCGCCCACGACAATGATACCTACAACCTATGGATTACCAGCTCTCTTGACACAGTCCTACCACTAAAAAGCTCCGACCACTAGCGGGGCAATCCTACAGCCCCGTGGTACACAAATGAACTACGAGAGGCCAAACGTGTATGTAAACGTCTGGAGAGGAAATGGCGCCTTAGCTACCTCTCATCAGATAAATCTAGATATAGAACAGCAATAAAAAACTACAAAACAGAAATCCATCAAGCTCAGGCTAAATATTTTTAACTCAAGATTGAGAATGCGGCTTCCAAACCCAAAGAGATTTATAAAATAGCCAAAATCCTCTTGCAACTTCCAGAACCCTTGAAGCATCATAACAACACTCAGACCCACTGTGAGGAAATAGCTGAGTTTTTCCACCAGAAAATAGAAACCATTATCTCTTCCTTCCCCCACCCCGGCACTCTACCCACAGATCTCGACAACTCAGGTTGTACGACAGCCCCTCCTCACGATCTCAACAGCTTTCCTCCTCTAGATCTTACCAAGTTGGAGAAACTTATGGGACAGGTTAAATCTGGATCACCTACTGACCCAGCTCCTCCCAGCACTCTCACTCTGATCACACATCTGATCTCGCCCACCATCCTAGATTTGCTCAACTCCTCACTCCATACTGGTATTGTCCCTCCTTTATGGAAAATAGCAATGGTCAGAGCCCTGCTGAAAAAACCTAATCTTGACCAATCTAACCCCGCCAACTACCGTCCTATTTCCCTCTTACCATGGCTCAGTAAGCTCCTCGAGAAACATGTCAACTCCGTTCTCACCGACTTCCTAGAAGTCAATAACATCTTAGATCTCTCCCAGACCAGCTTCAGGCCCCGTCATGGAACAGAGACGGCACTAGTTGCAGTGATGGAGGAAGCATGAAAGATCTTGGACGATGGTGGATCCACGGCCATCGTCCTACTTGGCCTAAGTGCCGCCTTCGACACTGTCAATCATAACATCCTACTCCATCGTCTTGAGGGAATAGGACTGACAGGGACTGCTCTCAGCTGGATGAGATCTTTCTTGACTGACAGATCCTTTAGGGTTTTTGAGAGGGACTTTTCCTCTGCCAGTAGACATCTGAATTGTGGAGTGCCTCAGGGCTCCTCCCTGAGCCCCACTCTTTTTAATGTCTACCTGCGCCCACTAGCTGATGTCGTCCACCCATTTGGGGTGAAGATCGTTTCCTACGCGGACGACACGCAGCTAGTGGTATCATTGGACCCTCCCCTAAATTCCGATCATAGCCTACACAAATGCCTGGAAGCAGTTGCTACCTGGATGTCCGGCTCTTGTCTCAAGCTAAACGGGGATAAAACAGAGATAATGCTCCTTGGTAACAACATCACAAAAACCATTGATCCCATCTGGCCTCTCAGTCTAGGTAATCCCCCGCAACCCAAGGAGCAAATCAAGAGCTTGGGCATCTGGCTCGACCACACCCTTTCAGGCCACCAAGCTAGCTGCTACCTGCTTCGGGTTGATGAGACTGCTTCGAAAGATTCTCCCTCTCCTTCCATTCCACGCGAGACGAATTATGGTTCAAGGACTGATCCTCTCCCGCCTCGATTGTGGAAATGCCCTCTACCTTGGAGCACCCCAACTCACACTTAATAGACTCCAGGTTATCCAAAACTGTGCGGCAAGAATCCTCCTGAATATTCCTCGCCGAACTTCAGTGAGAGCCAGACTGAAAGACCTTCACTGACTCCCTGTAAGAGCCAGAATCGTTTTTAAGAGCATGTGCATTGCACATCGCTCTTACTGGGGAACAGGCCCCTCCATCAATTCCACCCTTATGAAAGCTTATCAGCCCACCCGTTCCCTTAGGTCCGCGACCTCCCATCTCGCCTCAGTACCACGCATCAGGAAGGCCAGATGTGGTGGCCGATCGCTCTCCTACAACTTAGCCAAAATTTGGAACTCCCTCCCTCTCCACATCAGATCCGAACCCAACCTTCTCACTTTCCGGAAGCATCTCAAAACATGGTTATTCAGTAAAACTCCGGTTTAAAACTTCACTATGCTCCCCCTTCCCACCTCTCTGACTCAGCTCAAGCTTCCTACAGCGCTGGGACGCCCCTGGGTAGCCAACGCGCTTTACAAATCCTCACTTCACTTCACTTCACTTCAAGATCTTTTTTGGGGCCTGAAACTCAATACCCACTTGTGTTAGAAACAGGGATTTTGTCAGGCCTTCTGAACACATAATCTTATACATCAACCTGTGGAAAAATTGAAGCACACGTAAACAATCAATTGCAAGGTATGACAAACATCTCGACTGATGACCCACACCATTGGTCCCACTCTCTCAGCCACAGCCCAGTGACAATACCATGCAATCATCAAATCTTTCATTGAATAACTGTGTTCAGCAGAGCAGGATTCTTCACCAGCAGCCTTTATACATGGTGGACATTCATAAAATCAAAGAATGCCCACTTCCATCTAGCAGGGTCTTTTGCAAGATTTAGGATTACATGAATACATCTTAATTAAGGGAAATGCTTTGGCCGAGCCTTTACGCAGTAGCAAATTAGTTAAAAAATGCAGGGCCATATGTATCAACATCCTCATTGGCGATTCTCAAATAGCAATTTTTTAGAAATCGCTATTTGAGAAATGCAAAAAGGGATGTATGTAAAAATCCACAATTTTTTTGTGATTTCTTAATATTCCTTAATTGCGATTAGCAAATTGAAAATCGCAATTAAGGAATACTTTCCCATTCTGAATGTGAAGTTATTCTCATTTTGCGATTCGCAATTTGAGAATCGCAAATTGAGAATAATTTCAAGGGTGCAAGGGTGTCACAAGGACACCCTGATGCACCCCTGAAATGTCCATGTGTGCTCATATGGCGCACATGCATGCCTTAAGCGCATGTATGTGCACCACATTCCACCTTTACAAACGCAAAAAAGTGCATTTGTGAAAGAAACTGCAAATTACCACCAACTTCAAGTTGGTGGTAATTTGCGATTTCTTAATGAGAATTCGCACAACTTGGGTTCTTCATACATAGCATTTAAGGAATCGCAATTTGCGATTCCTTAAATGATGATACATATGCCCCGTAGTGTTTTATTTATTGCTCCTTTTTTCTTCTCATGGATCAGTGTGTTCTAATATGTGACTCAGCATCTCATACTAAAGAGTCCATCACATTTTCCGTTTCCAGGCTTTGTTGATCCATCCAGCGGTGAGACATCGAGGCGGAGTTTGCACAACTTGTTCCACATGTACATGGGAGGAACAGTGCACCTGATATCCATTTCCAGCAATGACCCCATCTTCTATTTGCACCATGCATTCATTGACAAGTAAGGCACACACTGTGTTTGAAGATCTGTAAGAAAAAAAACAGATGTTACAGTCACCGAATTAAAACCTTGAAACAATTATGAGAGAGAAACAGTAATTAAAGAGGAGGGACCACATGAACACAGCAAACCACCTTCTCTCTAGCTCCTAAAGCAAGAACCTTTATAGAGGTTTTCTGCGTCTGTCCACTGTGTACACAAAGACATTTAGGGTATATCCTTAGATTTCAGAAACTGATAACTTGTAGTGAAGGCAGGGTGCTGCTTGCAACCATTGCTATGTTGGCATAGGCTTATTAGAAGTTTAAACAACAAGTTACCTTTTTGCTTCTTTTGCTCACGACACTGCTTATAACTGTTGTTGTACGTTACGCTGCTTCAAATTCTTCACATGAGAACAGCTTGTTTTCAACATCCCTAGACTTACATCGACCTTAGTCTGCACAGTGAGTGCAGAAGCCTCCAAGGTTATCATAACAATGTTTGCTGTTATTCAGCCTGATCGGCCCGCGCTCTAAACAGAACATGCACACAGCTGCGGCTAACTGAAATTTGAGCGCCTTTAACCCCTTCGCTGCGGGGCTAATTTCCCCACAGCGCGGGGGGAGGGGGGCCGCGCACGGCGCCGCTGTGCTAATGACGAGCCCAGGCTCGTCATGCAGCACGGTGCTCGTGTGCTGGTGACGAGCCTGGGCTCGTCATGAATACGCCCGCGCAATGGAACGCTCAGCACAGCGGGGAAATTAGCCCCGCGTGTGAGCGTTCCACGGCTCATGACGAGCCTAGGCTCGTCACCAGCACACGAGCACCGTGCTGCATGACGAGCCTAGGCTCGTCATCAGCACGGAAGGGGTTAATATTGTACTGCATGCATGATTTAAACACTTGGAGAAAATCTGTTTCCAGAGGGAGAGAGAGCTATATACTTTTCCATGTCTCTAATTACTCATGTTGTGGACTGGTATGAGAATATAACAAAAGAGTGTTCTTGATTCCCACCATTCCTGAGAGTAACCTACGTTGCATGTTCTGAGTTGTCTAATCATTGGAACCTTTGCTTTAGGACTAAGAACTAATGAGACACTGATGCTAGTCGGTTAGGTGTTCTAGGTACTAAGGTACGTTTTTTGTTATACCATAATTCCCTGAGGTCCTGGGTCTCTGTGCTCAGTTCAGTGTATGAGCAAAATCCCCGCAACGTGGCACACCTAATTATGTGGTCTTATTTTGAGACTCTCGAGTAGTGCTTATACTCACCACACCTCACTACTGTTTCCGGTTGACGCTGGTGACTGATTAACCTACCTATATATACATAGGTATATTCAAGCTTGATAAGTTCAAAAGGTTCTTACTTTGAAATACAACCGTTTGAGCGACACTTTATTTGCATTGTCTTTTCTCTACTGTGTCCTCATGGCTGACGTTGAAATCCCACAACATAGTAGAGTGGCCATCCGCAATCATTTGCAGATGTTTGGCGTCACCTTGGAAGGCATGGCAGTTGTTTTTGTGGTGAGTGCTGCGGCGCAACCTGTTGGACCTGCAGGGATGGAAATTAAACCTGTCATTGTGAATTTGGTTATGGGCAAGCACACCAAAGATAAGGATGATATGCCTTTTTGGCTTGCTGAGAAATTTGACTAACTGGAAGCAGTATTTCTAATACGACTCCTGTTGAGAAACACAGGATTCTAACCATAAGTATGCCGCAAGACTTAATACCAGAGGTAACAGATTGTGAGACCTGGGGTAACATTTTTGGGGCATTCTACTCTAAGTGCTTCAGCACCCCTTCCATGGCTGCCTTGCGTGTTCAGGATCAACATGGTCCGGAGGTGGATGTTAAATTGGGAATGAGACTCATTGGAGTGTTTGACATAGTTTCCGATCTCATCCTTGCTAATGTCAAAGGGGATGCGGTTAGCTTTTAGGTGTCAAATGCTTTACACGATGTCCCTGATGCCGATAAGCCCTGGCAGTTACCGAAAACCATTGCGGAGGCTTATGAGAGCATTGGCCTCAATAGTTTAAGTGTTAAGCCTTTTGCTTGATAACAGCTCAACTGCAAAGGCAGACGGTGAAGTCTTCTAAAGATGATCACCTTAATTTTCCCAAAAATAATTGGAATAATAAAATACAGGGGAAACAGCAACAGAAACAGGTGTTACCTCCTGCATCACTAATACCTGTGTCTACTGAGCGCACATATGATTTGTTCGACCGCACTAATATTAAGTCAGCTAATCGATTTCAGGTTCCTGATCAACGGTCTCCTCGCTCTTTACAAGATACATTGGTCTCTGCAAAGGGTGGATGGGACCGCGGTAGAGGCCGTGATGCCCAACATAGCTGTGAGCAGCACGGAACGTAAAGGCAAGCAGGGCGTCTTTCCACATCAACAATCCCAGTTTCAAAAGAAGAAAGTTGCCACTTTAACACCGAGGTATTCCATGGATAGTGAGAACACAGCTTCAGAACCTGACATGTGCGCTGATGCTGCTAGACAGTGCAGTGGAAATTACAGTAGGTCGGGAAGCATTGCGTCCATATCTAAAGGCGACAGCAACTGACAAATGCACTAAAGTGGCTCCCCCTGACAGGCACTAAGAAATATTCCTTTTAACCTCTTCAATGCTCATGATGGAGCGGTTAGATCATGAGCATTGGTTGGGCTGTGCTGATGATGAAACCGCTCCATCATGAGCACGGGACCTGAGGGGAGAGCTGGCGGTCCCCTCCTGGGACATCGATCGTGCCTCCACAAACAGGGATGGCAGCGGCCACCCCGGAACCCCCCACTCTTCCCCATGATATCAGCGCACAAAACGCTCACCGACGTCATCAGGAAGCGTTGGGCGCTCTGGAAACCATTTGTTTCCAGAGTGTTTAGGGTGGAGAGGTAGGTTTGGGCCTCAGGTGGGGCATGGGGGCCATTTCTTATTGTCTTGAGGAAGTGGGGGCAAGGAAACAGTGTTTCCTCTCCCCTGATGTCCCTATGCAGGGCATTCCTGGTGCACAATCGCTCACAGTGTCGCGATTGTGCACAAGGAATGCCCCAAATAGACACCAGGGATGTATTGTTGTATCAAAAGAAAGTGACCCCTTGGGCAAGTGTCGCTTCGTAGGGGCCAACATTTATATCAGACTTTTCGGCCCCCCCAAGGGACAGATCGGCTGTTTTTTGGAGAATTCTGGTCCCATTCAGAAAAGCCCACTAGAGTCAGGGATTTGTTTTGTGGAAAAATCGAAAGTGACCCCTTGGGCATGGGTCGCTTCCATGGCCCCTAAAATTGTATAGTATATTCTACCCCCTCTGGGGCAGATCGTTGTTTTTAATTTGGCCATTATGCCCCGGGGCAGAACACCCCACTAGACACCAGGGTTTATAATTTTTTTTAATGGAAGCGACCCCTTGGGCAAGGGTCGTTTCCATGGGCCAAATTTATTTCAAAATTATATTATGCCACCATAGGGACAGATAGCCTGATTTGTTGGGCGTTTCTGCCCCCGGGGGGGCAGAAAAGCCCAATAGAGCCAGGGATTTAAAAATAAATTAATTGGTTGCCTTTTTTAAATTGGAAGCGGCCCCTTGGGCTAGGGTCGCTTCCAGGGGCCATATTTTTTTTTAATTATATTCTGCCCCCCTGGTGGCAGTTCAGTATGTTTAATTGGCCTTTCTGCCCCCAGTGGAGAACAGAAAACCCCACTAGACACCAGGGAATGTTTCACATTTTAAATGGAAGCGACCCCTTGGGGAAGGGTCACTTCCTTTTGGGCCTAATTAATTCACAAGACTTTTCTGCCCCCCCCGAGGACTGATCACCTTTATTTTTGGGCATTTCTGGCCCTGGGGGTGGGGGTGCAGAAAAGACCACTAGAGCGATAGGATTTAAAAATAAATTAATTGGTTGCTTCCAGGGGACATATATTTGTTTATGTGTATTCAGCCCATTTATTTGGCCTTTCTGCCCTGATTTGTGTAGTGACATATCCTGTTATAATGTGTATTGTTTTTATTTCTTGTGAATTGTAATATTGTATTTCCCCCTTTTTGTTCTAGTTCAAGGCTTTTGCTCTTTAGACTGTTGCAGTTTGCAGTTTCGGTACTGGTGGTTCTATTGTTTGTGTAGTTGTATGTGTTTGGTAAGAGACTTTTTTTGTACAATGTAAATGTGTTTTTTCAAAGTGTGTAATAATACCAGTATGTTTGGCTTCTGTTTTTAGAGTGCCTACAATTTTTTGCATTAATGCTTTTTGTGTATTTTGTTTTCTATAGAGTAATTGTTTTTTTTTCTTCTTTCTAGTGGGAAATTGTTGATTTTTGCTGTGTCTTTGCAGAGTAGGTGCTGGTGAGTGTATATGTCCCTTGTGAGTAAATCATATAGTTTTTGAGTGTTTAGATCTCTGTGATAAAGGCACACAATGTTTTACTTACTTTGCACAGTGTTGGTTGTTGACTTGTTTGTGCAGTCTCATTTCTTAATAAGGATAATGGCTAGCCACATAATTACTGCTCAGCATGTTGTTGGAATGATTTTTGATTCTTCCATGGTCCACAGACTGACTTTGATTCTGAGGCAGAGGTGGGAGGGGAAGAATAAGGCAGTGAGTTTTCTCTCCACATGGCATCATCTGATGATGAAGATACTGTCAGTGCAGATGAAGCTACTCTTGGTACGGATGAAGTGCCTGTGTTAGAGGAGGACATTGATGTGCCAATAGTGCAGAAAGAGGCATCTGGACTGCAGCCTGGGGCTGCAAGACTTCCCGTTGGTATATTGAGAAAAGAGGCATCTGGGCTGCAACCTGGGGCTGCAAGACTTCCCGTTGGTATAGAGAGACAAGAGGCAGATGGACTGCAGCCTGTGTCTGGAAGGCTTCCAGTTGAAAATGCTGACCTCTGGGTTGCCCCAGGCATGGTGCAGCCGGCGTTGCCAGACTTTACTGCTGTTCCAGGGTGAAGGGTGAATACTGAAAACTTTTTGCCGATATATTTTTTTCAGTTGTTTATGGATGATGTGTTTTTGGCATAGATTGTTGAGCAAACTAATTTGAATGCAAACACGTTTTGGAGGGACAACGGTGCCAGCCTTAAGCCCCACTCTAGAGCTAGCCGGTGGACTCCCACAAATCTTGAAGAGATGAAGAAGTTCTTGGGTTTAACTTTTTGATGGGCTTGCTTAGGAAGCCATCAATGGCTTCATATTGATTTACTAATCTTTAGATGGCAACTGCTATATTTCTGGCAGTCATGAGTCGTGATAGGTATTTGCTTCTGCTTCGTATGATGCATTTTGTCGGTAATGGTTTAGCTTTGCCACAAGATCACCCTGATTGTGACCGTATTTGATAACTTTGTTGATCGATTTTCTGAGATCTATGCTCCAGGGAAAGAAATTGCAGTGTATGAGTCTTTGGTGTTGGTCAATGGCCGCTTGGTTTTTAGGCAATGCATTCCTTGTAAGAGAGCTTGCTATGGAATTAAGCTGTATATGCTGTGTGACAGTGGGGCTGGATATGTCTCTAATTTCAAGGGTACACCGGTAAGAAATCCAGGATTAACCCCCCTTGTTGTGTGGGAACTTGGTAGAGGATTTTTTAACAAAGGCCACCATTTATATGTAGATAACGTCTACACTAGTGTGCAGTTGTTCAGGGAATTGGCCAAAGTTGACGCTGTTGCTTGTGGCACAATCTGCTGTAACCGTAAGGGTTTCCCAAAAGAACCTGTTTGTCAAAAGCTTGTGCAGGGACAGTGCAGTGTGTTGTGTTGTGAGGAGCTTCTAGCTGTGAAGTTATCAGACAGGAGCGATGTCTACATGCTGACTACCATCCATGATTAAGCACTGTACTTGTGACTGTATGGGGTCAGGGTGCTAATGCGCCAAACCTGTGTGCATTTTAAACTATAATAGGCACATGGGTGGTGTTGACAGTGGAGATCAGAGGTGGGAACCTTACGCTGATCTTCGTAAGGCTTACATTACGTACAAGAAGTTGGCTATCCATCTTTTCCACTTGGCAACCTTTAATGCTTTTGTTGTGTTCCAGAATTTTTGTGCTGAGTCAAAGATGACTTTTGTTAAGTTTCAGGAGTCTATAATCTGCAGTCTTGTTTCAGTGTAACAGGCAAGTGTTCCTAGAGTTGGAGTGGTGGAGGTTGTTGCTAGATTGAAAGATCGCCACTTTCCAGATCACATTCCTCCCACAACCTCAAAAGACTTTCCCAGAAGGAGATGTAGAGTCTGTTGACGAAGAGGTATATGTAAGGAGACTCATATGTACTGCCACCGAGTGTCTTTCTAACCCTGGGCTGTGTGTGCCTGCTCCATTTAGAATGTGCCACACGCAAAAGAATTTTCTTTTTTTTCATATTTTTTCTTCAGTTTCAAGGTTGGCATTTGTATAGTGTATTTAGTTTCAGTTTTTGTGTTTTGCAGATTTGTATCTATTTGCAATTTGTTTTTGTTTTCTTATCTATATAAAAACATTCCTAAATGTGATGGCAGTATGTGTGGAGTGGTGCTTGTCTGGCGGTGTGCGTCATCTGGCGCTTGGCTGGCGGTGTGTTTGGATTGGCGCTTGACTGGTGGTGTGCGTGGTCTGCTGCTTGGCTGGCAGTGTGCGTGGACTGGCAATTGGCTGGTGGTGTGTTTGTACTGGCGCTTGGCTGGCAATGGGTTTGTACTGTCTCTTGGCTGGCAGTGTGTTTGTACGGGCGCTAGGCAGGCCGTGTGCGTGGACTGACACTTGGCTGGCGGTGTGCGTAGACTGGCGCTTGGCTGGCTGTGTGCGTGGACTTATGCTTGGCTGGCGGTGTTCATGGACTGGCAGTCTGCCCATGGTGTGTGAGTAGTGACTTGCTGCTGGTCATTATATACACTGCTAGCTGAGCGCCACTCCATGCAATCCATCAGTGTGTGTAGTTGCTGTGTCAGGAATGTGGGCGTGTGAAAGTGATGGGCCCTTGAATGGCACTGTGTGCTGGTGGGAGTGTTGTAATGTGATGGGCCAGCGGCTGGCGGTGTGAATATTTTGTATGTGTCACGCGTAGGAAAGGTGTATGAATGGCCTATAAATATGTTTGTGCCTTGTCGTGGCTTTACAGCTCTCGAGCTGTGAGTCAATGGTTCAGTTTCTCGATCCTTTCAAATATTAACAGTGCATTTCATTTTTGTGAAATCATTTGCTAATACAATTGTATATACTGAACCATCATCAAACCCTCGTGTCAAATCCAACCAGTGTGTGTGTTTGAGGATTAATTGTCTTTCTGAAGCAGGGTGTACCTTGTCCCTTTTTATGAATTTTAGGATGTGTTGGTTTCGTGCCTGGTGGTGTGAATGGTCTTGTGTGTATCACGTATGAAAGGTGTGTGAATGGCCTATAAAGCGGTTGGTGCCTTGCAGTGGTTTTACAGCTCACAAGCTGCGAATCACTGGTTCGGTTTTAGGTCCATTTAATTGACACTGCATTTTAATTTTGTAAAATCTCTTCTTAATAATATTTTATAGACTGAACCATCACTCGCCCTCATGCCAAATCCAACCAGTATGTGTGTGTGTGTTTGAGGAATAGATGGCTGTGCAGGAATCTTTGTCTTTTTAGTCTCTCTGCCAAGGTGTACATTCCATGTAAGAATAACCTATCAAGTGTAGATATTGTCCTAAACCCATGGGAGTGCATGGTGATGTCTCTCTGGTGAATTCCAACAATATATTTTATCCACAATGTCCTGCAAACCTCAAAATATCTGTCACATTTTCCTTGCAATAGTGTGCAGAACTAAACAACTAATCATGTCAAAACGATCTTGTTTTGCAACGGGGTCACATGGGTTTTTGGCCCTGTGCTCAGCACTCATCTAGGGAAACCTACCAAACCCACAAATTTTTGAAAACTAAACACCCGGGGGCTTTCAAGGAGGTATGGCTTTTATGGATCCCCAAGCATTTCCTTACCAAAAATCCCTTGCAAAACATCAATTTTACCTGTCAAAATTATTTTCTCACACATTTATGTGTGGGAAAGTGTGGCATCACCGAGCTCACACAAATTTCCTACCACCCAGCGTTCCCCCAGGTCTCCCAATACAAATAGTACCTCACTTGTGTGGGAGGCACAAGTACCTGCGACAGGCAAGGGTCTAAAACGAAGTGAGGCGACATCAAAGTTGCCTACCACCAAACCATCTGGTTTTGCAAGGGGGGGGTCACCTGCGTTTTTGGTCCCGTGCTTGGTGGCCATCTAGGGAAACCCATCAAACCCATACATTTCTGAAAACTACACTCCCAGAGGCTTCCAGGGAGGTATGGCTTGCATGGATACCCCAGCGTTTACGTACTCAGAATCCCTTGCAAACCTATATTTTACCTGACAAAATCACTTTTCTCACACATTTATGTGTGGGAAAGTGTGGAATCACCGGGCTCACAAAAATGTCCTACCACCCAGCGTTTCCCAAGGTCTACCAATAAAAATGGTGCCTCACTTGTGTGGGAGGCCCAAGTACCCGCGACAGTCAAGGGCCCACAAAGTAGTGAGGTGACATCAAATCTGCCTACCTCCAAACCACCTGGTTTTGCAAGGGGGGACACCTGGGTCTTTGGCCCCATGCTTGGCGGTCATCTAGGGAAACCTACCAAACTGACACATGTTTAAAAACTAGACACCCGGGGGCTTCCAGGGAGGTATGGCTTGCATGGCTCCCATAGTGTTTCCTTACTCAGAATCCCTTGCAAACCTCAATTTTACCTGACTAAATCACCCTTTTCACACATTTTTGTGTGGTAAAGTGTGACATCACCAGGTTCACACAAAGGTCCTTCCACCCATCATTCCCCCACGTCTCCCAATAAAAATGGTGCCTCACTTGTGTGGGAGGCCTGAGTACCAGCGACAGGCAAGGGCCTAAAACATGGTGAGGTAACATCAAAATTGCCTATCTCCAAAACACCTGGTTTTGCAAGGGGATCACCTGGGTTTTTGGCCCCGTGCTCGGCTACATCTAGAGAATCCTACCAAACCCATACATTTCTGTAAACTAGCCACCCGGGGGCTTCCAGGGAGGCATGGGTTGCATGGATCCCCCAGCGTTTCCTTACCCAGAATCCCTTGCAAACCACAATGTTACCTAAAAAATCACATTTCTCACACATTTTTGTGTGAAAAAGTGTGGCATCATCGGGCTCACACAAACTTCCTACCACCCGGAATTCCCCCAGGTCTCATGTGAAAAATGGTGCCTCACTTGTGTGGGAGGCCCAAGTACCCGTGACATGCGGCATCAACATTGCCTATCCCCAAACCACCTGGTTTTGCAGGGGGAGTCCCAATTTCGAAAATGTGCAAAACGTACTGTTTCTAAACTCTATAATTTGTTCCCATTTCTGAAATATATAGGTGTCTTTCATACCGATTTTCCATGTATACATTTCCCCACAATAATTGCTATATACCCAGTACATATTAAGAAGCAATTGCAAATTGCTGCTCTGTTTTTTAATTTGGGTTTGTCGGGTTCTTGGTGAACCTACAAGTCTTATATATCACCCAGGAAGGTCCTGTGGATGTAACAATATATTGCTTTAAAAGAGCTGTCATAATTAGGAGCAGTTCCAGGTGAAAACGTTGCCACAAAAGGCTGTTTTTTCAACTGCTTTTCAATGTTTCCTACATTTAACTGTTAGTTTCTATAAAGAAACCTTGATTGATCTACACAAATGACCCCTTGCTGAATTCAAAATGTTGTATACTTTTCTAAAATGTATAGCTTCCCCGGATCCATTATTGATTTCATACCCACTTCTACCAATACATGGAAGGAGGTTGAAAGCACAAAAATTAGCAAAAATAGGGTAAGTCTGAGAAAAATGCCAAATTTGTGTAAAAAACGTTGGTTTCTGACAAAAGTCTGTCACTCCCTAAAAGCTAGGGACATGGTAATTTAACCCCCTCAAACCCCTTTTTGATAACTTTTGCAGGGAAAAACCCAGACGCTTTCATTTGCATACCGTTGTTCCCATTTTTCCCCCAAAAAAACAACATTTTGCTGTATTTTGCCTAATTTCTGGGACCCCTCCAGGGGAATCCACAAACCCTGTGTACCTTTGGAATCTGCATGATGTTGGAAGAAAAGGACACAAATTTGGCATTGATAACTTATGTGGTCAAAAATTTACAGGGGACTAAGCGAGCATTACCCAAGATAGCTCAAAAAAGGCTTAGCTCGGGGGGGAAAGGCCTAGCAGTGAAGAGGTTAATTGAAGGTAACATACAACATAAAATAAAAGTTTTTTTTTGTGAAAATCTAATCTCTACCTATGACATATTGTTAGCAGAGGCAGACTAGCCCCCTCCCTTCGTTCTGACGCTCCGAGATGCAAAGAGGTAATCCTCCCTAGTTTCGCTCATACTGTCCTGAAGGAGCAGGTGCTGGATTTTGCAGAAGAGTGGGCTAAGGTGCTTGCGCCTGCTTTCTACTGTACTCAATGTGGATGGAATAAGCTTTCTCCCAAAGATGAGATTCTATTATGGCCTATGCCACAGCCTCAACCCCAATATCCCATGCAACATGAAGGAAAAGCTCCCGTTGCAGAAATCCTTGAAAAATTGGAATATCAAGGTGTAATTGAAACATGTGTGTCACTGAGAAATAATACTCTTTTAACTGTGACCAAGCCTGATGGTTCGTACCATTTGGTATTGGATTACCGAAACTTGAACTCTCATTGTCGACCTTCGTGGTACAAAATGCTCACAGTGCAGCCCTTGTTGATACTATTGTGCTTAAGCTGTTTAAGACCACACTTGACATTTCCATTGGTATATTCAGCCATAACCTGTCCTCTCTTGGTAGTCAATGGACGGCGTTCAACTGTGGCAGCAAACAAAAATAGTTCACAAGATTAGCTTTTGGCTATAAAAACAGTCCCGGAGTCTTTGCCGCCCGTATTGTCTCTCTTTTAGAGGGACTCGACCCTGATGCATGCTCGTATGTAGATGTATATTTATCTCTCAGACGATCTATTATGGCTGCATCTGTGTCGTGTTGACCGCATCATTTGTATGTTTGCGGATTTCGGTTACAAATGTAACTTTGCAAAATCACATATTGTAGAGTACACAGTTTTGTTCCTGGGCTATGAGCTCAACAATGAAGGTCGAGGTTTAGCACCTCACTTCATGGAGAAATGCGCACAGTTGCGCGGTCCTATGATGCTGAAAAAACTACAATCTTTGCTGGGTTTTTTGAACTTCTGGCGTACTTACATTTCCGATTACGCCCAGCGTATCAACCAACTTTTTGCTTTGATACGACCTACTTTCACCAGATCTTGCTGGCTGCCTAAACGTTCAGCCATATTGTTATTTTTACAGGCTGATCTTCTAGAAGTTCTTACTAACTTGTGATACAGTCCCCAGTGCATACAAATCACATTTGTAAACTTCAGTTGAAATGCAATTTTCCTCTGTGGAAAAATCTTTGACAGCAGTGCAGATGGCGATTCTGAAGGAACGTGCCTGTCACAGGGAAACGCATATCCGTTGTTACACATATCCTGCCTTGGAGGCAAAGCCAGTGTACCAAATTCAAAAGCTCTGCATCCTCGGTGGATACAAAGGGCCACATCCTTGACATCTCCGTATGCCACATTCATTTTTGATTCCTCTTTGTAAACTCAGGAGAACTTGCATTATGAATTCACTCATCTAGCTCCTCTGACCATGCGCCTGCTGGAGGATTTCCATTGTATCATTTACAAAGATGGAAAAGTGCAACAGGCGACAAAATCAAAGCATGCTTATTCAGCAGCCTGCACAATAGTGGTTGGCACCATGGTGAATCGAGAGTTCAAGTCTGAGGTCGTGCATACACAGACATTAGGGTACTGTACCGCCTAGTTGGCAGGGCTAAGTGCTCTGGTGTTTGCACTGGAGTATGCTGACACTTGTGTGAGAACTCTAACTGTGTTCAGTCTTACAATGACAATTCATTCTTTTGGTTCCAAAGGTAGCACAATCAAACACAAAATGCTATGGGTTTGAGTGGCTGCCATTCGTGTTTATAATTCATACTCTTGATCATCAACACGCAGGGGTACATGCTGTTGGTAACAGTCTTGCAGACACGGCAGCAAAGACAGCAGTAGCGACATATGTAGTAGCAGCAGTTACACGTTCCAAAAGTATGATTGATGGTGACATCTTGGCAGCCATTGCTGCAACAGGGAAGGGAAGTAATTACCCTAGAGGTTTCCCTTCCAAATAGTCTTATTATTTAGGTCCTGATAAAGTTCCCTATGTGAAAATTAAAAACATTGGTGAGAGATTGATTCTCAACAGGGACCGTAGGCTCTTCTTGTTAACAGCTGCTCACAAGGACATGGCCTTGACTAATGCTGGTGTTTCATCGACTGTTTCTATCTTACAAACAAACACATGATTATGTCAATCATTGCGACATTTGCCAGCAGATAAAACCTTCAACTGCTGTGCGCCCGCCCCAGACACAGTTGTACATATCTAAAGAACCACTTGGCTGTGTTTATTTAGATCATTGCGGTCCTTTCTCCTCAGATTCTGCTTATAAGTACATCTTAGTTGCAGTGGATTCATGCACACGCTTTATTTGGCACTGGCCACAACAAAGTGCTGATGCCCAAACTGTCATAAGGGATTTGTGTGTCTTTGTAGAAATTTGTGCATGTGGTACGTTTCATTCGGACAAGGGTCCAGCATTCACCTCCAAGGCGTACAAGTATCCCATGGGTTCATTGAGGGTCCAAGTAAAATTTCCATCTTCATAAAGACCTGAGGATAATGGCATTGCGGGGCAAATGAACCATGACTTGAAGAAATCCTTGACAACTAGGGTTTTAGGTACTGGCAGGAACTGGCTGGCCCATCTCTATAGCATTCAACGTGCACTTTATAATCTGGGTGGGTGGACCCCATACAAAATGCTCTTTGGCATCAAAATATTTGTTCCGGACCTTGAGGATCTAGACCTGGTGGTGTCTGCCGCACCCTTTGACATAGATGATCATTCTGCTGTATTACAGAACCTACAAAAGACTTTTGACAGTCTTGCAAAGGAACACTTGCCCTCCACAACTGATGCTGAGCTTCAGATTCTGATAGTTGGCTGGCTACCCCGAGTGGGTGACCTGGTCCGTGAGAAGGGGGAGAACAAGAAGGATTTTGGCCCCTCTTATCTTGCACCTGTTCCTGTGCTTGGCATGCAGGGTACAAGGACAGTAATTTTACCTCCACTTCCTGGTCGCAAGGAAAACAGGTACATCCCCATTGACAATGTCAAACGAGTGGCTGATTCTTCTTAGTGTGACACCAGCAGTCTCTTGTCCAGCGATGCTGAGAAATTCTGTTTTGGCCATGGTGGATACCAACAGGCCAGTATTAGAGGACAGTGTTAAGAATTTGTTTTACCCACTCAATCAGCAAATGATTTTACACACTCAAAGACTGAACTTCAGACCAATTGGTTCTGTATATATAAATATTTTTTAGTTATTTTATTTTCCTGAACCAAGCAAGCCTGGCACAGGTAAGTTTATAAATACTTTGCAGTAAATATACGGTTTTAAATACAGTTGTAAATGTACTTTGAAATGGTTACAGTTTGAATTACCGGTAATGCAATACTGTATATATACTTTGTATCGATTTTACAATAAGAATTGCGGGTAAGTTACTTGTACATTACTTTTGAGATTACTTTTTAGATTACTTTTTCTACTCAGTGTGATACGACTAGGTATCACACTGGGAGATTTCCATGAGTAAAGGTAAATAAAAACAATCGTTATTTTTCAGGTTTCCATACAAATCAACTCCAAACATTTTTTAGAGAAAACAGTCAATAGCTTCCTACGGAGAGAAATTAAGTTAACAGCTACCAGGTAAGTGAACGGTCTCTGGAGTTGAACTTCTGAGGTTAGAACAAGGGTTCCCCCATGGCCAGGGATGCACTCTCGTTACACCCTCAGAGGCACTAGGGTGGCCGGGTGCAGAGTGTTGAGGCTCAATGTTCTCCAAAGGGGAATAGGGGGCCTATGGTTGGTGGCTGCTGTCAAGCAGGCTACTGGGTTGTGGGAGCTCCTGGACTTTAGCTCAGGGCAAATAGGGAAACAAAGTAGCATCAAAGGTATACCCTCAGCAGCAGTAGTGAGGCTGGGTGCAGGGTGCTGTTTTGACATTGAGAGCCATTTGTGTCAATGGGGAACCTCTGGTTTTTCAAAGACACTGCAGGTTCAGGGATGAACGTCTGCTGGGTGCAACCACCACTTCGAGAGGTAAGTTTGTGAGTTAGGGGTTGGCTAGGCACTGTTGCCTTGGGCACACAAGGCTGTGGGGCGTCGGGTTCAGGGTTGCTTTTTGGGGGTCAGATCTTCTTAGCAGCTTGCTGACCTTCTAGATTTAGGCTGCAGGCATCAGCTCAAGGCTTGATGCAGGCCAGGGGTTTCTGGATCCTGGGTCAGGATTGCCGGGGTGACCTTGTTGTGGTGTTTTCCCACTCACTCGGGCCGTGGACGGTGGGTGCAGAGTGGGGCGGATCCGCGTAGTCCGGCTGGAGTCAGAGGTTGCAGATAAACAAATCCGGTGTACACAGGAGACAGAGTCTTTGTAGTTGAAGGTAGTCAGGTCCTCTGGGGTATCAAGGGTGCTGGTAGAAGAACACACTGGGATTTTGCAGGAGCAGGTTTGAGGGGGAGACAGGCCCATAGGGCTTGGGCCAAGTCAGTGGGCATCTTCATCTTGTTAGCTGATGCACGGCTGTTCAGTCCTTCTTCTTACTCTTCTTCTTGAAGGTTCTTATCTGAGGAAGCAAGGTTCAGGGGTGCCCCTAAATACTAGCTGAAGGGGTGTTACAGGTAGGAAAAAGGCAGAGACCAATAGATCCCTTCCCTGGGGTAGGTGCACACCCTATTATGCCACCCTCCCGTGGAAGGGGGCATGAGCCTGTCCCTGGTTGGCTGGGACCCCCATCTTCAATATAGCATGGAATGAGAGTTGTCCTTCACCTCGGCTCTCCCACCTGAGTGGTGGAGTTGGCAGAGTTGGGCAAACTTCTCTTCCTCACTTCTTTTTCCCACCTGTTCTCCCACCCAAAGTGAAGGTCAGAACCAGTGGGACCAGTTGCTGAGAGCAACAAGTGGCCTGGGAAAGTTCACAAAGCAGGGCACTCAAAGTCAAAGCATACAGATAGAAAGCACTTTCTCACACAACCCCTCCGACCCCAAACGAAAAGGAGCACACTAACCTTTACCTAGAGTGTCCATCTGCATTGGCATGGGCAATCCCAGGTCTTTGATCCACTACAAAGTCCATTCCCTGTAGAGAGATGGACCACCTCAACAGTATAGGATTTCCACCTTACATTTGCATTAGTCATCTGCCAGGTCTGTGATCTGTTTGAACTAGGAAGTGAGTGTCAAACAAGTATGGTCCCAGCTTCTTCAGGGACCAAACCACAAAAAAGCCCCCCCTCTCAATGGTATTTCAACGCTGATCTTGGCCTTCAGCATTTGTCCGGGATAGGACCGCTCCTATCCTTAGCTCAGAGGCATCAGTCTGCACAAGGAACTGCTTGGCATAGTCTGAATTGGTGCTGAGCACATAGCCTCTTTCAGGTGGTCAACAGCCCTTTGACAACTAACTGTCAAGTTTACCTTGATGGGAATCTTCTTGGAGGTCAGTTATGTGAGGGGAGCCACAATGGACACATATCCCTTCAAAACCCTCCACTACAACCCAGTCATGCCAAGTAATGCCCTGACTTGGGTTTGGGTGTTGGAGCTGCCCAGTACTGGATGTTATGTTATGTTATGTTAAGGGGTGCTTATAAAGCACACTGTCACCGTGAGTTTCCTGGCGCTGATAGGATGCTGAAAGGAACAGAGGGACTTTAGCTAGATTGTGGGAAAAGCCAGGTTTTTAGTGATTTACGGAATTGGATGAGAGTGTGAGAAATCCTGACTGGGGGAGGAAGGGAGTTCCAAAATTTGGGGCCAAGGTAGGCGAATCTCCGACCACCAGATCTACAGAGTTTAATGGAGGGGACAACCAAGAGGTGTAAGTGTGATGATCTGAGGTTGCGTGAAGGACAGGAGGGCCGGATGAGGGATTTCAGGAAAGCGGGGCAGGAACCAGAAAGAGACTTGAAAATAAGGCAGCCAAGCTGGAAGGCTGCCCTTAGGCTGACAGGAAGCCAGTGCAATTTGATGAGAAGGGGTTTGGCAGACTGCCATTTTGGTATCCCGAGGGCCAATCTCGCCGCCTGGTTTTGAATGATTTGCAGCCTATAGATGGAACATTTAGGCAAACCATGATAGATGGAATTCGAAAGATCCAGGCGGGAGAGGACGAGGGCCATGATGACTTGCAACAGAGCATCGGGGGTGAGGAGGTAAGCCACCTTCCTAATCCTGCGCAGCTGGAACATGCAGGAGGAGACCACCGTCCCCACCTGGGCCCCGAGAGATAGCCCAGCGTCAATGGTGACCCCGAGGCTTTTCACCGAGGCCACTGGGATAGGAGGAGGGCCAAGCTCTGCCGGCCAGTAATGTGGACCCCAGTGGGCAGCGCTCCTACCAGGGAGGAGGAGCTCCGTCTTTCCTGGGTTCAGTTTAAGCTGGTTCTGACACATCCACTGAAGGATATGGGACATGACTGCCTGGAAATTGGGAATAGCAGAGGGAGAGTTTAAAGAAAAGATGAGTTGCAGGATGGCATCATTCTTGGGCTGTAAGAGTTGTATCTGGCCTCTACTAACAAGGTGGCCCAAGTACACCACAGTGCCCTGTCTTATCTGGCATTTGAATGCCTTGATAGTTAGGCCTGCATTTTGCAGGGCATTTAAAACCTTCCAATTGAGCAAGGAGTTGGTTTATCAACCTCTGGAAGGTGACAGGGGCATTCTTTAAACCAAAGGGCATAACAGAAAACTGCTGTGGAGTACCTGATCAGCAGGAGCCCAGGTCACACTCAGTCAAAGTACATCAGCAATACAGCACTAAGTGGGGCTCCATGTAGAATGAGGGCACTTTCTCACAATAGTGGAGCCCAGCACCTTGAGAACCCTGATTGAATGATTAAGGTGGACATTCTGCTCAGCTCCTGGGTCTCCTTGTATTAGCTGAACAATCAAGTCAGTTTATTCAAGCCTAGGGAGAGCCAAGGGGGCTGGCTTTAGTTTAATTTCACAGCTATTGTTGAGAAGGTTCAACAACTAACAGCTGTCGCCCAGCGCACCGCTGTTATCTGTTGAACCCTCACAGCGGGAAACATCCTTTACAACAAAACTTTTACAACGCATTGCTATTACAACGCAGGTTTTACAACGAAAACCATTACAACGCATTGCGCTGGGGGGCGCTCTAGGATAGGGAATAGATTTAATTTCACCTTCCCTAGTGTCCACGGGGACTGGAGTTGGAATAGTAAATTAAACTATTCACTATCCATCACCCCAAAGCACTATGCGTTGTAAAGGTTTGCGTTGTAAAACTGGCGTTGTAACCGCATGCATGGTAAAAGCATGCGTTGTAATGTCATAAATCCATCACAGCAGTAGCTATGTTTGCATTAGGAAATTCTGACCATATAAGGTAGAATGTTTTATGTTTAAGAGCTGTCTAGCCTGCCATATACTGGCCATTAGAACATTGAAATGTTGAGAGCTCCAATGTTTGTCTTAGTGGGTGGAATGTTCTAAAAGTCTTATAACCCTACTGTGTATAGCCATTCTGCCTCCGGCTATACCCTTCCTGCATACAAAAAAATCCTGGTTACAAAACACAGGCACCTTGCACCATGACGCAATGGTACGTGCAATGGCAGTAGGCAGTTAAAGGTACGCCATCACCCGGAACCGACTGAAGGGTGCCATATAATGGTAAATACAGCACATTACTGCTCTTTCCCTTTTGTAGAGCAATGTGGATTGCTGTGCTGCATATGAGAGAAAGTGCAGGAATGGGCTGTATTTACCATTATACGGTGCTATCCTTTCCGTTCCTAGCACTAGCACTTTTGCCTTCCTAGCACCAATGCAGGCACCCCTGTGTCATTTCAGTGGCACCTGCATCTAAGGCAGGATTTTTTTCAATCCTCAGAGGCATTTTATTCTATCTGAGTGTGCTGCAGAATGAGGAAAAAACAAAGAGAAATAAAGATATTTCTCCTCAATGCATATCTGGTGGAGAAGTATACAATGCTGATGCGTTTCTGAGTCTACCAATGCTGGTAAATCTGGTATTGTGTCAGAATCCATGGGAAAATGCATGGGAACACTCAGTTGCATAGGATCTACTAGCCGCGGAGCCATTTCAGCAGCCGATAACCGGTGGGGTATGCTTGGATGCCTGGGTGCCTGGGGAGGGTATCAGCTGGGGATCTCCCCTTCTGGCAGTCCCCTACCTTCCGGGTTTTGCTGCGGTTACCTGTCCTCTTGCACCACCTCCCTAGTGATGATGGAGATGTATGAGTCTTGCTTCTTCTGGCAGGTGTTCAGCGGTGATGAGTACTGCCCCGTGATTATTTTGCTCCTTGAGTTTTGGAGAGGCACACCCTCCTGGTCCCACTGCTGCCTCCACCGCTCCGGAGATGTTGCCTAGCACCCGAATCTGACTTTCCCCGGTCTTTGCGGCATTCTGAATGGCGATGCTGATGACCCTGGAACCCCGGGTGTATGTATGTCGATGACCCGATTTGTGATCTGTGGTTTCCTGCCCTCCACCCTCTGTGGTCATGTGGCTGCTTCCCCATCCGAACCCGAGTGAAGTCTTTGAGTCTGCTGCCTTGTGGTTTTTGTGTTGGATATTTGTGTATTCCGCCATTTTAGGTAGATGCTGTCTCTTCCCATGGCCTGGGTCCTCCATCTTGGCGGTTTCGACCTATCCTCATTGTTGCTGGACTGCTCCTTCTTCTGTCTGTTCTTTTCCTCGTCACCCCCCCCTTTGGTCTTCTACTTCCCTCTCATCCTATACTATCACCAATTCTCCTTGGTAATATGATGTCTTTAAGGACAAATAATTCACTATGTATGTGATGGAACAAAAGAAAGTGCAGTGCAGATGAAAAAGTGGTTTATAAAGGATATGGAAGAAAAAAACGTTATTCTAATATCTTTCCCAAACTCCTAACTCCTAACGTCAAAAACAAATATGTCGCTGTTCTTAAAAAAATGGTCAACTAGTCTCAGCCCTAGGGGCCTATAGCCCAGGCTTTCTTCAGGACCTTAGTTAGCTACGGCATGTATGTGAAATTTAAAAAGTGTAATTATTTAATTACCACCATATAGGCAGAGTGATTTTTACATCTGGAAGACAAAAATTACACGAACACAACAGAGTATTAAGCATACATAATTCCAATAAACTGATCTCTCTACTTCATACATTTACTCTTTCAAAACATTTTTTTTTACTGAAGGTGTATATGTAAGTGTATACAAGTGACAGGTCTACTCACCTGTCCTATATATAGTAGTAGTTGCCTCACCTCACCCGGTAAACACTCAGGTGTATGAGACCCCACCCTACACAAAATAAAAATTACATTTTCTAAGGTGGATTACAGAACCATAACGTTTGGCATCCTGATGTAATCAATAAGAAGAGGGATTCTTCAAGATAGATTATATAAGTTACTTTATTAAGATAAGATGTTATATATATCAAGATAACCCCATCAGGAGCAGCTGTCCTGCTGCTCAGCCCTCACCCAACTGACATTCACAAACCACTAACATTCCATTCATCCAACATTCCACATCACATGCATTCTAGCTGAGCAGCAGGAAGATATTAGATACAACATATCTCCCTTCATTGGGGAATTTAAACGAATCAAATAAAACATTAACAACATGTCAAGTAAAATCGGTCAGTAGATTCAATAAAATCTAAACACAGAACAAGAAAAATAAAGTGTGCAATATAATCAATAAACAATAGATACCCTCATACTTCGCAATAATCTATAAACAATATATACCCTCATACTTGGCATCATAACCAATGACACGATCATCAAACAGACACAAGAAGACACATCATGTCACTTCCCATACTGGCACACGCACACTACAGTCTGACAGGCATCACATCACTTCCTGAAATCAATAACAATCCTACATCCTACATCCATATGCCACAAATCATACTAGTTGGCCAGACCAGTACAACAGGAAAGACACACAGAAACAAACCTTAACACCATATATGTAAGACAGGAAGTAACATGCACACCCCAGACCAAGAACACGCATACACATAACTCATTCATACACTGGGAAACGACATGCACCCTTCAGACCAAGAACAAGCACTCACATAACTCATTCATGCGCTGGGAAACTACGTGCACACCCAGACCAAGAACAAGCACTCACATAACTCATTCATGCACTGGGAAACGACGTGCACCCCTCATACCAGGAACCAGCACTCACATAACTCATTCAAGCGCCGTCAAACAACGTGCACACCTCAAACCAGGAACCAGCACTCACATAACTCATTCAAGCGCCGGGAAACAACGTGCACACCATAGACCAAGAACAAGCACTCACATAACTCATTCATGCGCCGGGTATCAAACACCACGCAATACCTAATAAAGACTGACCATATACAGCATAGTCATTCCATATACAGGGTGACCACATACAACATAGCCCTCACACACATAAACTAATGAGTTACCTAACAACTTGACACAACTCACACACAACATTTGTATCGGAACAGCTCTGGGTGACCTAAACACCTACAATCAAACAACACTAACAAGGGGTGACCACATACACATAACCCCCTCAAACACAAGCTAATGAGTTGCCTAACTTCTTGGCACAACCCACACACATTTTTTGTGAGACAGGTCTTGGTGACAAAAGCACATGCTACCAAACTATCCTGGTTGACTACACTGCAGTCATACCAAAGCTGACACAAACAAGAGTGGACTGACAACTTGACCCCACTCTAGAAAAAAAACCAACACATATAGATGCTACAGTCTGTTGTGCCCAAGTTCCGGGACCTATGTTGCCGACATTGTCTCAATGTCACCGTCTTCATGCTTTAATAGCATATATTGTCTCCGGACATTGCCCCTCAACATGGTATACAGGAACCATCGTCTTCATTCTGCTACCTCTGATTTTCAACAGATTCGTCTGATTATGCTGACCCGCTTCAATTCTTGAAATCTTCAAGCAAATCCTGTTACTGTTCGGCTCAGAAACTAGTTTCCCATATTGTGACTCACATAACCACTGTGCTCAAAGAACGGCTTGGATAAGGACAAACTCTTCAAAATAGTTTTCTTCCATGCAGCAAGCCATTCTATTTTCTTTTATTGTATAACTTTCAATTTTCAACATATGCATAACAGTACCTGGTTCTCGTAACCAACCATCCGAATGCACCCTTGACAACATGTTTTCATTACGATGTAATCCTTTAGCTGTGATGTGAAAATCCTTGTTTTCCCATCATCAAAATGGAGGCACGCACAACACCGTAATGTCGGGTGGTTCACGGTACGCACAAGGGCCAAAGCACTCTGCCAGGTGCAACTCGTCACAGAAGATGACGCTAATGTTCGCTGAGAAAGAAAACATGGCTAGTGCAGATTTTAAAAGGGAAACGGTAACCATCACTTTTTCCAATGTCAATATTGCAGATAGCTTTTCATTTCCATTACAAACATGAGCAGCATAAGTGTCCCAAAAGCATAATTCATCCCAAAGCACCATCATCCGAGGCTCGATTTTTTTTTTTTTTTGCCTCCGAACAACAAGCCCATCCAGATCAAGCGCTGTTAAACATTTGCAAACACTGCAAGAGGTTTCACGCTTGGATTATTTCACTTCACTACATGGCTTGATCATTACTCATAAACATCTGTCAAAACGATGGCAAGAAATAGTTCGCACTTCACAATGAGGCCCGATTTTAGCCCCCGAACATAAACAGAAGAGCAACAGGTGGCAGGAAATTGTTTGCACTTCACTCTGAGGCCCGATTTTAGCCCCCCGAACATAAACAGCAGAGCAACAGGTGGCAGGAAATTGTTCACACTTCACTCTGAGTCCCGATTTTAGCCCCCAAACATAAACAGCAGAGCTACAGTTAATACTCCACCACTCTCCACCTTAGCTCGTCTGATCCTTGCCCCTGAACTTCAAATAATTAAAAATTTGGCTTATTTTAAATTGTTCTGGCACACCTGGGTATTAGGGCGACCGATGACAAGGTCACTGATGGGGGTTTTCCTCTTGTGCCAGACAACATTTAAGCTCACCTCCAGATTTCCTTTTCTTTAATTTTCTGTTTCAGTCCAGTAACACTTCCATCAACTAGGAACTCTCTTCACCATTTCAGAAATGTTCTTAAGAGTTGCACGTGTGGGTTCGAATCCCATCCTCGTCGCCAAATGATGTAATCAATAAGAAGATGGATTCTTCAAGAAAGATGATATAAGTTACTTTATTAAGATAAGATGTTAAGATATCAACATAACACCATCAGGAGCAGCTGTCCTGCTGCTCAGCCCTCCCCAACTGACATTCACAAACAACTAACATTCCATTCATCCAACATTCCACATCTCATGCATTCTAGCTGAGCAGCAGGAAGATATAAGATACAACACATCCGTTACTCAACGTCGTTTATCATAAAACACTCTTTTGATCTCAGTGGGAAGGAGCACACCAAAACTACCCCTCCACCTCAAGTTTCAATATGTACACATGATCCATGCCCCACAGTATCAATGGTAAATCCCGATCTGCGTGATATGTGTGCTAGCGCTAATGATTCTTAAGGCTTTTGGTTAATAAATAGCCCGCATAGTACTTTCATTAAAGGCATACTACATGCCTACTGACACGTGTATCCTATAGGCAACTTTACGTGGTGTTAACTAGATTCTAAACGTTGTTTGTTTGTCTGTTTTTATTTATTTATGGACGGACCCCTCCTCCTTGAGTAGGTTCGCTGCCAAAGTCATACATTTAATTCTTAGGGCCTTATTTATGAAGGCCTTGCGCCGCTGGTGCGTCACTTTTAAAATGGGAAAAAGTGATGCACCGGTGGCGCAAAGCCTTCATAAATAAGGCCCTTAGCGCTTAGCGGCACTCATTGTTCCTCCCGCTATCTACAATCATTCTTCATTATCACCTGATGTCTGGCAGCGTGTGCTAATGCCAGCATTTAAGAAACGTCCCAAACATCCCAAATAATTGTAAAACAAAGCCCCTCACCTCTCCGTCGGTATCTCAGGCTGCACCTCAGTGTATAGGAAGTGCAGAGATGCCGAAGTTGACGTCAATATTTCCCGCCAGTGAGTGTCGCCCAATCCTGGTTCCAATTCGAGAGAACAACAAACTGATGTCATATGAGACGATTAGGTAGTTCTCTCGCTAGCGCTGTGTAGATGTCCTGTAACTGGCATATGGCTCTGACATAGATCACTACCTACGGTGAGCAAATAGTGATCATTTTTATGTGTACTTAGTTTATAAAAAAGGTACACTCATGTAAAACTATATGCGGGGTGTCTTTGACAAAATATTACTCTCTCTATAGTCTCATGTTGATACATTTCTGTGCAAAGAACTACAGTATGACATCATCCATAATGGACTTGTAGTTCCATACATTTCTCATGTTACGATGTGTCCTCTAACTAAATGCTAGTTGATGGTGTGTGTATTTTTCAAAACAGGAGACCTCACCTAGAGGCCTCCAGTGGCGAGATTATTTGTACAACATAACTAAGCTACTAATTCAAAACATTTAGTAAGCTGCACTGATTTTTCTGATGAGCTAGTTCATCTATAAATCTGTGAGCCATTCTCACTCTTGTTAATCACTACTGTCACTTACTTACACATCGATGTGCACACCATTTGCTTATATTCAGCACCCCAGTGTTTTATCATATTGTGTATTCTGGCTCAATTTGTAGATACCTATATTGCTAGAAGGGCACACATCATTGGCTAAACAGGCTAACATTTTGAAAATATGATGTCTCAGCTTCCATTGACAACCTCAGATGGAGAGTAGGTATATTCAGTTTCTACCATCTGCACATTGGTGCGATTCACAGTTGGCATATAATCACTATGCTTATGACATGTATAGTTGTAACGGTGAATGTTTCATTAGAATAAAATAACTGTCCTTATGCAGATCTTTTGTTGAGGAACATAAAAGAACTTCAAGTTAGTATGTGCAAACCACTATCCATGCACTTTTGCGGAATGAGAATTCAAAGCTTCTTTGTATCACAGCAAAGTCCACGGGATTGCATCATTAAGGACTCTAGTGTCACTATCTTTGTACCACAGCAGAGTCCACGGGATTGCAACATTAAGGCCTCAGGTGTCACTTCCCAGTCTGAACACCCATTTTTGCTCTCTCATGAACAAATATTTCACTTTATCACTGACATGTGATGGTATGTGTGGTTTCTCTAGCATTGTCCAGAAAAAATCATCAGGTGAATGGTTGAATTCGACAAAGTGTCTCGTTAATTTTGTGTTCGACTTCTTGCACCGAAAGGTGCCTTTATGTTCCAGCATTCGTGTTTTACCCCTGAGAGTAGTCATACCCACATAATGGTATCCACAAGCACATTTTATCAAGTACACAAGGTTGTCGCTGTTGCAATGTGTGAAAGAAGTCTGAAGCCAGAGTCGCGATGTTCCAATGTCTACTGTTTTGGACTGCGTGGTATGAGGACACATCACACAAGATCCACATTGAAAGTACCCTTGGACAGCTGGAAGATTCCAAAGGCTACCGACTGCTCTAGATTCCTGTTGTCTCAGGCGTGTATGTATTAGACAGTCCCGCAAGCTCTGACCTCTCTTCAAAGTGAATAATGGCATTGGGATCTTTCCTTACTTGTATTAAGAAAGCACCAGTTTTTCCGTATGCATTTTTTGAATGCCATTTGTAAGGGTATTGAATGTGGTTACAAAGGTCAAATGTCCAAATGGTGGTTTGACAATTTTGGGTTCTGAAGGAGCTTCTCTGTGGTTGTTTCTTGCGCATTTACAAGCCTTCTTGATGAGTTTTCGCGGATATTTCTTTTTGTTTAGTTGTTTCGCAAGACCATCTGCATGTAGTTGGTACTTCGCCACTGTGCAGCAATTCCGCCTAAGGCGTAAGAATTTTCTGTATGGCAAATTGTCACGCAATGACTTAGGATGTTGACTGTCATAACGTAAAAGTGAGTTACATGCCATTCGTTTACGGAACAATTCACTTTCCAGTCCTGTTGCTGTCACATAAATTGATAGGTCTAAAAATTCTAGCCTTTCTTTGTTTGCTTCCACAGTAAATCTCAAGAATTCATTGCGAGTGTTGAGCCACGTCTCGAACTGTGTAACAGATTCTACATCCCCACGCCAAATTGCTAGGATATCGTCGATATACCTCTTCCATAGCCTAATCGACTGATGGAAGGGGTGATCGATGGTTAGAATAAATTCCTGTTAGAAATTATGAACGTACAAGTTTGCCAAGCTCGGCGCAAACACGCTCCCCATAATAGTTCCAAAGATCTGGAGATATATGGATTCCTCAAATTTAAAGAAGTTTTCCTTCATGGCCAGCCTGGCTAGTGTTATAATAAAATGAACCGGGGTGATAGAGTCCAGGGTGCTTTCGTTCAAAATGGTGGAGATGGTATCAAGTGTCGCATCTTGAGGGATGGAGGTATATAGAGATTCTATGTCGAAACAAACCAGAAGGTCTCTCCCAGGGTCAAATTCTATTGTGGGCAAAAGGCGCAACACATCCATTGTATCCTGTATATACGTAGGCATTTGTTTTACAAGAGGTCTTAGGAAAAAATTGTCAAAAGTTGATAACGGTTCCAAAAGTGAACCCATACCAGAAATGATAGGATCATATGTACATATTGAAACTTGAGGTAGAGGGGTATTTTTGGGTGTGCTCCTTCCCACTGAGATCGAAAGAGTGTTTTATGATTAACGGCGTTGAGTAACGGATACCAAACGTTATGGTTCTGTAATCCCCCTGAGAAAATGTAATTTTTATTTTTTGCAGGGCGGGGTCTCTTACATCTGAGTGTGTTTACCGGGTGAGGTGAGGCCACTACCACATATAGGACAGGTGAGTAGACCTGTCACTTGTATACACATACATATACACCTTCAGTAAAAAAAAAATATTTATTGAAAGAGTAAATGTATGAAGTAGAGAGATCAGTTTATTGGAATTATGTATGCTTACTACTCTATTGTGTTTGTGTAATTTTTGTCTTCCAGATGTGAAAATCACTCTGCCTATATGGAGGTAATTAAATAATTACACTTTTTAAATTTCACATCCATGCAGTATCTAACTAAGGTCCTGAAGAAAGCCTGGGCTATAGGCCCCCAAGGCTGAAACTAGTTGACCATTTCTATAAGAACAGTGACATATTTGTTTGACGTCGCACCTTTTAAAATCACTTTTTCATCTGCACTGCACTTTATTTTGTTTTATTACATACATAGTGGATTGTACTTAAAGACATAAGATTAACAAGGAGAATTTTTTGATAGTGGTGATCATTATCAATTTATGTAAAGGTCACGGAGACTTAGATTATTTGAATTGAGGATTAAATCTGGTCCTGGTCTTTAAATGGTCACTTAGACCCTTTTCCCTTGTGGATGTGTTTATGGTATGATTGTTGGTCCCCAAACAGTTTGCATGTCTTTTACTGGGACTTTTTTGTTATTACTTTCCCTCTTGGCGATCTTTCTGACCCAAGTATTCATTCCTTACCCCTGTTTACCATTCCCCCTACTTTCCAAGCCCTATTTGATGTGTGTCTTGGCTATGCTATGCACTAATAACCCATGTTATCGTATATTCACTGTTTATCTCTTATGTTATACTTGGCTACTGATGTAATTTTGTAACTTGTAACTCGCTGATCCCCATGTAAAACATTTTGATATCTTCGGGTCTAGTCAGCGCTATATATAACTCAAAAAAAAAAAAAAAATCAATAATAAGCCTCCCTGGTACGCCTCAATGCCGCAGAGTAACACAAGGGAGTGGTTTCTGGCCGTGGCTTGATGAATCTCATTTATGTTTTGTGTCATCTTTGGGTGGCAACAGGTTGATACAAAACCTTGATAAATGTGCCCCTCAATTTGTACAACTGTGGATAGCCGGATGTCCACTCTCTCCCTGCCACATTCATTTTCCCTGATGTTTGGAAAATTCTAACAGCCAGAGCTAGCCTAATTTCCAATTCATCGCCACAGCATGTTCCTTTGTGAGCTCAACTCAGGATCCTAGCAGGTGAATCTGGACTATTATCACATCCACCTCTACCACATGTACTTTCCCCCACCTGCATGTCACATGTTCTAAGAGATGAATTGCCCCCAGTCAGAGTCATTAACCCAGAACTCCCCTCCTTCATCTCAATGTCTTCTTATAATTAAATGTTTATTGTCCTATTAACAACTGCCTCTTCTCTTTTTGCAGAATATTCGACCGGTGGTGCGTGAAATACAACGCTACCAGTGAAATGTACCCGAAGAACAACATATTTGGGCAGGGCCAAAATGATTACATAGTGCCCTCCATACCTCCAGTAATGATTAAAGACTATGTGAATCAAGCAGCAATCTTTGGATACAAATATTCTGATTATGATCCTTCTAGTAACTATTCCAACATAAATGTGAAAGCATAGGGCAGTGAAAAATATAAAGAACCAGGTGCACTGTGTAAGGAAGATATAGGACCATTAAAACAATAAACAGTGGTTGGTCTGAATACCACAGGGCATGTTATCCAAAATGTTAGGAGGCGAGGACAACACCTACAACTTGAGGAGTAGCAGTGACTTCTCCAGTATTGTCCAATCCATGTCCTCCTACCATTGGACCAGTCATTTGCCTCCAACAGTCCTGCTGAGATATACAGCCGCTTTAGATTTGATCGTAGAGATTGTTGGGTATACAACTTTGAGACTAGGCATATGTGAATATATAGAGATGACCAGGAGAGCCCTTATGGAGGATTAACTTACAATTGATGGACACAATTTGAATTCAACTATCATTTGGGATGGAATTATCACCATAAGAGAAGCATCACAAATAAGAGATTGAGCCTTGAAATGAAATGAAAAAAGAAATAAAGCACAGAAAAACGAAAGAAGATTGATGGATTGTTTGGGGAGCATGTATTTGTCATTGTTCTGTTGGCCACACCTTTCTGCATAACTGACAATTCTGTGACTGGCCTCATTAGCTTGTGGATAGTTCAGGGGCGCCAATTACCTATAGAAACACTATGACAATGAATTATAAACTGACAATGAAATATACATCACGCCGACGTACTTTGCATATGTTTGGGAAATGTATATTACACGTATGCCGTAAAAGATTCCCAACATAGTGACACATTGCATAATTATGCTAAAATTGATTGCACAGAAGAACATGGAAAACCAGAATACAGGCACCTGTTTGTACAGTACTTGGGTTTTTCAATCTATTTTTCCACAGATAATGCATTGTTATGTCCAAAATGCATGCAAGGAGGCATTTCACACTGAAATACAGTGCTAAAAGAAAGATTTGAATTTAGAATATTTATTTACAATTACTTGAAAACAAATGATGCCCATTTCACATATCCCCTGCACTCTATGAACTGCTCTTCTGTAACCTCTGGTGGTTTGACAAAGAATCGTTTTGTACAGCAATATAGATTCCAATCTTATTTCAAATGTCTTCTATCCTTTATAAACAGGAAAGCATATCCCAATTATGTATCTTCTGAATACATCCCATGTTTTAGTTCTATCTGAAAAATTAATTTAGCAAGAATCGAGGTATTAGTGCACCATGTAACACTTATATTTAAAAATGCATAGTACATGGGAAAAAAGAACATGCATGTGGAATAGAGGCTTATTTCTCAAATTCAATAGAGATACAAAGTAAAATCAGAAAATGGTAAGTTCATAAAAACAAGACAAAGAGATATTAAGTCACCTAGAAATACACTCTGTACACCTAAAGGCTTGAAATAGATTTGGTGTGGCAGGACCTTGAGTCCAATAGCATTCTTAAATTGAAGTCTGTTTTAGTTAAGGATTAGCTACTTTGATTGATTTGTATACTTGACATCCAATTTCAATGCACTCCCAAGCCTTTTGGCATTAGATGAGCAAATCATTGCTCCAACCACCCATCTATCAAAGTAAAACACAGCCTTAAGGAGAGAAAGTGACATCCAAGAAACCTCAATTAAAAAGAAATCCCCACCCAGCCTTAATTAAATTGAGGCCTTGACACGAGTTGTCAAATGATCTTCTGTAAAGCATTGCTACACAGGAAGGAACAACTGATTTTGTGCAGTGTGGTCGATGTTGCACATGTGCTGTGGCATAGTATGCTTAACCCGAAGGAACACCCTCATGACTGGTCACATAGAGCAATCCGTGGGGTAAAACCATTGCTCGAGAGCTCCATAAGCAGCAGCACAAACTCAGGGGCATATTAGCAACAAATAGCAAAAATTATCGCTAAATGTGCTTAGCGCATTTTTTTTATCGCAGAGATAACGTGCTATTAGCAACGTTTATCTCCAAAGCGATAAAATATCCGACGATAGCGGCTCAATGCATGAATATTGCTGGAAATCCAGCTATATTCAGGCATTAGCGCTAATGGGGGCTTAACCTGAATATCCACCTCCCATTGGATATACAGGTTAAGAAGTGTCTGAGCAGGCGTTTGGTTTTAGCGATAATCTTGATTAGCGCAAGTTTTTTTATTGCTTAGCCTGCCTTGCTAATAGGCGATAGCTGTGTTAGCGACTGCTTTCAGTCGCTAACAGGTTGGGTATGCCCACTTTGCATGTCATTAGCGATAAATATCGCTGACATGCAAAGCGGGCCCCAAACCTGTAGCTATCGCCTACAAGCTGTCGCTAATTGCTGCTAATAGGGCGATAAAAATATTGCCGCTTTCGCGGAAAAATGTCCTGCTAAAGCGGCGATATCACCCTTGCTAATATGCCCCTCAATTATTTAAGGATCGAATTGGACTTTTAAAGGCCTTTCTCCATTTTCTTGTATACAGTGAGAAAATAGGTCATGCCAATTTGTAGGTTCACTTCTCTTAGCACAGGGCGAAGGCCCTAGTCCACTGGAAGTGCTAGGATATGTGAGGCTTGGGAGAGTGTCGACAAAGAACAATTGTTGCATTTACAATTTGGACACTTTTTAGGGAATCATGCACTTTCCAAAATCACTTAAAGTTGTGATAAATCTAAATGACATGGGCAGTATTCATCAGGAGAAAGTATCTTTATTCTTTACTCTTCTATTTTTCTGTCTTAGACTTAATATTTAAACATGGGTGTCATTTAGAATGAGACCTCTGAATTACAGCCCAGATCATTTAGACTAGGGCAACCATCCAGGGCTTGTTAATGTTTTAGTTAAAAACATTTAAAGTATATAACCTAGTGATATACCTTATTCCAAGTCAACACGGTGATAGCTAGTTTAGTATAACACTTGTAAAACAGAGCATATTCATGATCATATCGTTGTAGGGTGTGTGTCTAGTGGGTAGTTGGAGTGCTTTGAAAAAGAGGACCATTAAAATAATAATAGTATGTGGCGTGGTCATATCAATCTTGTGGTTTAAACATTGGACAATGGTTAGAGAGTGAACTTTATCAACATATGAAGTAACACATAGGGTTCCAACATGGAGATCCCCTTACCGGATATATCATGAAAAGTGGGATCTGAAAAGCAAATCAGTTGGCTTTCAGTAGCATATCACAGAGATAATTAGTGACAAGGGGACCCGTTTAAGTTTCAAAGATGGTTCACAACTGCATTCCTCTTCTGCACAATAGAACCAATGTTCAGCAAAATTTCAATGTCTGCTATTCTCGCCTGCACAGGGAGACAGGCTCATTGGTCCATCGAGTGAAGGCTAAATGTGCCTCCCCTTAGCCTTCAACAAAGGAAGGTGATTGTATTTTGAATGGCCTTTGTCTCAAATCTCTTTCACACTTTCCTCTCTATCTCATCACACTCTGTTAACATAATGTATCTCCTCATTGATGAACCTTTCAGAATAAGAAAAAACAGCCCAAATGGCCTTGGCACGCTTTCACTTACATTTTGTGAAACTGTGCTAATTGTTTGAAAACAATAAACAAGAAGTGGCATGATCAATTTCTATGAAATGTTCATTATTTAAAATGCTTCACTGGAACAGAGAATTTAATTCATACAAAATACAATGACAGTATGCAAGCACACTTGTTTATTGGAATTTAATAAACAATTGTATTAATACGTTTGCATTTTATATCTGACTGGTTTCTCTCAACACCTAGCTTATACAATTAAAAAAAAACGATGCCTAAAGCAACAAGCATTTGCAATGCACTTGGTCTCGCCTTTGGGACCTTATATGTATTTAGCTGTGCAGCAGATTAGCATGGGCCCTGAAACATCTACTGTTCTTTAACATGGAGGGAACTTAAGCACCAAACTGCCTGAAACACCAGGTATGGGAACACATGGAGAGAAATAGGAAATGGTATAGTCCAAAGCTGTTTTTTTATATAAAATCAAGGCCTTCGGTGGTCATATCAATGAAAATACAATATTTGAAAAAAAATAAAAAAATATATATATATTATTATTATTATTATTATAATTATTATTATTGTCTACAGGTGCTTGTGGAAGACAATTTCTATGGATTTGAATCCAGAGAATGCTCAAGTAGTTCTTATATTTTACTGACCTCTGCTGCTCGTTTTCTATCAAAAATAGTTGAAAAGAGGCAGTTGCCAGGAAAAAAAAATAATAAAGTCCCTCAACAGAAACCAATTCTGGTATTTTACTGACCTCTGCTGGTCGTTTTCTATCAATACTGGTAAATAGAGGCAGTTAAACTGAAAAAAAAGTAACTAAGCGCAAGCAGACAAGTCCTAGGGCTGATCTCCAGAGCCCACACAGTATAAACAAGATGTCTCGAAGCTCGACCTAAAAACTGGTGACCTCACTCCTTACAAAGGACTGGTTAGTGTCCAGGACGTGTCTCATGTAGGAAACTGCTGCATGACACAGTTTAATTCATAGGGCTCAACAGATTGAAGGGTAAGGTTCAGAATAGCATTTCCTCAGGGCCGTCTTTAGAGCTGTTGGTACCCCCTCCCCCGGGTCAGCGCCCAATGGTGCTGCATCAGTCTAACTGCTCTGCTCTGGCCCTGCATTTTCCATACTGCAAGGTGCAAAAGACTCTTGTGATCGGTCAGAGTTTTAATATGTTATTACTTATATGGGAAGCCGCTCATCACGTTTAAAGGAAAATAGGTTAAAATCGATTCGTTAGCCTTTGAAGTATTCTAAAGGACATATACGATGTAAAAGTTAAACAGGCATTGGGCTCTGTGAAGACACTCTGTATTGCAATTGAACCCGAAGGGGCACATGCACTGACACCCAATTCATACTGTGCCACGCTACCAATGGGGTGAGCTGGGGTTATTTTAGGAGTGTAACTCCCTTCTCTTGACTAGGAAGAAGGGTCCCTACTTGTACAAAGGTGCAAGCCCTTTCCAATTAGAGACCCCTATTTCAAATAGTATTTTTAATAAATGTGTACTCTGTATGTGATTAGAAGTATTGTACATGGAAGCATGATGAAGCGTAATGTTTTATCCATCTATAACATTCAGTCAACATGTTTTAATAATGTGAACTGCCCAACAAATTAAGTGAAAAAAACAAAGGTTAACGCCACATTATAATTAGGTGAAATATCAGTGCCAATGTGACGTTTGAACTAAAAAAACACAGAAATTCACCAGTTATATTTGCATAGATAACTATAACTTGTGCCCCCCTGCACTGCTTAATACCTCATATATTACATCACTCATGACATGTTCTACGACATCATTGGTGACATCACTGAAGTTTGCACTATTTATATATATTCATATGAAGAAACAAAGGTTTCAGGGATATGTTTCTAAAAAGTTATATGTTATATATATATATATATATATATAAGCCAAGGTGTATTGAAAAATGAGTGGGTATTTGAGTGTCTGAATGGCTGATTTAGTAGGTGCATGACGGACTGTATAAATATGTCTTACTGAAGGCTTGGGTTAGTGAATGTTAGTATCTCTATCTATTAGTATGTAAAAGTCTGCATGGGTTGTTGAGTAGCTACATGAGTGTCTATATGGGATATTGATTGGTTTTCTGAGTATTTGTATGGGCGCCTAAATGTCTGTGGGGGTTGTAGTGGTGTATGTTACTCCTTGCATCGATGTGTGAGCATGTGATTCACTGGGTGTATGGGTGCAAGCGTGCGTCCTTGAGGAATGTATGGGTGGGTGAGTGTGTGTATGGCTGTGTTGGTGAGTGAATGGATCTCTCGGTGGTACATGTGTGTGTCACTACATATGTGAAATACAGTATAAGTGAGTATTGGAGTATATCAACAATTATATGTGAGAATGAGTAATTGTGAGAGTGGCTGTATGGATGAGTGTGCGCATGTGTCAGTGATTGTATAAGGGAGAAGGTATGTGTTAGTATCTTTATAAATAAATAAGGTGGTATGTTTATAACTTTGTAGGTGAGGACATGGGAGTGTGATAGATTGTTTGCATGACTGACTAGCTGTGTGAGTAACTCCATGGGTGAGTGGTGGTGTGTGAGTGTCTGTATGAGTGTATGAGTTCATATGACAGTGGCTGTATTGATGAGTATCTGTATGTGTAAGTGACTGTATGGATGAGGCAGTGGATATGTGTGCAGTCCTAGGAATCAAGGAATGGGTATGTAGTAACTGGTATTGCTGTGTCTATGGTTTCAAGAATGTCTGTATTTTACAGTGGGTGTATCAAAGGTTATATTAGGCTGTGAGGAGGTACATCAGATGAGCATGTGTGATGTCATCAATGATGTCATCAGTGATTTCATTGATCATGTTATGAGTGATGTGATATGTGATGTTATCAGCAGTTCTGTGCACTGCGGGGCACAAGTTATAATTAGCTCAACTAAATATAATGGACACATTTCTCTGGTTCTGTATGAGTGAAATCTCTAACTAACTATAACCTCACTGAAACCTGTGGTTTTTTAAAGTTAATTTCTATGTTTTTTTTAATGCTAATTAAGAACAATAACGTCCCTGAAACCTGTGTTTTTTTCATTAAATTTCAAAGGTTTTTTTAAATGCTAATCCCCAACAATAATGTCCCTAAAACCTCTGTTTTTTCAGTGAATTTCTAAGGTTTTTTTAAAAGCTGATTTCTAACTATGCCTACAGAGATGGGACATGTACAGAAAAAGGAAGAAAGGTACAGGACGAAGCAAGAGAAATGCAGAAAGAAGAAACTGTAATCCAGAAAGAGGACGAAGGGTGCAGAAAGAAGCAAGAGATTCACAGAAAGAACCAATAGAGGTGCAGAACACAGAACTCTAGATTATTTTTCTTTTTTCTGCGAATTGCTTAATTTGTGAGCAGTGTTTCGCTGTCCGTGCTAGTAGTTGCTCAGGTTTCTTCAAGCAATGACTGAAGAATGAAACTGGACCATGGGGACTACCGTCACAAGTGTTAAAATCACTGCAACCATTAGAACCATCCACTCATGGGCCTTAACCAACCCTTGCATCCAAAAAGCCTTTACCAAAGGAGTCCTAATAATCAGCGAAGCACTAACACCCAGCCTAAATGCTTCTTTCAACTCAGCCACATGTTCGGATACCTGAAAACTTGCCACCATCATGCCCCTACACAAGAAGTCATCAACTGACCCAGCTATGGGTTCCAACTACAGAACCGTCTCTGTCCTACCATACCTGGCAAAAGAGAAACTAATCAGCCACTGCCTTATTGACCCTTCAACAACACACAACTCCTTTATGTAATGCAATCCAGGTTCACATCAACCACAGTACCAAAACAGCTCTCATTGCCTCAAAATATGAGGCCCATGTGATCCTTGACAGAGGAGACATGGCAGCCCTCATCCTCCTGGACCTCTCTGCAGGATTAGTCACAGTCTCACGCCTGATCCTCATCAGGAACCTGCACCAGATCAGCATTAAAGGACCCACTCACTGTTGGACCTGCTCATTCTTAACTGATAGAACTCAAGCTGTCAGCCTGGCATCTTTCTCTTTGGAATCCTGCAAACTCATCTCATCAAACTCATCTGCCAAATGACTTAAGTTTGATCAATCAGCTGCTCCCTCTTCAATGCATACATGGTCCTTCTGTCTAACATCATGTACTCACACAACATCAACATCTTCTCCAACGCAGATACCATTCAGCTCACACTCTCCCTCTTGGTTAACTGGATGAAAGACATTTACCTCTGTGGTAAATATAATTTACCGTACAATTTTTCCATATAATTACTGACAGGTAAAAGAATAGCTCAATCAAATGATAGGCAGAGTCTGTGGTATCTGAGTCATACGGGCTTTAATCGGGATGGCTCGAGCCATAGAAATCAGTTCCATCAATACAAGGGTTCGGGGAATATGCAATGATGGCAAAAAGATGTCAACGATTTATTAACAGTACATGACATATATAGTAAAACTGTACAATGGCAATGGATACAGTAGGCGTGACAAGTGAAAAGAATATGATAAGAACACATGTGCGTAGCGAAAAGGCGTGTACAAGGGTGTGCACGGAGGTGTGTGCTGGAAACGTCACAGAAAACTGTCATAAGTGGGTGGGTGCATAGAGGATTCTGCAGAGTCAGCTGAAACATTTCACCTGGATGCGCGCGCAATTAGTATGACGTGTGATTAACTTGGAACTGGAGAAAGCTGGAGGCTTTGACTTTAGCACTAGTAGAGGAGACAGAAGTCTTGCTCCTTCCTTGCTCCTCTCCCTGTACTGCTGCTATCTTGCTGGGGATCGCACTGCTAAATTCAACCTCACGGTATCGCCTGCATTATTTATTTATTTCAGTGGTATCGCCTGCATTAGAGTAAATAGCGCCGTGTTTAAAATCGGCTCGCCTGCTTTTGTCAAATTTGCGCAGTGTTTTGTTTAATCTCATTGCTATCAGCGCTTGTGACTATAGCGCCGCCCGCCCTGCACTGCATTTCACTGCATTCCACCTGGCAGCAACGTGCATTATTAGATTTATTTTATTCGCTGGCGACCTACTGCCCCTGCCTCGCCTCCCCTCTGACCTCCATCTTGTCTGCTGTTGTTGTTTTCCCTGCCCCTCCTCCCCGCTACCGCCTCCCAGCTGCTGACCCTCCCACCCACGTTCACAGAGCCTACCTCGTCCTCTCAGCCCCTGTGACCGCCCGGACTCGCTCCTGACCGGTTGCTCCTTCCTTGCTCCTCTCCCTGTACTGCTGCTATCTTGCTGGGGATCGCACTGCTAAATTCAACCTCACGGTATCGCCTGCATTATTTATTTATTTCAGTGGTATCGCCTGCATTAGAGTAAATAGCGCCGTGTTTAAAATCGGCTCGCCTGCTTTTCTCAAATTTGCGCAGTGTTTTGTTTAATCTCATTGCTATCAGCGCTTGTGACTATAGCGCCGCCCGCCCTGCACTGCATTTCACTGCATTCCACCTGGCAGCAACGTGCATTATTAGATTTATTTTATTCGCTGGCGACCTACTGCCCCTGCCTCGCCTCCCCTCTGACCTCCATCTTGTCTGCTGTTGTTGTTTTCCCTGCCCCTCCTCCCCGCTACCGCCTCCCAGCTGCTGACCCTCCCACGCTCCGCCCCCTCCACCCTCCATTTATGGCCAATGCCTCCACGCGCAGCGTCCACGCGCTTCGGACACGCCGAAGGTGCGCCAAAGGTAAGCCCGTCTACGCCCGTCCGCGCCTGGACCGCGCCCAGCGCCAGACCCCCTGCCCCTCGCGCTCCACAGCCCTCCCGCATTACCTATGATGCCGCCACCCTCCTAGCCCTTGACCCCGGTCGCGCCCCCAACTGCGTCCAAGCCGCTCCTGGACGCACCCATGGACCGTTCTCCTGCTTCTCCTGCAAATTTAGCGGCACCGACAACATCTCCGCTACGACCACACCACAGATTCCCGACCCCAACCACCTAGAATGCATCCTTCTCAACACCCGCTCGGTCCACAGGCACGCCATTGACCTTTGGAACCTACTAGACACCATCTCTCCTGACGTCGCCTTCCTAACGGAAACATGGATGAACGCTTCTTCCGCCCCTGACATCGCCATCGCTATCCCTGATGACTATAAGATCACACGCAAGGACCGCACCGACCATACAGGAGGTGGAATCGCTATCGTCCATAAGAAAACAATCCGCATCTCAACCAGCTCTGATGCCAACCTCGCCAACTCCGAACACCTTCACTTCCAGATCCACATCGACCCCAAGACCACACTCAGAGGCACCCTCCTCTACAGACCACCTGGACCACGCGCAAAATTCAGTGAAGACATCACGGACTTCATCACTCCACACGCGCTCCCCTCCAAAGATTACATCCTTCTGGGAGACCTCAACTTCCACCTTGAAAAGATCAACGACCGCAACACCGCCACCCTCTTGGACAACCTCGCCAACCTCGGACTTAAACAACTGGTCACTTCCCCCACCCACATCGCAGGTCACACTCTCGACCCCATCTTCACCTCCAGCAACCATGTCTCCTTCAGCCACACTACGGATCTCCTCTGGACTGACCACAGCTGCGTTCACTTCATCTACAACAAGCCGAAACCCATCAACCACCCCCAACCAACTCTGCAAAGAAACTGGAACAAAATCACCACAGAGCAGATCTCCACATCACTCCTTCAATCCTCCCCAGCCCTCTCTTCTAACGCCAACGAAGCCGCCTCCAACCTCACCGTTTGGTTATCCAACACCGCCGACACCTTAGCACCACTGAAAAAACGTCAACACAAACTTGGCTTCAAGAAGGCCTCATGGTTCAACGACGACCTCAAGAAATCCAAGAAACTGTGCCGCTCCCTTGAAAAGGCCTGGAAAAAAGACCCATCCACCAGCAACAAGGACGCCTTCAAAAGCGCCATCCGGACTCACCACCAACTGATCCGAAAAGCCAAGAAAACAGCATTCAAAGATCGACTTGACAACAACGCCCACAACAGCAAGGAACTTTTCAACATCGTCAAGGAATTTTCCAACCCCTCGGCCAACTCCAACGACATCACCCCCTCTCAAACCCTCTGCGATTCCCTAGCCTCTTTTTTCCACAACAAGATTGCTGACATCCACAACAGCTTTGACAACCAACCCGGAAGGCAACCCACCCTACCATCAGCTGACCATCCTCCCCCCGTCAACACCCTTAACGCCTGGAACCCAATCTCCACTGAGGACACCATCCGCCTGATGAATTCCATCCACTCTGGATCCCCCACAGACCCATGCCCCCACCACATCTTCAACAAAGCAGACTCCGTCATAGCTCCGCACCTCCGAGACGTCATCAACTGCTCCTTCAACTCCGCTACCTTCCCAGAAGACTGGAAACACGCTGAACTCACCGCCCTTCTGAAAAAACCAACAGCAGACCCCACCGAACTCAAAAACTACCGCCCCATCTCACTTCTTCCATTACCGGCCAAAGTCATTGAGAAAGCTGTCAACAACCAGCTCTCCGCCTTCCTCGAAGCCAACAAATCACTCGACCCCTCACAATCTGGCTTCCGAGCCAAACACAGCACTGAGACCGCACTCATCGCAGCAACAGACGACATTCGAACTCTACTGGACAATGGAGACACAGTCGCCCTCATCCTCCTCGACCTCTCTGCAGCCTTCGACACAGTCTGCCACAGCACCCTTTTACAACGCCTCAGAAACATCGGAACCCAAGGAAAGGCACTGGAATGGATCACCTCGTTCCTCACCGGAAGAACCCAGAGAGTCCGCCTCCCACCATTCAAGTCCGAGGCCTCTGAAATCATCTGCGGCGTACCACAAGGATCCTCACTCAGTCCCACCCTCTTCAACGTATACATGAGCCCCCTCGCGGCCATCGCCCGCCAACACAACCTCAACATCATCTCTTACGCGGATGACACTCAACTGATCCTATCTCTCACCAAGGACCCCAGCACCGCCAAAACTAACCTACACGAAGGAATGAAAGAAGTCGCCGAATGGATGAAACAAAGCCGTCTGAAACTGAACTCAGACAAAACAGAAGTCCTCATCTTAGGTAAATCCCCCTCTGCATGGGACGACTCCTGGTGGCCGGAAGCCCTCGGAAATGCACCCATCCCGACAGACCACGCACTGAACCTTGGCGTCATCCTGGATTCTTCACTCTCAATGAACAGACAAGTCAGCGCCGTATCCTCTTCCTGCTTTAACATTCTTCGCATGCTCAGAAAAACATTTCGCTGGATCCCCTCCGAAACAAGGAAAACAGTCACCCACGCTCTAGTCACGAGCCGACTGGACTACGGAAACACCCTCTACGCAGGTACCACCGCTAAACTCCAGAAGAAACTACAACGAATCCAAAACGCCTCAGCCAGGCTCATATTAGACATCCCACGCAACGAACACATCTCTGGTCACCTTAAAGACCTCCACTGGCTACCCGTCAATAAGAGGATTACTTTCCGACTGCTTACCCACGCACACAAATCACTCTACGACATCGGACCAGATTGCCTCAACTCGCGAATGTCCTTCTACACCCCCTCCCGCCAACTGCGCTCTTCCAGCCAAGCCTTCGCCACTGTACCTCGCATCAACAAGACCACCATGGGAGGCAGATCCTTCTCATACCTGGCTGCCAAAACATGGAACTCACTCCCCGCTTACCTTCGCCTCACCCAGAATCACCTAGCGTTCAGAAAGCAGCTTAAAACGTGGATATTTGACAAATAATCCACCTCCCCTTCCTAAGCGCCTTGAAACCCTCTGGGTATGTAGTGCGCTATATAAGTGTTATGACTTGACTTGACTTGACATGTCAGATCGACCTGTTCCTATAACATGTCTGATATCTTGTGTTTGGGGGATGTTTAATCTGAAGTAAAAGGTCTCTCGGGCAGAGGCTATTCTATACTGAATGTATATGTGTCTAAGTGCAATGCGCGGGGCCATGGGCCTACCATGGTAACGGGAGCAATGAATTACATGAAGGAGACAGGAAGGCTTGGCCCTTTGCTCTATAGACGGAGAAGCTGTTTACCTATTTCACTAGACAGGAATGTGTTTTCGAGGAGGTTGAACTGGCTACGCTGATAACTTGAAGGCAAAATACTGTTTTGGCAGGCAGGCCAGGCCGAGCCAGGCACCGCTTCGCTTGGCAGGAAGTAAGGCAGAGGTCAGGGATGCATCTCCATGCTGCAGTTTTCGGAGGCAGAGACAGAAGTGGTTCGAGGGCAGAAATCAGGGCCTAGCTCGGCAGAGCCAGGAAAAACGTGAAAGTACACCATGTAAAGACGTTGGCAAGGCATACTTAGGAACTGAATTATCGATCCATTCATGGTGGATCTGATAGAGGACATGTTGACGTTGGACGCAAATGTATTTTCTTCTTCAGATTCGGTTGCCGAGGGAAGTTACATGCACTTTAAACTCGTACATGGAGACGTTGGGGTACACGTTAGGGGACATACCTGACCATAAAAAATTTCAATTACCTCATTCCCTCCTTGTCCCCTACGGACCCATTAAGATATATCTATTTTCATGAGACCATCTATCTGTTCATATAACATCATCTGTACTTCTTTCTTTATTCGGGAGTGGGAACGTGAACTTGAGTGGGGGATACAAGCTGTGGCGCACAAGCCGCAAATCGCTAGCCCACATTGAAGACATAGACAACAACTGAATACTATGGCCAATATAATCCCTAGGAATGACAGTAGCTTCCATCCCCAGGCTGATATTACACTCCAGAGCCAACCGGACCAAGTCCAGGAGCCTGGGTTCTGATGTATCTGATGGGCAATTTCGTGAAGCCTGGTAATAGCTTTGTATACTGATGGCGCGTTATTAGGAATAAACACGCAACAACTGGATCCGATGACCCTACAAGCTCCGCCCCTATCGGCCAGGATGACGTCAAGGACAAGGCGGTTCTGAAGAACAACAAGTCTCATAGCAGACTGCTCCTCTGTTAGGTTGCCCAAAGCGGAAGTAGTCTCATTCACTACTGCTTCGAGGATTCTGGTTAATTTGCTTATCAGTTTACTATTTGAGACAGTGCCTAGATAAGGAAAGAATCCTTTATTGAAATCTGTATATTGTTCCCATGTGGTTTCAGTCTGATCGACTATTGGGAGATCTCTCTTTTGTCTAACGTGAGTGAGGCGGGAATTCCTGTGATAATCAGATGGGGCTAGAAAAACCGGTGGCAATAGGAATGCAATGAAACAAGTACCATCCCAGTCTAGAGGTAAACGCACATAAGCTGTCTGACCACAAATGAAATAGGAATGTCGGGAAGCTTTGAATGTAGACTTGCCTTCATCACTAAATTCGACCACAGTAGTACAGTCACTATGGCCTAGATGTACTGAACCATTCTTTCTGACGCATAATACACCTTTTGCTGGTAAAACTGATATAGATGGCAGGTCTGGACTAGTTTCGGACTGAACATTTAGGATCATAAGGTTAAGTGTAAAATTACCTAATCCATACACTTCATTTTCTAGATCGGTCCCTGTCATTTGTGGAAGACCTTCTTCGTCTGGGAAACATGCTTTGTTCATGACTGTGTTCAGGTTTCCCCATATCCATTTGCCTTGGGAAACTCGGGATTCAGTGTCTAAAGAGGATATTAAACTAAACCATGCACCACAGGAACCATTATGTGTAAACGGGTAAGGAAAGAGGGGCAGAGCTCCCTTGTAGTTCTGATAGGGAGGGAGTCGGCCACATATCCAACAATTTGTAGCATTGTTGATCTGGTGAGAATGGTGTAACATACGGATGAATGTATTGTTGCGCAGCGCAAATCGATAACACAATTCATGTGGGGGTAGTTCACTAAACGTGTGCTCTGCAGTGACATTAGAAGAAGAATGTGCAATAGGAAAGAACATATGTAACATCCAACTAATGCAGATTAACGTAAGACTCAGAAAAAACATAATAAGTAACGTGCAGATACAACGGCTTCGGAGATTTTTACAATAATGTCGTTTCTTGATCTCCTGTCTATCTCTCTCCCTATTGGGGTCTATCTTATACATGTCAAGAAACTGTCTAACCGCTTCACCCAGGAGGGGACTTAAACAATTAAACTGTCTGACTTACTAGACCTCAATTTCAATCTGTACTCCTGCTGAGGAGATTTCTCTAACAGGGAGAGTTTAGTATCAGTGTCTGGAATGCGGCAGTCCTGGGAATCGTTCGTTGGCGGAAGTCCATAAAATTTTTTGACGTGGCTCGAGTGGAGCCAGCCTTTTCTTCCCTCGATCTTGACTGCAGTCCTTGTAGTCAACAAAACGATCTTCGGCTCTTTCCAGCGGGTCTCCAGAGGGCTTGACCGATCAAAATTGCGGACTACGACGACATCTCCTGGGACCAGCTCATGCGGTTTCACCTCGGTGTTGTCTGGGAAGGCTGCCGCGACCTGTGAACGACATGATAGTAGTGAAGACATCAAGGAGGCAAGGTAATCTGTCAGCATAGTACTGTCAACATCGGTTATTTTACGTGGCATAGGCGTCCCCCACATATTAGGAGGCCTACCGAAGACCACCTCATACGGGGATAGCCCTGTCCTAGAATGAGCTACCATTCGCATATAAAAGAGGGCAACCGGTAAAGCTACTATCCAATCTATGCCTTTCTCTTTACACACTTTGGCAAGACGGGTTTTCAGAGTCTGATTGTGTCTCTCCACGAGACCTGCTGCCTCGGGATGTCGAACACAGTGGAACTTCCATTGATAACCTAACAGAAGTGAAACCTGCTTCATGAGTTCGGACGAGAATGGCTGACCGTTATCTGAATACACGACACGGGGCAACCCGTACCGTGGGAAGAATTCACGAACCAACTGCTTGGCAGTGGTCGGGGCAGTGTAATCTGGGACGGGATATGCTTCTGTCCATCGGGATATGGCACATACAACTACGAGGACATACTTGAATCCTCGGCATCTGTCCATCTGGATATAATCCATCTGGAGGACTTCAAAAGGATGGTCGGGAGGATGAAATCCACCTCGTTCCACGGGAATACCTTTTCCTGGATTGAACTGACAACAGATCAGGCAGGTACGCACTTTCTGTTTTGCTGCTGCTCGTAAATGTTTGTTGAACCAAAGGTTCTGTAAACTGTCTAACATGGCTTTCTCTCCCAAATGTGCTGGACTGTGTGCTGTGTTGATAATAACTTGAACCATAGAGTCGGGGAGAAACCATGTGGTCTTTCCCTTCGTCATCCATCCCTGTTCTGTCTGGACCCCTCCTTGTTCAGTCCATTTCTTTATTTCATCTGGAGTAGCATGTGTCTGTATGTCAATGACATCTTGTGTGGGGTCCCTAACTGTCATGCAATGTGTCAGTGAAGATACACCAGTCTTTGTCATATCAGTCGTATGAGTATGAGTCAGTGCAGTATGTTTCGCTGTTCGATCTGCCAGGTCGTTACCCTGGGAAATAGTGTCTGTGACTTTTGTATGTGCTTTGCACTTCATGATGGCTATTGCTGTAGGCAAATGTATCGCTTCTAACAGAGCTTGAATGAGGGGACCATGCTGGGCGCCAAATTATGTGGTAAATACAATTTACCGTACAATTTTTCCATATAATTACTGACAGGTGAAAGAATAGCTCAATCAAATGAGAGGCAGAGTCCGTGGTATCTGAGTCATACGGGCTTTGATCGGGATGGCTCGAGTCATGGAAATCAGTTCCATCAATACAAGGGTTCGGGGAATATGCAATGATGGCAAAAAGATATCAACGATTTATTAACAGTACATGACATATATAGTAAAACTGTACAATGGCAATGGATACAGTAGGCGTGACAAGTGAAAAGAATATGATAAGAACACATGTGCGTAGCGAAAAGGCGTGTACAAGGGTGTGCACGGAGGTGTGTGCTGGAAACGTCACAGAAAAGTGTCATAAATGGGTGGGTGCATAGAGGATTCTGCAGAGTCAGCTGAAACATTTCACCTGGATGCGCGCGCAATTAGTATGACGTGTGATTGACGTGGAACTGGAGAAAGCTGGAGGCTTTGACTTTAGCACTAGTAGAGGAGACAGATGTCTGGCATGTCAGATCGACCTGTTCCTATAACATGTCTGATATCTTGTGTTTGGGGGATGTTTAATCTGAAGTAAAAGGTCTCTCGGGCAGAGGCTATTCTATACTGAATGCATATGTGTCTAAGTGCAATGCGCGGGGCCATGGGCCTACCATGGTAACGGGAGCAATGAATTACATGAAGGAGACAGGAAGGCTTGGCCCTTTGCTCTATAGACGGAGAAGCTGTTTACCTATTTCACTAGACAGGAATGTGTTTTCGAGGAGGTTGAACTGGCTACACTGATAACTTGAAGGCAAAATACTGTTTTGGCAGGCAGGCCAGGCCGGGCCAGGCACCGCTTCGCTTGGCAGGAAGTAAGGCAGAGGTCAGGGATGCATCTCCATGCTGCAGTTTTCGGAGGCAGAGACAGAAGTGGTTCGAGGGCAGAAATCAGGGCCTAGCTCGGCAGAGCCAGGAAAAACGTGAACGTACACCATGTAAAGACGTTGGCAAGGCATACTTAGGAACTGAATTATCGATCCATTCATGGTGGATCTGATAGAGGACATGTTGACGTTGGACGCAAATGTATTTGCGTCTTCAGATTCGGTTGCGGAGGGAAGTTACATGCACTTTAAACTCGTACATGGAGACGTTGGGGTACACGTTAGGGGACATGCCTGACTAAAAAAAATTTCAATTACCTCACCTCAATCAGGGGTTTATATAGTGCACTACTCACCCATGTAGGTCTCAAGGTGCTGGGCGGGTAGGGGGGCAGCTCCAGATCAGTGGATGAGCCAGGTCTTGATGTCCTTCCTGAAAGTGTGCAGGGTTCAAGAGTGTGTGATGTTCATGGGGAGCTTATTCCAGGTCTTGGCTTTGATGTAGGAGAAGGCTGTCCCACCTGTTCTGTTTCTGTGTATGCGGGGGACCTCTGCCAGGGCGAGGTCGGCGGAGGAGAGGTTCCTCTTGGGTACGTGGAAGGATACTCTCTCATTGAAGTATTTGGGTACGATTTTGTTGAGGGATTTATAGACATGGATGAGGACTTTGAAAGTGGCCCTCTTCTCTAGTCTTGTAGGTGTTGGGTCATGTGTTTGTGTTAGACCTGGCACCTTGGCGTGAGTTTACCTTCCACTTTTTGTTGATGTGCCTCAGATGTTTTTGCTGGAGTCCACCGCTCAGGGCACTGCGCCACGGCCAATCCGTGCCGCACTGCAAGTGCTCCCTATGTAAAGTATATATGTGATTGATTTCCATGATTGGTTCATTGGATTTACTGTCAGTCCCCAGTAAAGTGCACCAGGAGTGCCAGGGCTTGTAAATGCCAATACTGCTAGTCACCCACAGAAGCAGCCTGTTAAAATGTGTCTAGGGTCTGCCATTGCAGAACCTGCGTGCAGTCTGGTACTGTCATGCTGGCTGGGCAACTGCACACACTTGCAAGCCTCAAACCCCTCCCTTAACTTCATATTAGTCACCCCTATGGTAGGCCCTAGGGCAGGGTGCATTGTAAGTGTAAGGTAGGACAAGCCCTGATGTGTGTTACATGTCCTAATAGTGAATTACAGCCAAATTCGTTTTTCACTATTGTAAGGCTACCTGTTCTCTTAGGCCAGATGAGCTGCTGGAGTTATTACACCCTGTAATCCCAGCAGGCTCAGGGAACATGGTAGAAAGTCAAGTTTAGTATGCCTGAACTCAGAATAATAAAATACATCTTTTAGTAAAGGTTATTTTAATATCCTGTGTTTGCAAATGCTACTTTTAGAAAGCTACCATTTGCTTGCCTAACCATTTCAGCCCACCTCTGCTAGGATGTGTATCTGACTGTCTGGGTTATGTGAGTGACAGGGCTGGGGGATGACAGGTGGTGAATGCAAGGATCACACCTTGGTGGGAGGTGGGAGTGCCCCTGGACTCTCAATAGGGCTGTGCTCTGCCACCACAATGCTGGCTCCGCCCCCTGGGGAGCGACTGATGACTCAGCCGACACCTGGCCCAGGAGAGGCGAAGCACTGTCAACAAGGTACTCCTGGCTGCTCTGTCCACACAATGCTGGCTCCACCTCCTGTGGAGCGTCTGATGTGCCTGCCTCTCACATTGAAAGGAAAAGCCAGGAACTGCACAAGAGAGTGCTTCAAAACTGAAATGGACTATGCAAAGGCCCCCCTGGCCTGAAAAGAAAAAAGAAATGCTGTATAAAAGTAGGAGCACAGCTCCTTGTAAATTAGAATCCTGTTTCCCACAAAGAACCTCTGCCCAACTAGAAGGAGAAGAAGACGCTGGAAGGACTGGCCTGCTGCTTGCCTTGCTGAAGAAGGAGAGGAAAAGACTTGCTGAAAAGACTTTGCTGATTTGTGCTTGAATGAGCTTGCCCCCAGACCTGAGCCACAGGACCATCTGGCTCAACCTGCTCTCTGCTCGTCTGCCGGTAATTTTAAGGACTTCTGCCCCGCCGGACCCGTGACCTGTGGTACCCTCAGCCCCTCATTGAGGCCGTGGCCAAAACCGTGTTTCCTTGTCCCCGCCAAGGAAGAGCCCCGCTCTGTCGAGCCGCTCTCCCCCGCTGAGGGAAATCGCTGTGTCACCTCACCTTGAAGGCTTGCTGCCGTGACCTTTGTGGTGCCCCCCAGCCCCTCTTAGAGGCCCTTATCTAACTGTGCTTCCCCGTCCCCGCCGAGAGAGAGCCTTGCTCCGTCGAGTCGCTCTACCCCAGCTGAGGGAAGTCGCTGTATCACCGCCGTTAGAGGCCCGCTAGTGCACCCCCCCATGCTCCCGCCTGACATCCCTACCGGACCACAACAGACCCAGAGACCAGATTCCCTGAAGCTTTGGTAGCCTGGGGCACCAGCCTTGCTCTGTTGAGAGCCGCCGTGCACCCCGCACCCGCCTTCATGGAAGCCCCCAAGAAGCGCTGCTTGCCAACGCACAGTGCTCACCACGGGCTAGGGGCCCGCAACGTTCTTCTTTCCCCTTCAGCACTGTGCAAGGTGAACTGCCCCGGTACGTCTGGCCTCCCCGCCTAGGCCGCCTCTCTGCATGCAGCGCACCCCAGAGGTGCGTGTCGACCCACCTGGAGCCAGCCGCGACAGGCGTACTGCTTGATCGGACTGCCCGTACGTCTCGTAGCTGAGAGCGAACGCATCGTACACGTGCTCACGCTAGATGCATGAGACGCGGTAGGGTTTCGGCCGTTTATACCAGGAAAGGCGCACAGAAGTACTACGAAGCGGCTAGCAAGTCCCAAAGAGATACCAACGATCTAGAAACTGCTTTTGAAGTAAAAGAGACTAAAAAAACCAGTTAAGAACTGTAAACCAAGAGAACAATTTGCCTATTTACAATCTGGTGGCTAAGAGAAACGTTATTGGTCTTGTGATAAGTCTGATCTGCTTATATATATATTTTTACATAAAGGAATGTATTTTTATATATAATACTTGCCTGGTGTCCATTTGTGGGGGGATTGGTACATTTTACTGTGTGGATTATTAAAAATGCTTAACTCCATAGCGCCTGAACAATAGCCTCGGCTGCTCACGCCACGCACCTACAGGGTGAGCAAGGGTAATTCTAAGGAGTCATCCTTCGGCCTGACTTAGAAGAGAGGGTCCCTGCTTGTCACAAGTCAATACTGGCGCCAACCAGAGACCCCCAATTCTAACATTGGATGCATCAGTGAGGATTTGCGAATTTGCATTTGTAGTTTACATACAGTGAATTGCTGATCACCATATAGTGAGAGCAGACCGATAACGCAGCAACAGATTTCCATTTTTTAAATTTTGTTGACACATCTGCCATTGTTGAAGCCATGCCTGGCTCACTCCCTGCTGGAAGAGCACTCTCTACCTTCTCTGACATAAATTGGAGAGTAACATGGATTGAGCAACAAGACCCAACTCGTCACGGCACTGAGAGCCTGGAAGGAGTCAAGGGAACCACAGGATGTCATACCACCAGATGGCATTGTGGAGCCCAGCAGAGGCCTGTCACCAGAGGAGCTGGCAGACAGGGCAGCAGACAGGGCACATGCAATGGAGATGGCAAAATTAGCTGGGCAAATGGAAATGGAGAAGCAAAAATTGGAAATGGACAAGCAAAGATTGGCCATGTAGGTGCAGCAACGCCAGCTGTACCATGACCTAAGATTGAAGGAGTTGGAGCTGAGAGGTTTGGGAACAACTCCTTCTGGTGGCAGCACAACGCCGGTGCAGGTAGAGTCCAGGGTGTACATACCCAAAGATGTAGTTAAGGAGTTGAGGAGGGATGACATAGGACAGTGGTTTAGGGCATATGAGGTAGCCATGTCCTCCCACCGGGTCCTTGACAAGGATTGGGGAGCGCGGTTGTGGGAGAGGTTCCTTAGCGAAGGGCGGGACATCCTAATAGATTTGCCCACTGAAGAACAAAGTTCATATCCCCGCATGAAAGAGGCCTTAATGACCAGGTATGGGCTTACCCCTGAAATGTACAGACAGAAGTTCAGGAAGAGTGAAAAGTGTCCTGGGAATACGTAGGTGGAGTATGTGACTGGTTTTTGCAGAGCACTGGATGGATGGGTGAAGGGTAGTAAGGTAAATGATTTTCAGGGGCTTCTTGATTTAATTTCATGGGAGCGAGCACTTGTCTGATCACTGTTTTCCTGAGCTACCCCAGCACCTAATTGATAGCAAGCTGTCCAACCCGAGGAAGCTTGCTGAGGAGGTGGACCGCTGGCTCAGCACCCGGGTCCACCAGGGTCCAGTCGGAGACTCCGCCAAAGGTGGGCAGAGTCCCAAGCAGAAGAGTGGGGGGGACAGTGGTAAACAAAGAGGGTCCCAGCGAGGCCCCCAAAGTAGTCACCAAGGGAACCAGCAGAGAGGTTCTTAGCCTCCCCCACCCCCAAAACAGATTGGGGCCCTGACAGATAGGCCTGTTCCAAATGGGCCCTTTAATTGTTTTAGGTGTGGTTACCCAGGTCACATTGCCAGTGACCCCAAGTGTCGCATGTCTGGTAAATCAACACCCACTGCCACTCCACCCCGGCAAGTAGCTAATGTTAATTTGGGGGAAGAAGTAGTAGTCCCTGGGGGTGGAGATCCTGTCCAGATGACCCTAGTCTCGCTAGGAGACAGTGAGATGGTCCCTGAGAACTACCTGCCCTTTAACACTAAGAAATATGGGCAGTTGGTGACCATCAATGGTAAGAAAGCTGAGGCTTCTAGAGATACAGGAGCCAGTGTGACTACAGTGAGGCAGCACCTGGTGTCTCAAGAGCAGGTTGTACCCCATGCCTACTGTAGGGTTATCAATGCTGATAATTCAGAGAGTCAGTGTCCGATGGCTCAAGTTCCCTTCGAGTGGGGGAGTCTCTGGTACTCTGCAGGTCTGTGTGAGGAAAACCATGCCTGTGGACTGTTTGCTAGGGAATGACTTGGAAGACTCCCCTTGGGAAAAGGTGGAGAAGACGACTCGCCTGAGGATGGTGGGTCTACCTGACTGGGCGTGCGTGACCACCCGGTCAATGGCAGCCAGTAGGGGTGCTCAAGAGATCCTGGGGCGTGAATGAGAGGCCCAGGAACCGGCCTTAGAGAAGAGGCGCAGGGGGCGCGGGAAACCAGCACCGAAGTTCCCACGGTCCAGGAGTAAGCAGACCTTGAGGGGGATGCCCTGGAGCCTACAGGGGAACAGATTGCTGAACTGGGGGACCTGCCTGAGCTGACCCATTGGCAGCAAGAAGGGGGCCCCTCCAGGGAGGAATTCTGCAGGAAGCAGAAAGAATGCCCTTCTCTCGTGGTTATTCGGCAGCAGGCTGCAGACCAGGCCAATGGTGTTCAGGCCAAGACACATTATGTGTACTGGGAGAATGACCTCCTGTATTCAGAGCCTAAGGCTGCTGAACCTGGGTCAGCCCGTGTGCTGGTGGTACCCCAGAAGTTCAGAGCCTTCCTACAGGAGCTGGCTCATGATGTGCCGTTAGCAGGAAATTTGGGGATGGACAAGACCTATGACAGGCTTGTCACCCACTTTTATTGGCCCCAAATGCACTGGAGCTCAGATGCTTAAAGTAGGACCTGTCAGACTTGCCAGGCAAGTGGTAAGAGCGGAGGGAAGCACAAGGCTCCTCTGCAACCCTTCCCCGTGGTCGGTACGCCATTCCAGCGAGTGGGTATTGACAATGTTGGGCCTCTGGACCCCAAGACAGCCATGGGCAACAGGTTCATCCTGACCATGCCACACGGTACCCTGAATCCACCCCTCTGAGGACAGTAACGGCCCCGTGGTGGGAAGGGCACTGATGGGAATTTTCTCACAAGTGGGATTCCCTCTAGAGGTGGTGAGTGACAGGGGGACCAATTTCATATCCAAGTATATGAAATCCCTTTGGCAAGAGTGTGGTCTAACCTACAAGTTCACCACCCCTTACTATCCCCAAGGAAATGGGTAGGTTGAAAGATTTAACCGGACCCTGAAAGGCATGAAAGGTCCAATGAGGCGTAAGTGGGACGTCCTCTTGTCATGCCTTCTCTTTGCATACCGTGAGGTGTCACAGAAGTCCCTAGGGTTCAGCCCCTTTGAACTGCTGTATGGTCACCCAGTGAGAGGACCTCTGAGTTTGGTAAAGGAAGGCTGGGAGCAATCTCCCAGGAAACCTCCCCAGAATGTATACAGTTACATGCTGGCCTTCAGAAACCAGACCAGGCGATTCAGGCAACTTGCTGAGGCAAATCTGGAAGCCAGCCAGGAAGAGATGAAGTGTGGTACGACCAGAATGCCAATCTGGTAGAGCTTCAGCCTGGACAAAAGGTGTGGGTCTTGGCCCAAGTGGAGCCTTGTGCACTTCAAGATAAGTGAACAGGTCAAAGTCAAAGTCAAAAAGGCTTTATTCGGTTTTCATTCAAACCATAAAAGTGCATTTACATTATAAACAATTTAAAACAATGAGACATACAATATTTATAAAACCTGAGCAGATAGTACAAAAGTGCAGGGTGCAGCAAATTTTCACACATAACAAATTCATTAGAAGGTGTAGTTAAATTAACAAAGATTCCATCATTGGTCTAAACAATTTATCAACTTGATAGACAGTTTTAAAAATTCAGTTACTTGAAGGATACTGTCACTGTGCAAAAGTTGCAGATACAATAATGCTGGTCTGATCCGGTCTTTAAAAGGTCTACCAAATAGCGTTTGCGGGGGTATTCATTAAATTTACATAAAAATATAAAATGCAGCATATCCTGTGGAGACACACCGTCGCAGCCACAGGGAGCTGCAGGTTTTAAAAAAGCAGCATTTTTAGGTCTAAATAGCAAGTGATGGAAAATATTATGTCTAAACCTCGTTAACAGGAACTTCTCATGGGAAGACAGCGATCCCATCAGATAGGGCTCCATCATATCACCTGTTTTTAACATAGCAAATCTTACACTTGGTTTCAGGAGCTCCTCGCCTTCCCTTTTAAGCTTTCTGTCCAAAAAGAAGGCTTGCTTAATTGCATCCACATCACCCTTCACAATCCCACTCGGGTGCTCAAACAAATCCAGGCGGCCAAGCTTAGAAAAGTTTGATTTCGAGTATTTTAACCAGGGTGTACCCATTGCCTTATCCTGTGACAAATAATCTATCATAATCAGGTGGGTCAATGGAATATCTTGATTCAGCCACAATTTTAACCAGCAATTCAACGGCCGTAGTGAAAAAATATCACAAAGATATTGCGCCCCTAGCTCTTCGTGCTGGGACACACAAGAGGCGTTTCATAAAAGAATTTTCCGCAATCTGTAGTTGCTCACCAGCCACATAACCCCATATTTTACTGCCATAAACAGCAGATGCCACTGATTTTGCGTTATAAAGTTTCAGCATGGCATTGTTAGGTGTTTTACCTAGTTTGGATGCAAAGTTAAAAATAGTTGCGTTCACCCTTACCAATTCCTTTTTCTTTTTGTCAAGGTGTGGGCCCCAGATGAGTTTGGAGTCAAAAGAGACCCCAAGATATGTGAATGTCTTCGAGATGGGGATTGCTACATTATCTATTTTAAATAAGATGTTCCTTCTTGGTTGTTGGCCAACTTGCATAATAAAGGATTTAGAGTTGTTGACCAGGAGATCCCTATCCATCATAAAATTAGTAAAAGCATTTAATAAAGCTTGGAGACCTCTCTTTGTTCTGAAGATTATAACTGCATCGTCAGTATATAAAAGAACTGGAATACCACGCCTGCCGACTCTAGGACAGTCAGTCTTTACATCCTGCAGTACGCTGTCTAGTTCATTGATATAAAAATTTAAAAGAAAAGGGGCAAGGATGCAACCTTGATGCACACCCTTCCCGATGTTAAAATTATCAGTTACACATAGCTCTTGAGAGTACTGGTATTATTGTGTAAATCAACAAGAAAGTTGACAATTCCTCTGTCAACACCCTTGTCCCTCATGGACTGCCACAGCTTTCCCCTGTTGATGCAGTCGAAAGCTGAGGACAAATCCATGAGCAACAGTGTACTTACTTAAAATTAGAAAGAGGTTAAGGCACTGTGTAATGGTAGAACGTCCGCTGCAGAAGCCGTACTAGGAGATGGACATAATTCCAGCACCCAGCTGGAGAGCCTCTTCAGTAGAATTCTTCCCACTATTTTGACCATAGAATCAATTAATGAAATGGGTCTATAACAAAGAGGGCTACCCTTGTCCCCCTTCTTAAAGACTGGGACAATCGTTGATACCCCCCATGACTTTTGGCAGCCCATTTTAGCCGCTGCGTTAAAGACCAATTCTAATATTGGCGCCCAAAAGCTGGGATCAGACTTATATAAGTCTGGCGGGATCCCATCAGGTCCTGGAGCTTTCCCGGCTGTGAGTCCCATTATTCCCTCAATAACCTCACCTCTGTCAAACCTAATAAGATCACTACTAGTAGGGGAAGGAGGATTGGAATTACCACTCAACGTGCCACCAAACAATTGGGTGAAGTGTGTTACCCATTCCTCCTTTTTTATACAACATTCTAGTCCATCCCCTCGGTCCTGGGTCAAAAAAGGTCTTTTTACTAATGCCCAGAATCTAGAACTACACTTCAGAGTAGAGGGTTCGAGAATCTCATTCCATGCCTCTTCTCTTAAAGACTCCTTACATCTATTAATAACGGACGTGTATTCTTTTCTGCACTGTTGGATATTCTCTTTTATTCTGGGTTTTGTGGTCAGTGCTGCCCTTAAGTTACGTGATGCCCTAGAACAATCCTGATTAAACCATCTTGGTCCCCTGGTCTCTGAAGGCTTTACTGGAGCTGACATCAACTGAGACGCCTTATCAGAAATACTTTGCAAAGCACATAGGACCTGACATGGTTTTGGCCCATCTTGAGTACATTTTGCAATTTCCTCAGTGCAATTTTCCTTAATGTCTTTATACAAATGGTCTGGTGAGACCATAGACCACTTCAAGCGCCTTCTGCCGTCAGTAGTACTCAGCCTACCAGAGGTACAGTTCCGTCCCTCCTTGGCCACCCAGGGGCGCCTCAAAAGTACAGTCAATGGGTTGTGATCACTGAAGTCACTGTGTTCGATGATAAAGGAGTCCACAAACGTCTGCATTGATACTGAAAGCAAAGCACAGTCAATGAAGGTACCCTTCCCATGACCCTTGAAAGTGCTTAGAAGGATCCCTCACTGCCATTGTCGGTAATAAATCCAGGTTGGTCAACAGGTCATTGAAGGCGTCCCCCTTCGATGTATGTTCCAGATGCAATCCCTCTGTACGTTCACAATACAGATCTGAGAGATTTTTAAACAGGGGTCCCCACATGGGTGAACATTGAAATCACCCATTATCATAAGATTATGGAGACATTCCTTCATCAAAGTACTAATAAATACATTCAGTGCCAATATAGAACTAGGAGCTAGACAAGAATTAACTGCATTATAAAAATTCACCAGTCCAACTTGACAGTTATCTCCACTTAGTACTAAACCAATGATACCAGAGCTATCTGTTAAAACTCTACATATTTTACAAGAGAGTGCCACCGAAATAAACGTTACCATGCCCTCCTTAGGTCTACCTCTGCTAGATGCTACCGCAGGGACATAAAAGCCTTCATACCCCTCAAGAAAACAGTCACAGTTCACTAGCCAGGTCTCCTGGAGACAATTGATCTGAAACTGCTTGATGTAGCTGACCCAATTACAATCTGACATCTTAGTGCCCAGTCCGGCAATATTCCAGGAGATTACATTATTTCCATGCGGTTTTACCTGCGTGATCTCCATGTGAACCGCTTCCCCAGGGTTTACATTTCCTTGGCCCATAGACGCCTCCCGTCATTCACATGCCTCGAGGCCTGAGAGCAAATCAAATCTATCCTGTGTTTTCACCATAAACCCATTCCTATTTTAATTAACAACATTATACAGGTATGGTGGTGCTGGGGCCGGGGGCTGAGATTGAAACAGAGGCCTAAAGTTCCTGCGTCTATACGGGGCTTTAAGGAGGTGAGAGTAAAAGTATCCAAGTGGGCGGACACATATGCTATTTGCCTCAGCCAATAATGATGTTGCTCTTAGTAAAACTGTTGCTACATGTTGGGGATGTCTGAAGTTGACAATAATACAATCCCCACTGTTTGACTTTCTAGATGGGCCAATCCAGTTTACCCTTCTCACCGTAACTATTTCATCGGAATATGCAGTTGGAAATCCACAGTTGAAGTTCAGCCAGGCTACTGCTTTATTTTTTAGTGAATCATGAGATTCCCCTTGTGACTGGGCAAGGGGATCTTCTATAATTGGAACGTTAGTCAAGACAGCCACATAAGGTGCGCATCAGGCGGGAGATTAATGTAGCAGCTTCTTCTTTCTGGTCTAAACTCTGGCCTGCCATCCGAATCTGCTGATGTCGGTGCAGTCAGGACAGTTTTTCTGCAGTCGGGGGGGGATCCATTTGAGGTCTTGCAGATGATGCGCAGGCAGTTGAAGCTGGTGGAGGCGACTGCATTGACATGGCAGTTCATGGAGAGGGAGGAGTTGAGGTTGATGCAGATGTTTTGTGCATGGTCAGGAGTGGGAGGGGACCCGAGGGCAGAGGGCCACCAGTTTAAGCCTCAAAGTCAACATCAACAACACAGCAGTAGTGATGTTCGGCAAGATCACCTCATCATGGGACTCCAATTGGTCCTGTCTGGACTGGAACCCACACCTGCCACCCATGCCACAAAGCGTGGAATGAATATTGACAGCAGAGTGGACACGAGGGCAAAAGTCAGTGCTGTCATTGCATCTTGCTTCCACACCGTGAAAATGCGGAGGAAGATCCTCAAATTGGCATTTGAGAAAAAACATTTAACCCCTTTGGTGCTCACGATGGCCCCCAGCCATTGTTATCACACGCCCACCGTGACGCGTGATGGCCAGGGGCCGTCGTGAGCACCTTCTGAACTCTGCCCACTCTCCATTTCGCCCGCACAGTGCGAAACTTCAAACAGCCCGCAAGCGGTTAAAAAGAGCTATTTTGATGCATTGAGCCCTTCTTTGTTCTGGGTACACCTGTTTCACCTTTTGAATTATGATGTCTGCTCTGGAAAGAATGCTGAGATCTATTTTATGTTAAATCAAAATATGAATTTTTGCCAACAGGGAGTGATGTTCTACCTGCATTCAAGGACAGTCTGAATCCCTCCCAAAAAGCAGTCTGCAGTGGGGAGTTTTCTACCAGAAACCCAGCTGTTTCTCCCTACATCAGCAGAACGTGCGGTGAATCTGACTTTTGCAATGGAGGGAATGTGCAGGGTATATAAAGAATGTAACTGTGACATGTGCACCAAAGAGAATGTGCAGGGTACCCGTAGTCTGTGGTTTCAACATCTGTAACTGAGGAAATGAATAGGGTATGTTCAGTCTCTGACAACATTTACAGAAAAAATGTGCACATATATTCTTTAGCTCTGATGTCTGTAACAAAGGGAATGTGAAGGGTACACAAAGAGGCATATTCACATCAAAATGAAAGAGCGCAGAGCTGTCCCTAATTTGGTGGTACCACTACTCGACATTTCAAATACTAAGGTATGCACCATATTTACCCTGTGTTTTCCTCAGCGCTGGCTCAAAAATTAGCTCTCCAGTGACAACACAGGCACCCTCGCACCATAGTAAGTTGTAGGGAATTGGAAGGTGCCCCTTCCTGCACATAAACAGTCCATAGGGATGATTTGTTACTTCTATATGTGATGCAGAATGCAGCACACATAGAAGTAGAAAATTGTCATTTCTTAGTGATTGTTTATGTCCAGGAAGGGACCCCATCCTGCACATAAACATTCATGACTGGTGATTGCTCTTTCTATGTGTACTTTAGAATGCAGCATACATGAGAACAAGAAAAAAGAAGGAGAAATAAAAGTATTTCACATGGTTTTGTGTTTCTAACACATGCTCTTAGTTGGCAATAGCTTTTTGCGCTGCTCAGATTTACACATCCTTGTCAATAGGGGCATCTTCACAAAGCAATGGGTGTTGTGGTGGAGTGCCCACAGCAACACCGCCTGCATGCCCCTTTTGTGGCTAAGTGACAAATAGTGGGTTAAAGCCGCTTTGTAAGTGTGGAGAAGGGCATATTGCCACCAGAGCGTTGCTATTCCCTTGTAAATATACCTCTCGGTCTATGGCTCAGACATATGTAACCTAGTTATGTGCAGAATACATACAGTCCGAAGCTCTGACTTCTGTAAATGAGTTAATGTGCAAGGTACGTACAGTGCACAACTCCACCTTCTGTAGCTGAGAGAAAGTGAAGGGTTAGTACAGTTTGTGACTCAATATGTAGTGGAGGAAATGTGCAGGCTACATACACTCTTTGGTATCCACAAAATGTTCAAGGTATGTCCTTTCTAATAGAGGGAATGCTCAGAGTATGTGACCTCTTCTACTCTGACTACTATAGCAGAGGGAGTTTTAGGGTACATATAATCTGTGACATCAATAAAAGGTGGATGTGCACTGTACATACAGTCTGTGACACCTACATCTGTATTCTGTAACATAGATGAGGTGCAAAGTTGTATAGTATGTGACTTCAGCAACAATAATGAAGAGAATGTGCAAAGTAGCTCTGGAAATATGAGCTATGCCATGTCTCATGACATGCCTTCTCAATGATATTCTGCATAACTCAATGTCGCTCTTGTTTGCCCCATTCATGTCTCCTACAGTTATATGCCACAACATTGAGGTTAATAATCTGAATAAGAGTGAGTGAGATTCAGTGACATTGGGTGAAAATGGGTGTAGATGTGAGTGTATAGAAAAAGCAGGTATGAATTAAAATGAATTAGCAATAGAGAAAGGAGATGAGTGAGGGAGGGTGAGTTAGCGTATACGTGAGGTAGTGTGAGTGAGAATTACTGAGTGAGTGAGTGAGTGAGTGAGTGAGTGAGTGAGTGAATGCGTGAGTGAGTGGAAGCATGAAGTATTGAGAGTGAATTTGCGGGGGACTTTATGAGAATGTTTCAGCAAATTAGGATGGGAATCGGTGGGAGAGAATTAGATTATGTCAGACAGTTAGAGCAAACAATAGATTGTGTAGTGAATGAGAGTGAGGATGAGTCCGAATGAGAGAATAAGGGACTGAGCAAGAGTGTTTGCTAAGCTTGTAAGTATACCACTTGCCATGGCATAATCAAGATACATCTTGGCTTATGAAGGTATCAATGGCCGGGTAGTGGCACTGGCCTATAGGAGGTTATTTCGTTTAAGGAGCACCTGAGGCAAAATGTAGGTCCTTCATAGTGGAGGGAGATCACTTCTGGAATGAAGGGGCACCCTTGGCAAAATACAAGTCCTGCATAATGGAAATTATATGTGGAAAATATGGGTACCTGTGGCAAAAAGCAGGCCTTGCATAGTGGCCAACATTTGTGGAATATAAGGTCACCCGTGGAAAATGTAGGTCCTAAAAATTGGAGATCGTATGTGGAACAGAGGGGCACCTGTGGCAAAATACAGGTCCTTCACATTGGAGATCATTTGTGGAATATAGAGGCACCTTTGGAAAAATGCAGGTCCTGCACAGTTGAGATCGTATGTGGAATATAGGAGAACTTGTGGCAAAATGCAGGTCCTGGCACATTGGAGATCATTCCGGGAACATAGGGGCGCCTGTGGCAAAATGCAGGTCCTAGCCAGTGGAGATCGTTTGTGGAATATAGGGACAACTGTGACAAAAGTCAGGTCCTGGCATAGTGGAGATCTATTTGTGGAATAAAGGGGCAACTGTGGCAAAATGCAGGTCCTGCATAGTGGAGTTCGTTTATAGAATATAGGGGCACCTGTGGCAAAATGCCAGTCTGCACAGTGGACATTATTTGTGGAATATAGGAGCACCCATGGCAAAATGCAGGTCCTGCAAAGTGGAGATTGTTTATGGAATATTGGGGCACCTGTGGCAAAATGCAGGCCCTGCACAGTGGAGATAATTTGTGGAATATTGGGGCACCTGTAGCAAAATGCAGGTCTTGCACAGTGGAGATTGTTTATTGAATATTGCGGCACCTGTAGTAAAATGCAGGTCCTGCACAGTGGAGATTGTTTATGGAATATTGGGGCACCTGTAGCAAAATGCAGGTGCTAGACAGTGGAGATCGGTTATGGAATAGAGGGGCATCAAAGTCAAAATGCAGGTGCTAGACAGTGGAGATCATTTGTGGAATATAGGGGCACCCGTGGCAAAATACAGTCCCTGCCCAGTGGAGATCGTTAGTGGAATATAGGAGTATATGTGGCGAATTGCTGGTGTTACCATTTTGTAGGTAAATCTTAGCATAATGCAAGAAAGTCATTCATGAGAAAATGATGGCCCTGGCATACTTGACATTTTCTGATGTGTGTCTGACCAGTGAATTATGAGTAGCATGAATAACACAATCCTGGTTGGAATATTTTATGTAATTATTAGAAAAGGTTTTTTTTTTTTTTTTTTAAATAATGCCCTACAAGTCAGCAAGTGTGCCCCAACATAAGTTTCTTCCTTGCTGTGCCACAGGATTTAAGATGTACCTCACTGATGAGGCCTGATAATGATTAAAACAGTTTGTGCATCTCCTCTTCTCTTCTGGAGAGAGCCTTTTCTAGCAGTTTGGAATTAATTGTTCTTAAGAGGAGCAGGGTCAGTACTAAAACTAATTTGCATAAAGCAGGGCTATTTCTGGAGTTGCACAGTGTTCAAACACTTATGAGTTGGAATGCTACACAGGGCAATTGCCAATGGCTATTACTGTTTGCAAGAATTCAGTCCATCACCATTTGTGTGTTTGATATAAAACAGTAAGTGGCTGACGGTGTGCCAGACACCAGTTACCAGTTCCCTCTGCCACAAGACCCAAGCTATAACTCACCGAAGAGGTCTAGCAAGGCTGAGACTGTTCGAAGGGTACCTTTCACTTGCATAAAGTAGGCTTCATTTCAGAGTGGATCGGTGGGTAAAAAACAATGGATTGGAATGTTATGCAGCATTATTGAATCATATCAAATCAGGTGTTTGGTAAGTGTGACTACTCACCAGTAAGGGTCTTAAGGCGCTGGGGGGTGGTTTGCAGGTTCCATTTCATCAAGGAGGGGGTCTCTTGAAGAGCCAGGTTTTGAGATTTCTTGTAAAGATGGGGAGCGTTGTTATCTGACTGAGGTGGAGCGGAACGTCGATCCAGGCTCTGGCCGAGTGGAAGGAGAAGGAGTGGCTTCCCAATGGGGTCTTTCTGGCACAGGGGACCATGGCGTAGGAGAGCTGGGCTGATTGTAGGGTTATTTGGGATGCGTGGAATTTGAGTTGGCTGTTCAGGTATGCTGGGCTGGTGTCATGGAGGGCCTTGTGAGCATGGGTTAGCATCTTTAAGGTGACTTTAGCTTCGATGGGATGCAGTGTAGTCTGCGTAGGTGCTAGGAGATGTGGCAGTGTCTTGGTAGGTTGAGGACTTGTCTTGCAGCTGTGTTTTGGATGTTCTGTAGCTTGCGGGTGAAGATTGGTTTAATCCGGCATATAGTGTGTTGCCGTAATCGAGCCTGCTTGTGACCAGGGTGTGAGTGATGGTCTTTCTGTTTTTGAGGGGGATACATTTGAAGGTCTTATGTAGGAGCTGGAGGGTGTGGAAGCAGAAGGATAAGACAGAGTTGATCTGGTGTTCCATTTTGAGCTCTGTTTCCTGGATGATTCCCAGGTTGCGTGCATGGTCCGTGGGGGTAGGCGGGCTTCCGTGGGCGGGGGGAGCACCAGGTGTCGTACCAGGCATATGGGTTTGGGCCCATGATGAGTACTTCAGTTTTGTTGGTGTTTAGTTGTAATCAGCTGTTTTTTATCCATTTAGCGATGGCTTCCATGCCTTCTCTAAAGTTGTGTCTAGCGGTGTTGGGTTCGTTGGATAGGGGGAGGATGAGTTGGGTGTTGTTTGAGTATGACACAATGTTGTGTCCATTGGTTCCGACGATGGAAGCGAGCGGAGCAATGTAGACTTTGAAGAGCTTAGGGCTAAGGGAGGACCACTTGGGGACTCCACAGTTGGTAGTTGTAGGGTCTGAGAGGAAAGGGGGGAGTCTGACCCACTGTGTTCTGTCTAAGGAGCAGGAGCGGATCCAGTCAAGGGCCTTGTCTTGGATTCCTGTGTCGTGGAGTCTGCGTGTTAGGGTGTGGCGAGAGACTGTGTTGAAGACCGCTGAGAGGTCGAGGAGGATGGGTGCTGCTGTTTCTCCTTTGTCCAGTAAGGTATGGATATTGTCTGTTGTGGCGAGGAGGGCGGTTTCTGTACTGTGGTATTTTCTGAAGGCAGACTGGGAGGAGGATATTGTGCTCTTTGATGAATGTGGTGAGTTGACTGTTGATGGCTTTCTCTATGACTTTCACTGGGAACAGGAGCAGGTAGATGGTTCTGTAGTTTTTGAGGTTGGATTGGTCTGCCGAGGGTTTCTTCAGGAGGGGGTTGATATTCTGGTGGACTGTGTCAAAACGGCGGGCCTCTAAGGTACTGCTTGAGAGTGGAATATTTAATTCCTGAAAGACCGGTCTCAGTCAGTCAGGCTCTCTTCCTTCTGCTCTCAATTCTAGGCTAACCTGTGGGAGTTTCTCAGGGATGTTCCTTGTCCATCCAGATTTTTAGTTTATACTTACATCCATTAGTGCACTCCTTGAATTCAAGTCTACAATTATGCATGTGGCATGCAAATGATTTTAACCATAGACAATTCATTGGAATCAAAAACATATTTTCAAAACACAAGGAAATATTTCTTTGATTATTAAACAATAAGACTGTTACTGTAGGTGCTAGAAGCATGGAATTCCACATATTGGCCTGTCACAATGGGCTCCCCTCCTCAGCTAAACAAGTCAGATAAGCACCTTTGTAGAACTGATTGATGTGAATCTGTCTATGACACCCCACATAGGAGCTGTTCTCATTGTGCTTATTACAAATCTAAAAAATCAGAAATATTAGCAAACGTCTCTCCTTTGAGGCACTATCTCATGTTAAATTTGCATTAGGTATCTAAAGGTTAGACTATGCTATTTCCCTTTACTTGGGTCTTCCTAAGGGCCTGAACCATAGACTACAATTAGAAATCAATCAGGCAGCCAGGCTATTGTACCAACAATTCCATAATTGCCACATCACCCCTCTGTTGAGGAAAATTCACTGGCTGACAGTAGATAATCTATCTGGCTTGAAGGATGTATGAATTATTTTTAAATCACTACAGAACTGTAGACCTACTTTCATCTCTGCTCATATTCAAAAATACATACCTACTCACAACTTAAGGTAGTTACACTCCAACTTTCTCACCACTCCCTCTTTGAAAAAAAGAACCTTGCCCGTCATTTGAAACCCCCTCCCATCTGATATCACGTCTGCCCTCTGCTATCTCAAATTGAGGAAGCTCATAAAGACCTGACTTTTTAGGCTAGCATATTGTATTGTATTGTAATTGCATTTATATAGCGCTTACTACCGCTGACGAAGCGTCAAAGCACTTTTTCGGTTGGTAGCACGCTACTCCGGGACCCATAGAGGATTAGTGTTGAATTAGTATAGTGAAACATGCAAGTACATTTTAAGTGGTGGATAGGTTAGTTAATTATTTGGATTTGGAATGATAGCAGAAGGATAGAAGAGGACAAAGGTTTGTATTTATTTATCACTTGTTGACGCACGCTATTCAGGAAGCCTATAAAGGATTAGTGGTGAATTAATATCGTGAAATTTGAGGTAATTTCAGTGATGGATATTAGTCTGTTACTTGGAGTGAGAAGGATAGCGGAGGGATAAAAGGGGAAGAAAGATTTGCATTCATATAGCACTTGTTACCCCTGATGGGTGTTGAAGCGCTTTTCTGGCGAGTAGCACGCCACTCCGGAACCCATAAAGGATTAGTGTTGAAGATTAGTATAGTATAAATATGAAGTAATTTGAGTAGTAGATATGTTATTCAGTTATTTGGGCAGTATATTAGTATAGTTGAATATGGAATTTGAGAAGTGAACATGTTAGTCTGTTAATTTTGAATGAAAAGGATAGTGGAGGGATAAAAGAGTGAAAGATTTAAAAAAAATATATATTATTAGGTCTTAGCAGTGGGAAGAGGCTTTTGGATGAGTAAAAAGGAGTTTTGGAGGGAAGGAGTCAGAGGGGAGAGTTTAGAAAGGTTTGTTTTAGGGGATTGGTGTAGTAAAAAGAGCTTTCAGATGATGCAAGGTGGGGTAGAGCAGGAGAGAGTCTAGAAAGGGTTATTTTGGCAATCATAGTAGTGGTATGGGGTTTGGGATAAATGAGAGAGTGGATGTCGAGGAATTGTAGAAATAAAATGAACCAGTGGTGATTCTCACCAAGATGCACACGAGGGCGCTCTATGTATGAGTAAGTCTAAGTAAATAGATGAAATGATTCCTCCCGTTTTGGTGATGAATCAATGTAGACGATGCTGGGATTGCACCGTGATTGGTGTAAGCATGGAAATGACCAAAAGACTAAAAAGGGCACTAAAGGCAATGCACAGAAATGTAGACTACCGCTTATGTGTTGTTGGGCATTTATCGGTGCAATGCCGGGGTTAAGGAAGAGCGTACAAATTGTAGTGGCAAGGATCTCTAGTAAGAGATAAGAAATGTGTGAACACGAAACTGCAAGTAGCTACGTGGTGATATAATGCTGTGCCATTGCTATATGAGCTGTGTGTAGGAGTGTGGTAAATAGATGAAGATAGATGACAGGATACTTCTAGTTGATTACATGTAGATTTATTGTAGTACACAGCTGAGTACAAACCTCGCCAGCTGACCAGAACATCAACTGACACAGGTAAACCACTCTGGTACAGGTTAGAACACTCACAGGTATTCAGGGAGGCTGAGGAGGTAAGAACACTAAGGAAGGGCTAATGACTACTGTCAGACATATTACAAGAAGAATCAATATACAACACATCTTACTACTTTACAGAAAAGGAATGAAACAAACATAAAAAATTAAGCTTAAAGTATGGGAGACAGCAACAATAATATTAAAGACAGAAAGGAGGTCTAAGACGACTTGAACTCATTTTAGTTCATGAAGGCAAAAGAGCATTTTGGGGCAAAGAGTGTAAAAGTGAAGTGTTAGGTGAGACACAACACTCAAAACAACTAATAGGCATCACCACTACCTACTCCCCTTAGACTGACAAAACAAGAAAAGATAGTCCATTCTCTACAAACCGTCTTTGACCAGCAAAACAGGAAGAGACAGTCAACTCCCTCAAATTTGTTTCCGTCCGTCAACACTTTACGCTCTGAGTTGAAGATAGTCAGTTCAACATACGCCTTCTTGCTTTACAAATACCACAGTCTTAGATAAAATTTGAGAATTCCATACATAGGTACTCTTCAAGATTACTAAGTGCAGTATTGCATGCAATGTAAAAAGATTCAAAATTTTGGCTTGAAGATTTCACTACAAAAGCTGGATACATAGTCCTAGATGTGACTAACTTAGACCCAATCTGGACCACTGTCCATCCTCGGTGTTAATCCTGTAACCTTTGTCCCAAATTCAGGCTTTCCGACTTAGCCTCCGTTGTGGTCATACTTTCCAAAGTTTGACCTGGGACCTTTGTCCCCGTTGTTGACTTTCTGTCCAGACTCTCACCTGGGACATTTGTCCCCGTTGTGGACTTACTGTCCGGACTCGCACCTGGGACCTTCGTCCCCGTTGTGGACTTACTGTCCAGAGTCACAACTGGGACCTTTGCCCTGCGTTTTAGACTTTCCGTCCAGACTTGGACATGGGACATTTGTCTCCGTTGTTGAACTTTCTGTCCAGCTTGATACTAGGACATTCCACTCCTTATTCCAGGCTGACCATGTCTCCTCTTGCATAACCACAGTCCATACTTTGTATTTAGAACAACCTTTGTCCATTTTTTTTCCCTTCTCTTTGACTTTCCGAGGATTCCGTGCACTGATACTTATTGGACATTGTCCATAGATTCTCTGTCAAGCCAAAGTCTCCTTTATGCTTCTTTGCCATGCATAAGTACTAATTACAATAGTAAGGGATTGTGAGGGACATGTCATGTGGATCATGAAAAATAAAATTGTAGCTTTCTTACTGTAAAGTTTATTTTACTTTGTTCTAGACACTTTGACTCGTTTCTAGGTTATTCCCAGATCTCTGTTACCATAACGGAAAAATCCACTAGGTGGCACTGTTACCCTGTCTTAGTACTAGTCACTTTATTCTTTCACAAACCTGCTATATACAACAGGATGACGTATTGCTTCCTCTTCAGACAGCATGAAACTAACAATGCTGAATTTCGATCATAAGAAAACATAATGCAGTCCCACAAGTAAGTGATTACCGGTACACAAGCATCTAAAGAAAAACACACGCAAATAAAGAACACACCTTCCACTTCTCCCACCATCCGATTATCAGCCTGCGTGTGACAGTACTTTTGGTTGCCGTCACATTGAGAGCAGGATAGACACCGAGAGCCTCATTGCTTGTTGAGAGTTGATGCACGTGAAGCTCCAAAATCGACGCTTGATGTCGCAAAGTGACGTTACACTTTGCACACCATACCTGATGATGGAACCGAGGAATGACGTTTCCCTACTGTGAGATGACACTGGGCACACCACGTCACAATGGAGCAAGCAGCCCCTGCGCTGAGACGAACGGAGATACTAACACGTCATCATTTCAAAATGCGCCATGGAGAAGTGCAGATCAAACACGGAGGGAGAATAACGGTATTCACAAGTACTAAAGACTCACAGTAGATGAACTTGAACTTCTATCTTCATTTCCTTCCTCCGTTTCCTATCTCTAATTCACTTGTTTTATTTATTATTTTATCTAGCATGTGTCCATCCGATGCACTAGTTTTTCCCAGCAGCTGTGCCTTGTAAGTTAAAAGTACTTAGTTTAAATCTGTGCTGTTTCTCGTGTCTGACGCTTCAGTTGTAGCATTACAGGAAACAGAGGAAAAATTCTTTGGACAGTTTTCCTGCAGTTACTGGTTCCTTTTAATGTTGATAAGGGTTTCACAACATTGTCAGTTACATCTGTTCGAGGTTTTAACTGCAGCTATTTGAGATGTAGTTTTGTTCTACTTTAGTTGCCACTTTAGACAGGTTCCTTAAAATCTCGAGGTGCTAAAAATACTTGCGGCAGGTTTCTTCCTTTTCCACAGCGCTTCAAAGATTTCTAGTTACATCACCTCTTTATAATTTTCCTACACCTTACTTCTTGCCACAGTTAAAATTGCGCCATACTGCCAGAGATGAGTAATGTACTTACAGTTGTTTTCATTGCTTTAATTTCCTTTAATTTTTCCTCATCCAGCCGGTTTCAAACTTCCTTTGACAATGTTACTGGCAGCAGATAGGTGGACCGCAGTGGGTTCTTTTCGCGAGGTGTAGCTCAGGCTGTGTTTGATGGATTCTTCTCTGGTCTGGTCAGCAGAAAACGTCGCCAAAATGTTGTAAATAAATGAAGATAGATTACAGGATACTTCTAGTTGATTACATGTAGATTTATTGTAGGACACAGCTGAGTTCAAACCTCGCCAGCTGACTAGACCATCAATTGACACAAGTACAACACTCTAGCACAGGTAAGAACACTCACAGGTATTGTGGAAGGCTGAGGAGGTGAAAACACTAAGGAAGGGATAGTGACTACTGTCAGCCATATTACAAGAAGAATCAATATACAACAAGGAGCATGATGATTCACGCCGTTATTTACAGCATTAATCATATAACGAAAACAGCATTGTTACATTTGAAGGATCCTAAGGTTCTATAAGGCAATCTAGTGATCAATAAGGCATAATGTACCATTGAAAACAGTGTTATACAGTTGGTGATCATGATAGTATCATTGTGAGTCGTTATCTTGCCGCCATTAGTCATGCAGCGATAATAACATGGTTACATTTGAAACATCCTATGGTCCTGCAGGGCAATCTAATAACAACCATTACTCATATAGCAATAACAATATGCTCACATTTGACAGGACCTATGGTCCTGTGAGGCGATCTAATAACAGCCGTTACTCATATAGCGATATTAGCATGGTTACATTTGGAAGATCCTATGTTCCTGTGAGGCAATTTACTAATCACAAGACCATATTGTACATTTGCAAACAGTGCTATCACAGTTAGTGTTCTTGGTATAATCCTTACGCGCCACAATTACAGATCAGAATATCTAGGTGTGTTATTGTACTGCGAATATACTCTGTGCACATGATTAGTCAAGGATATGACAGCCGGGTTACAACTGTCAGGTGAGGGTATGGTTGTGTCCTTCCTTCTGATCTGTTGCTCATGTATGTTTTAAAATCATGTAGGAAATTTTAAAATGCTAATAAAGTAACAAAACCACACCACTCCTCTGCGGAGTTGAGCCCTTCTGTGATTGAGTTAGTGCGTTCAATCCAGCGACATTCTAGTCTTTGGAGTATTAGACAAAGGTCACCACCCCTGACTGGGATCAGGTATTTGTCTATGACCTGCCACCTAAGCTCATCTGCTGTGTGGGATTTCTCTAGGTAGTGGTTGACAAGCGGGACATTGGGAAATGCATTCCTAATTCTGTTGCGATGTGGCCCAATAAGTGCTTTGATTGGCTGTTGGATCTGGCCTATGTATGGAAGTCCACATGGGCAGGTAATGCAGTATACTATATTCCTTTTGTTACAATTAGCAAAAAATTCTAGGATATGCTTGACATTTCCATGTTCGAATGTTTTAGTGATACAGGTGAGTGCGCATGACACACAATTTCCACATTTGTAGTTCCCCTTAACTTCTGGGAGACACCATGTAGTATGTAGTGTTCTAGTCGTTTGTACTGGACCTTCTAGAGAAGATATAATGAGATGAATGAATGAATGAAAGACCATTTATATAGCGCGGTAGCTACCCTCAGGCTTCCTAGCGCTCATACATCAGATGGTCAGATGGCCTTTTATATTTCTGCCCCTTTTGAAAGCAAACATGGGGACTTCTACACTTGGTTCTATGCTCTTGATAATATATAGCGGTGGGCGTAGTTCACAAAGTAGCGCTACGCGAAGCTACACAAAGCTACGCGAAGTACACTTTGCACTATGCAAACTTCACGTAGCACTACGCAAGCTGCGTAGTAGCATGTTTGCACTGTGCAAAATGCGTTTTCAATGATTGCACAGTGCGGACAAGCATCCAGCACTGTGCAATCATTGAAAACGGCATCTTGCACAGTGCGAGCTGTAGTTTTCTGACGCTCAAATAGATTTTTACTCGAGCTGCAGCTTTCTCAATGCGGGCTGGTAGTTTCTCATCGCGAGCGGTCGTGAGCATGCGGGAACACTCACAATGAGAAACCTTTTTTCTTGCGTTGAGAATCTCGCCGGGAGGTTTATTTTCCACGCTCTCGATCGGCAACTTGATGTTGCTGATCGCGAATGAGGAAAAAGTCTCGCCGGGATGTCATTTTGCTTGCTTGCGGTCGCCAACATGACGTTGAGGACCACGAGCAAGCCAAAAATGACCGCTGCACTACACTATGCTGCGCTACACGTGTTCGCACTGTGCTATGTGCAGCTCACGTAGTGCGAAGTTGCGCAAAGTTCGCAAACTACGCAGGCGTGGCGTAGTGATTCACCCAGGGTTAATAATATGCCAGTTCTTGCTGATCAATTTGCGTAGTTTGTTCGTGTGTACACCAAATGTGGTGACGCAAATGAGTTTTTATTTTGGACCTTTCTTTTGGTGTAAGTAATGTCTCTCTAGGACAGAACCAGGCTCTTTTCAGTGAGTTCTTTATTAGTTTCTTGGAGTAGCCTCTAGATATTAATTTGTTTCTCAGCATGTTCGCCTCTCTCATATAGTTGTCTTTTTTGGTGCAGTTGTGTCGTAGTCTTAAAAATTGGCCGTAGGTTAGTCCAACTCTAAAAGCCCTTGGATGATGGCTATTGTATGTGAGTAGCGTGTTAGGCTCCGTCGGTTTCCTATGTAAGGATGTGTACAGTTGACCTTCTTCATGTTGAATGTTTAGATCTAGAAAGGCCACGCAAGATCGGTGGATGGTCGGGGTAAAGGTGAGCTGAGTTTGTTCTGTGTTCAGGTATGAGACGAAGTCTGTAAATTCGACATCACTCCCTGACCAGATAAGAAAGATATCGTCTATGTACCACCTCCAGCACAAAATACTGGGGCTGTAAATAATGATTCGGTTCAGGACATATCTGTGCTCTACGTAATCCATGTATATGTTAGCTGGATTAGGGGCAAAAATTGCCACCATGCTGGTTCGAGAGCACTGCTCATAGAAGTTACCATCTGAAAGAAAATAGTTATGTGTCAGTGCTATATGTAGTAGTTCAAAAATGAAGGAAGTGGGCACTTGTATGGGTCTTGGTCTAGTGTTTAGGAGATCTTTGATGACTTGAATGCACTCTCTTGGAGGTATATTAGTGTACAAAGAGGTGATGTCGAGGGTAGCCAGCCATTCATTTTCTATGTTATAGGATCTCCCTTCTAGTAGATATATCATAGGCATCGAATCGCGGACATATGATTCCTGTAGTGGAACAAAGTCCTTTATGAAGAAGTCTATGCACTTCCCAATGGGTTCTAGGATAGAACCACAGCCTCAAAGGATTAGGCGACCTGGAGGGTTTGTGGTGCTTTTATGTATCTTCGAGATCGTGTACAGGACAGGTGTCCTTGGATGTTTGGCATTTAGGTATTCAAATTCTTTCTTGCTCAGGTAGCCTAGGTTGACCTCTTCAGTGGTGACATCAAAGATTTTTTGTCTGTTGTTTTCTAGAGGATTAGTGTCTAATTGTTTGCAGTGTCGTTCTTGTCTTATCTGATTTCTTATCTCAGTGTCGTAGTCTTCTCTACTTTATATGACTATGTCACCACCCTTGTCCGCTGGTTCAGGGCTTTACTTTCTTCTAGTGTGATGTTGTATGGAATGTATTTGTGGTCATTCTTCATACCATCTATATCTGTCAAAACTAATTTTTCAAAAGCTATCAGTTCCGGGGGCATCATGCCATTCGTGGGATAGAACGTAGAAGGGGGTTTTAGGTTAGTAATAGTCTTGTGTGTACTCATCTTTGCCCAGGAAATAAAAGCTTTAACCTTATTTTCCTAAAGAATTGGTAGATTTCTGTTTTGAGGTTAAAGAAGTTGGTGGGTTCTGTTATCACAAAGGATAATCCTTTAATGAGAATGGATATATCAGATGGTGACATCACATGTTGGGACATATTAAAAGTCGGGATATTTTCTGTTCTGTCAGGACTGGGACTCAATATGGCTGAGGGCCCCATTGGTAGTATTTGTTCCGTGTCTCTCGTTCCCCTGGATGTTGGTACCATGTCTTTGTTTTCCTCTTGCCTCCTCGGTCTAAAAAAGGCTGCCCAGAGTGATTGTCTTGGCGGCTGGGCCCAGGCTGGCATCTGAATCACTTGAACCTCCAGAGGACTCTGAGAAGGTGATAGGCTGATTTCTCTTGAACCTGCCCCAGGTATTTTGTCTATTCTGTCCTCCAATGGTATTATAATAATCTTCTTTCAGGCAGGGGTAAGCCCTTTCCTTTGAAAAGGACTTGATGTCCTTGCTCACTTTGTCTGCCTTCTTTTTCAATTAGAATGTTTTAAATGTGTCTATTGTTTTATTTATTTTGTCAAGGAGTAGCTTCGCCTCTGCTGTACTGTCTATACTTAGGAGGTTTTTTTCAAGGTTTTCTATCTCTTGTAACTCTTGTTTAGCGTGTTCTAGGGCAGTTTCGACACATAACACCATCCAGTGGCGCGTGCAGGTTGTGGATATGTTGCTAAATCCACCCTTAAATTTAGGATCCTCGCTAAAGATACCTGGCATGTGCGCACTTGTAACCTTTGCGGGATGATGCCTGCCCTTAGGTATTCACTTAGCATGCGTGCATGCAGTTCTGTCCTGACATGTTTTTTCTTTGCCTTCTCTATTTTATCTAGTAATTGCTGTCGAGGACTAGCGTTTCTTATTGGTTGTTTTGAAAATAAGGATGACCCACTCATTAGTTTTGCAATATATTCCTCTGTGTATAGTGGAGCTTCCTTGTTTGACATCCTACCACCCGAGGGCGCTACGAGTAACACCCTATAATCTATAGGGTAAAGTAAACAATCTCGATATTGGTTGAATCCCTTGCGGTGCAGCCATGGCTCTAAATACTGTGAAAGGAACAAAGGGAACCCTACTCACTAGGAGCCTGGGTATAAAGTTTTAAGAAAACAACAGCGGCTCCTGCGGATAAATATATATCTTTTTTGATAAGTATGAATCACCAACAGTTTTGTTCGGACCTCTCTCAAAGCCCATACGACTTCAGTGAGACATTCCCTTGTAATGCCTGGAGCCTTGCCCTGCCGAGGGATTGTGACTTCCATTTTGTACACTAAGTCAGAAGGGAGAATACCAAACTGGGCTGTCTTGCTGTTGTGTCCAACCTCAAGATCCATTCGGTCAGCTTTAAAACGTTAAGGTGTGCCTAGGTATTTGTGTACCTTGGGATATTGTTGGCACTTTTATCCTTAACATTTTTAAAACTCTTTCCTCTGGCTTTCCTCTTTGGATTTTGGTCATTTTGTTGATGTTTTGCTCTTTAAAATGTTCTTGATTTTTCTAGTTTAAATTTATGATTTTTATTGTAGGTGTTTCGCCTTCATTACTGTTTCAGTAACACATACTTTCTTTATAAATTGCCCTAAGTTAAGTCTGTCTGCTCTGTGCCATTGCTAACTGTGGTTTGAACTCTGGTTACTCTATTGACTTTTGTAGCAAACCCTAACATATTAGTGTTGTTATTCCTCAAGGCGGGGTGACAGCCCACCAAAGATTATAATCTACTTTCTTAAAGAACTGAGGGCAAAGGAGCATCCCTGAGTCCCACTTGGACTGCTGTGTTGCAAGGGCCTAGAAGCACAGCAGAAACATAGGTTTTGTGTTGGGGCCACACAGGAGCAGCAGCAGATCCCCCCCCCCCCACCACTCCCTCAGCGATGCTAGTTTAAAATTCAAAAACAGCAGCTTAACTCTTCCAGGTCCTTGGATTCTTGATCTTTGGAGGATTTCTTTAAATCATTTTATGCACTTGGGAGCGGACACTCAAGACTTTTTGTTGCAGGTTCAGAAATGTTTTGTTGTTAGGTTTGTAATGTTATTTTATATATCAATTTGAAAGGAAAAGGAAGAATGCACTACATATAATAATAATAGAATGTTAAGTGCTGTATTAAGAAGATCAATAAAACTGTGCTTTGATGCACACTGTATGACATAATATTGGAAAATAGCTATTGTGTAATATTTTAATGTTGTGTAAATTGGGTTGTAGTTATGCATCTGTATTGTAATGGTGACGGCCTGTTAGAGACAATAATCCTGACTTTAGTGACCTCACAAAAATATATAGTGTACAAAATATGCAAGGGTTCTGTGGTTTTAAGTTTAGAGTTTGCTGGTGTGTAAATTATTTGAGGTGCCAATGGGACACCGGATACAGGGTACCTTGAGGGGGTCAGATGGTCTGTGGAACCAGTCTTTAGTATGCAGCCCTTGTTGGCTGTGAGATCCTGCAGAGGATGCCACCTAAGTATTTCCAACTGCCATCCTGTACCTATTTGTAAATTGTTTCTTTGAATTTCAAAGTATGTGCAATTAAATATTTTAGCTTTTTATAAGATAGAACACTGACTGGACAGTGTAAAGTACTAGAAAGGGGTGCAGGATTCCCAGTAATATTTATTTTGGTCGTATTACTTGATAATGACTCAGATCCTCTTCAACTAAGAACACATTGTCTGGTAATATTAAGAGAAGCTGGTCTGGAAGATATTTAAATTTTGAGGGAAGAAATAATCTCCAGTGTGCTAATGACATTTCTCTGCAAACCTGTGCAAAACCCAACCTTAAAGGTGAGGTTGAAGACCTAGAAGTTGAGGACAGGATTTAATCAATCAAACCACACGCCACTTGCTCTACTTAGCGAGATTTGCTGCAAGACTTAACATAGACTTTCCATTGCACTGATGTATTTATTAACAAAGATTAGATTGTGCAAAAAATGGTATACTCTGTGATGCTGTACTCACTGCAGACCTCTGTCTAATCCCTTCATTCCATTGCCTGTTTCTGGTTAGCAGGGGGACTCATCCCTGCATCAGTAACAGACTTGGTGGGTATCATTATTGTCCCACCTCTTGTCTCAATCTTCAACCATGAAAATGATTCCTCCATGCTACTTGTAAATCAAGCAAGACGTGCTATATCTACATGGCTGCAGAGCCATCCATTGCCAACACCATGCAGATAGGTTATACAGAATATTAATTCCTTGTTCCACTGTCTTAAAGGCAACAATTCACAAACTGCTAAATATTTAATGTGGTGAACATCAGTGTAACTTTCAAGCAATGGGTCTTACATGTATGATGAAATGAAAATGCATGTTGACCTGACCTGGACGCAGAGGTTCTGGGCAATCTTTAGTTTCTTGCTGAGATGCCAATCATCTTTCTTTTGGACTTTATCATTTAAGGTCATCGAAGGCTTACACATGAATGGTGCCCTATCATTTGGAAATTAAACTAAATGGCAAATACCCCAAAATAGAAAACCATAACTCTTTAGTAAATAACATCTCAGTTATGCTTCTCAGTGTGTTTAGCACTGTGAGCCTCATTACAAGTTGTTGGTAAAATGGGACTGTAGAAATGGCCTTCTGGTGGATCACACCTACAGTTTTATCCCTTCCTCATCTCTTTTTGCTGAATTTGTTTTTGCTTGACTTAGGACTCTGTGCACTTCACTCCTGCTAACCAGTGCGTAAAGTGCTTGTTTTCTCCCCTCTAAACATGGTATTATTGGTTTACCCCGGTTGGGCATATTTAATTTACTTGTGAACAACTTGCAGTATGGTAAGCGTAAACCCAGGGCCTTCCAGCACCTATAGTGTCACACACTTAAGTAGCACTATAAAGCATGCCAAAGGACTCCTATTGCAGCCTGAATGTAGTGGCACATTGTCTTTTCAACTTGTCATTTAAAACGTCTTGCCAAGCCTGAAACTTCCCTTTTATTACTTATAGGTCACTTCTAAGTTAGGCACCTGTTAGCCAAAAGGACAGGGTGAAGTCTAATCAAAAGGTAGGACATGTACTTTCAAGTTTTACACTACTGCCAAATACATATTTTTTACCACTGTGAGGCCTCTTCCACCCACAAGTCAACATTGCAGATTCTTTGTTACATCAAATAAGCTGCCTTTCCTAACTGGAAGAAGGTAGAGCTGTAATGTTTAGTACTTATGGAGTTGTAATGATAAATCATCATTAATGGTAAATTCACATTTATCATCACAATTTTAAAAATACCACTCTGAGAAAGATTGCACTTTTCTGCTCTTAGATCTCTGTGCCTGCAGCCTGTTTTCAATACCCAGCTCAGCTTTGTGCATTCCCTCAAGACAGCTCAGGGAGCATAGATGTGACAATGGCTAACCCACATCCTGATGGGCCATCCTGTGCAGGAAGGAGGGAGGAGAAGGCACTACCTCACACTTATACCTAAATAAGCTGTGTCCTGTCCCCACACAAGGGACTGCTTAACCCCCTGTAGTGATTTCGGAGCCAGGGCAAGAAGGGAGGATCTCTGTGCACTGGCACCGCTCTGTGAAAAACTGAATTTCTGATCCTTCCAGGATGCTCTGTAAGGATGAAAGACTGCTGTGATGCTGAAACACTGCCACTTTGCACGACTGCTGCTCGGTAATAACTGATTTCTTGCGGTGTGACTGGATTGGAACTGACACATCGTCCTGTTCCGTGGACCAGACCAGGTGCATCACTTTATGTACGTTGTTCGAAAACTGCACCTTCTTCAGAATTCCTCCCATATCTTTTGGTGATTGCCTGGACCTCGACCTGAAACTCCATATCACAATGACCCTCTCATCGGAGCCAACGCGTTATCACTGTTGAGTGACCAGTACCAGCGCATCCCCGCCGATGCATGCATTGCGCACCTCTGTACTCCTCAGCCTCTCCGTCGCCTAGATCTTCGGTGTTGAGACATCCCAGACTATGGTACTTTTACTCAATGGGCTTAATCTGGTCCCTGTAGTTGGCCTGTGCTTGATCGCAGTGGACCTGAGCATTTGATTTTCTCGTGGTCCAGCATTACCAGATATCCCTTTAGGGTAATTAGTGCTTTTTGTCGCTACTTTCACTTGATTCTTTAAAAAATCAATATTTTCTGTTTTCCCCAAATATATTCTATGTTTCTAAATTGGTTTGGAATTTTTCATGTGTTTCGGTTTTACTCTTTAACTGTTTTTGTGCTGTATAAATACTTTACATATTCACTCTAAGTTATAGCCAGACTGCTCTTGTACCAAGCTACTCAGGGTAGACCACAGGTTAATTTATGGACTTCATGTGGGTCATCCTCCAAGGGACTGCGGGTGTTGCTTGACCAGGGTTTACCAACAAACCTATTTCTAAAAGGGAGGTTTAATAATAGTCCGAAAATTTCCATGACCAGGTATCATTAACTAACCCTCTATCAGCCATTATGATTTTTACTGCCCAGACTCTGGAATACCACATGAGCTCCTGCTGTTACCATGTCATTTGCACACACACATTTATGGGCTTTTTCTGCTAAAAAATTCCATCTGATATAAACATTTGTGCTCAGGAATGTCATTGATATTATTGGGTGCAGTACTCTTGGGTAATATTGCTACTGAAAACCATATGGTAATAAGATGCTGTGCCAGGATGTAGTGTGCCCTTTGTGTTTTCTTGGACTTGAGCAGTCAAAAATAGTTTGAGTGTGTATCGCAGTCTGTTCTTATTTGTTATGTGCACGTGTACCAATGTACCAGAAACAGGATTGGAATAGCTTAGGAGCAACAATATAGGTTTTAGAATGCTTGCGGTCTGAGTATCAGAGAAGACATTAACTCAATTGGACTGGTGCAGGTAAAAAGCAGGTGTAATACCAAGGAACTGAATCCATTTAGTGGCACTGCAACATAACATTGAAGAACACGCCAACAAAACTAAAGAGGTGAATGTTTTTGGGGTCTAGAGCTGGGTGAAATGATCTCTGAAGTCCAACTTCTCATTGATGTTCAAACATGGAACACAGATAGACTTGCAGAAATCAAGCAGCCCTGCAGGTAGATGGACTTAAAAAAAACATGGAAGTTAGAGAACATCAGGCAACCCATATAAACATGGGGTATTAGTGGACAGGGTGTGCCATCAAACCTTTGATCCGCCGCCTTCATTATGCGGCAAGCATTCCCTCCTTTTTAAAAAAACAGAGCCCTTGTTTGCACTAATGATGGAAGACTTCCTCTCAAGGACCGAGAGAGTGAAGGTAGTTGTAGGAAATTGACTAGAATGGTCATCTCCCTTATTGCAAACTGTGTAAGGTGTAATGTCTTTTTTTCTATATGTCACCGCAAGGAAATCCAGGTGGTGAGGACCGGAAAAAAAATAATGACCCCCCACTCCATGGGCAAACTCTTTTCCTGGCAATGACTGATATAAATAAAATACATTACAATGTCCAAACTAAATAAGCAATCATCCATCAAACAGTTAATCAAGCCAAAAGTTTCATTACAAAGAATTGTAGGAAACTCTCTTTATTATTATTTCAATTTAATTGTCCTGTCTTTGTGACCATTAACAATACTTTAGAAGTATTACCACCTAAACCCCTGATCACTTCAGCCATTATCTCTGGGTCTACTATACAACACTGTTGACATAAATGTCTTGAATTTTGCTGGACATTTGATTTTCACCCCAGTTTACTTTTATGTTTCACTTTTGCGTCTTAATCGCCTGTGTCAATTTGAACAATTATGAACTTCGAAATCAAGCAACAAACTTTCCCCCACACTGTAGACACTCCACCTACTAGTGTGTTTGTTGCAGGGTATAGTTGCAAACTAAAGAAGTACCATCCTCATCACTCTAATCCCTATTTTAACAGCACCTTCTCATGACTGATGATTCTCTTTCAGAGGGCACCTGATGTGAATTCCGCCCCAGTCCTCTCCAGCAGTGGGGCTTCATGAGCTAGGACAAAATCAAGTTACCGGATCTGTTGATGCAGTTCAAACGATTTTTCATGTGTAGTTGTTTTGACCATTATAATGTTGATACTTGTTAAGGTACTATGTACCCACTTTTGATTTATTTAGAGATGTACAAATTAGGAAGCTGTCGATGGCCACCCCAGGCATGCTAACATCATCATTCTCAAGTTTGACATAATGGACTGGATGTGATTTTCAAGCTGTAAGAGCAGTATCAGGCTTCCTGGATCTGTCATTTGAAATGTGGCCTTGGGCAACATCGGTATAGATCAATCTATTCACCTCCAAAAACCATAGAAAAATTTGAATAGAAGTATTGAGAATAGATGTATTTTTCCTCTTTACTTGTTTGTGAATCTCAAGTATAAGCAGAATATGTTGCAGGTGGGTAAGATTCTGCCACATACAGTCCTTTTTTCAACCAGGCCATTGCTTTTGCTGTTATGAATGAGAAGACATATAGATGCAAATTGTATGCACTCCAGAAATGGGAAGCAGCGTAGTTTGCCAAGTGCTTGAGGGACTAGGGGAGAATTATCAGATAGGTCTCCATATTTTAATTTAGAAAGGAGATGAGGATTTCCTTTATGCAAATGCCAATGTGTGAAGCAAAGTTCATCAACAGTATCAAAGGTCATCTAGAGGTCATAGTGGAATAGCTTGCAGTGTTTAGTTGATATTCTTCAGCCACTTATATTTGGTATTTTTTTCCCACCTTCCTATTATTTGAAGATTCTGAAACCTAAGGGAGGCTCCTGGCCAAATATATATGAGAACATTACTGTGAGACATCTGGGTCACCATCAGACCAAGTGATGCACCACACAACTTCACTGATTTAGTTTCTTGTAGTACTCAACAAGTTGAGTTATGGGGAGTTTGAAGCCCGGAACGCAGGGGTGCAGGGAGGGGGGAGGTTGGGAGGGAATTTTCTTGTTTAATTTCAAATTGTTCACGGAAAAGGTTTCTTTGACAACATCAAAGAGAGCTGCAGAGATTGAGCAACTACCAAGTGATAATAAAGATGAGTACAAAATGGGAATCAGGCGTTAGAGTCCTCAGTTGGAATGTACATGACCTGGGAGATAAGATCAAACGTGGTATGGTCACCCAGTTTAATAGGAGATAAGCCCCAGACATAATCCTACTGCAGGAAACACACCTAATCAGTAACAAATGTATGGCCTTGCACAAGGGAGGATATAAGTTGGTGGCACACGTGGGTTTTACCTCTGGGTCGCGAGGAGTAGGCATTGTAGTCAAGAATACATTCACTTTCACAGTGCGGGACACTTGATCAGACTTATGTGGAAGATATATTCGGGTATTGGGCCTCTGTGGAGGGAGGACGGCCAGATTTGTCTCAATCTACGTTCCAAATGGCCTTCATACGGACACATTCAAAGACATGGGTATGATTCTTCTATCATTCAATATGGGCCTTCTAGTAATGGGGAGGGGCTTTTACGCAGTGATGTCCGGGGCGCTGGACCAACCTCCGCCAAGAGACATTAGACCTGCTCAGAGGTGGTTGCCGGACTTTCTCGAGTCCATGGGGCTGGTGGACGGTTGGAGAACGTACAATCCGGAAAGGGTCCAATTCACCCATGTTTCGGGAGATCACCGTAGACTGTTACGCATTGATCACATCTTGGTGCCCATGGCACAGGCACACACTATCCATGAGATTCATCCCCTGGGGCGAGGCATTTCAGATCACTCCGCAGTCCGGATGAAAGTAGGACTAGGTCAAATGAACGTTGGGAGTTTGGCCCCCATTAACTCATGGCATCTGAAAGACCCGGTCATCCAGAAGAATATTGCCAGTGTCACGGATAATTACTTTCAGTGAAATGAGGGTTCGGTCGATTACGCACAGACGCTATGGGAAGCTTACAAAATGTGTTTCAGGGGATAAACCCTCCCCTTGATTGCCAGAAATAAGAGGGAAAGGCAGGTAGACCTTGTGCAGGCAGAGGAAGAAGTATTAATAGCGGAATAAGTTTTAGCCTAAGCATTGACCCCCGAAAGACTTTACCTTCTGAAGTTGAGATAGGATTAGTTTAAAAGCATAGCGGAAGACAGAGCTCAGACACAGGGCAAAGAGGTCCAGAACAGGATTCACGAGCAAGGGGATAAGGCAGGGAGACTGATAGCATGGTTGGACAAAAGAGAGTGGGCGGCTCGCCTAGTACCTGAATTACTGGGAGGTGACTTCAGCCCCATAACAGACCCGCAGGCAATAGCGGATGCATTCGCGGACTATTACCGTACGGTGTATTGCATCACCGGTGGGCTCTCAGAGGATGAGAACAGTGAGCTACTCTGGGACCAGGCTGCCAGCACTCTCAGACGAACACAGGGCTTATCTCAACTTCCCGTTAACGGACAATGAGGTGGTGCAGGCAATCAGGGGAGTACACACAGGGAAGGCTTCAGGTCCGAATGGCATCCCCATTGAATTGTATAAGCTGAGGTCACACTAAATCACCCCCTATAGCCGCTCTATGTTGGCGGAGAGTAGAGATAAAGGAATACTACTGTATGATCAGTGCCTGACCAACATAGTCGTCATACTCAAAGAAGGCAAACCCAAAGCCATCTGTGCATTCTATGGGCCAATATCACTATTAAACGCCATGCCTAAAGTCCTCACTAAGTTGCTTCCTACGCACCTGATAAAAGTTATCAACACCCTGGTCCACCCTGACCAGTCAGGCCTCATGCCTCATGCCTCATTGTAACACTGCCCTCAATCTGCGCCGTCTACACGGGGTGCTTGGCAGAGCATCAATTATAACGGAACCTGCTATATTGGTGTAGATGGATGCCACCATGGCATTCGACATGGTCGAGTGGTCGTACTTATTTGCGGTGTTAAACAATCTAGGGTTTGGCCTGGAATTCAGTAGCTGGATCCGTCCTTTATACTCCGGCCCTATGGCCCGAGTTGTGGTGAATAACCATAGGTCCCTAAATTTCCAGCTGAGCTGGGAAACGCGCCAGGGCTTCCCCTTGTCTCTGCTTTTCTTTGCATTGGCACTGGATTCCCCTGGCGGCCTGGATCAGGCAAGATCGGGTGATCTGCGGAATGCGGTGGGCCTTTGAGTGGGAAGACAAGATATAATTGTTCACTGACAACATTCTTCTTTATATTACCACTCGAGAAGCCTCATTGATTGGTCTCCTCAACATTCTTGCAATATTCAGGAAATATTCTGGAATAACCATAAACTGGTCCAAGTCAGTAGTCTACATTCTTCAGGAAGACCCGCCCATCATACCACGGAACTGCCCGGTTTGGATAGTGAACAATGGCTCCCAATACCTCGGCATATACGTGACACCAAGCCCGAAGCTCCGTTTAGCCCGTAATTTCGAACCTCCCATACAGAGGCTGAAAAGCAATGTCAAACATTCGAAATCCCTCCCCCTCTCCTTGCTGGGAAAAGCAGTCCTTTTCAAAATGATTGCCCTGCCACGTTTTTTGTATGCTCTCCAGAATGCGATGGACCCATTCCCAGCGTCTTATTTTAAAGAAATAGAAAATCTCCAAAGGAGCTGCCCTGGGGCGGCAGGCACCGAATTGCGTTCTCCAAGTTAACCCTCAACTGGTGTGATGGGGCATTAGTCTTCACGATATACAGAAATATTATTGGGCATCCTATCTAGTGTCCATTAACGATGGGATTTACGGCCGCCCGGATGATCCCGGCGCCATGGATAGATGGTTGCTCCCAGGGGGAGAATACAACAGAGCACTGTACACCAAGCCTCGTAGATTTCCTCTCACTGGACCTACGTCATAGTCAATCTATGTATGGCAGGTGGACAATAAACACCTGAAATGGAATGACAAGCTCACTTTGGCTACTCCATTATGGCATTCCGAGAGGCTGGGGAGCCTTTGGAAATCCAAGAGCTTTAACAAATGGGACCTTATTGGACTTTCACAGGTTGGGGTGAGGGGACGGTTCTCCCCTTCAATTCTCTCAAACAGCAATATATCTTAGCAGACACAGAGCATTATCGGTATCTCCAGGTGCGGCACGTGCTGCTCACCCAGGTGCCCGGAAACACAGCACTGCCGGAAGCCTCCCCTCTGGAGGATAGATTGCTAGATGTGCATCTCTCAGAAAAAACAATTCCCTTAATTATAGAAAATTGATTAATAACATTGCAGACCCGCTACAAGCTCTAAAGGAAAAATGGGTCAGCTTAGAGCTCGATGACGAGGACTGGCGAGAGGCAGTTTCCTCCCCGCTGGAGGTTGCCATCCAGGCCAGGCTGAGGTTGACGCAGCTCAAAATATTGCATAGGATCTATAACACAACGGCTTGTTTGGTATAGATGAGTAAAGTAGAGAGTGGAGAGTGTAGAAGAGGGTGTGGAGACATAGGGACATTTATCGACATTTTGTGGAACTACCCATGCGTACAATCATACTGGCAAGGCATACACCGCACACTGCGGGAAGTCCTACGCCTAGACCTACTGCCCGAGGCTCAAAGGTGTTTACTTAATGTTTTAGAGCCTACAGATCTCAACATATACACTACACAATGGTCAACCCTGGCCTACATGATAGCGAAAAGAAACATGGCACAGCTGTCGTGAGGAAGCCAACCGCCTCAATTGAGAAGGTGGAAAGAATACATAGACTGGTGGATGTTTAGGGAGAAATCTGTCTATGTGGCCAGAGGGTGCCCAGGGAAGTAGAACAAGGTGTGGGGAACTTGGAATCACTACAGAGGAGATATATGTGCCTCGCCTTCTTGACAGACCAATACTGAAACTCTTGACAACCCTTGATATAGCTAATACAATCAATGTGACCTTTGTTGTTATGTAATTGATGGAAATATGAAAGCTAAGATAGAGGAACAAAGCAGGAATGTCCCAGTGCACCTGGCATGGTCTCATTGTCAGAAGCTGGTTAGATAGTTGGAAGTGTCCTGAGAGTGGTCACTGAGGGCCTTCAATGTGGAGAAGTAGAAGGATAAACTCAAGAGCAGTCGCCAGTGGCTGATTATCAATATCTTGATCCAAAAGTTCAAGGTGCATCTCAGATGGGAGGGAAAACATTTCTATTTGGTTCTAATACAGATTTGTTTATAATTGAACTGAGCTTAGTGGTGGAAAGTAAGTTATAAAACTGAAGGATTCTGAAATTCAAAGATCAGCCAGTGTTTGAGCATGTAGCAGTGTGTTACACTCTTTGTGTATCACATGTCAGCACAGGGGCTTTAATATGTAAAGGTTGTTGTTACATTTTAACTTGCCCTTTCGTACTTCCCTTAATTTTATATTCTACTTAATGTATGTATATTGTATTCTGCTTTTATGGCTGTAAAGCCAGAATAAAGTATTTTGACTGACTGACTGTAAAGGTTGGATCAGGCTCCCTCACAGATTGCTTCCCATCCTACATTTTACAAGAAGTCTTTGCCACCTGCCCTGACCCTCCGCTTGCGCTCCTCAACAACTCTGTCAGACTAGGCTCTGTCCCCGACTCCTTTAATATAGCTGAAGTCATCCCCATCCTGAAAGAACCCAATGCCGACCCTTCTCTGATGAGTAATTTTTGCCCCATCTCGCTGCTCCCTTACCTCAGTAAGCTTCTTGAAGCTCATGTCACTAATTTCCTCAGTTCTTTTATTGAACATTCACAGTTCCTTGATTCCCAACAAGCAGGATGTAGGCCAGCACACTCTAGTCATTCTGTCAGTCATGGATGAACTGAAGAGGGGGCAGACCATAACATCAGTCAGGCCTTGGGGCTCCTGGATCTGTTGGCCGCCTTTGACACAGTCGACCATAACATCCTGATCGGCCGTGCTGCAACGCTGGCCTCCAGGGGTCGTTCCTAAGGTGGATTTGCTCCTTCCTCAGTAACTGTCACCAGGTTGTCTGCCTTACCAACTTCTCTGCAGAGAAAGTTAGGCTGGCCTGTGGTGTCCCCCAGAGATCTTACCTCTCTCCCCTTCTTTTTAACCTGTACCTGTCTCCCCTGATCCGTTCTTTGCGCAAGAGTAAGGTCGCTGCTTTTAACTACACAGATGACATCCAGCTGGTGTTTGAAATTGGCTCTTCAGACAACTCAGTCAATAACTTTCAGTCTACCATGAGCCTCATTAGCGACTGGATGGTGGCCAATCAGTTAAAACTCAACCACGATAAGACTGAGCTGATCCTGACTGGAGGCCCATCTAACCCAGGGAACTATAACTTCTGCCCCCCCTCGTAGGCAACACTCCCTGTCCTGCAGAATCTGTTAAAAAGTCTGGGGGTTATAATCTGCAAAGATCTATCCATGAAGCCTCAGATTGGCGCTGTGGTGTCATCTTGCTTCTTTCACCTTCACAGAATTCGAAAGATCTCTAGATTCCAGAGGCCCTAACCCTTGCTCTCCTGGCCCTGGTCATCTCCCGCATTGACTATGCCAACTCACTTTATGTTATATCAAAAACAAGGGTGCCAGGGCTCGGGTTCAATTCACAACAGCTTTTTATTTAGCAGCTGTGTACCTTCTTTTCATAAATTCCGAAGGTTTGTGTATTCATTCATACATTTTCAAAATTTCAAGAGATTATTTACATTTTATACAAACATCAGAGGTTTAAACATTCCTTAAGCAGTTGAAACAATACAAACAGAAGTCATAAATGTGATACTTTGTGAAAAACAAATCATAACATTCATTTATAGTTACACTTAACTGTTTGAACAAAGAAGCAACTCAATTTGATACACCTATACTTATTTTTATACTAGTCCTAACGACCAAGCGTGCATGTTTGGTGGGACTAGACACATTGGGCCTTATGACTTTGGTGAAATCGCCCTATGTTCGTGTGCGAACCCTTAGAATTTAGGTTGCCTTTAAAACAGCCGAACAGCCAACAGCCGACGCGTTTCCAAACCCTTTGTTCTGTTTACAGGGTTCTTCCTCAGGGCTGAGCTGTGTACCTATGGTGTAAGATTGGGGAATATTTAGTATCTCCTCTTCTCAAATTTGTTTGACTAGTATACTGCATGAGTAAAAAATGGGGGGAGGTTTTACCTCTTCTCACGTGGATGTTCACTATCGATTTTGGGCACAGGGCATCTGATTATCCTTCGGTGTCACCATTGCCTAAACAATGAATTAAAGGATAATATTCTGATAAGTTTTTTATCTTTAAAATACATGCTGTCACATTTTGTGTCCTTTTTAAGAATTAGCCGGCACTTACTTGTTCTATATTTCAGAGTGCTCAAAAAGTTGAGTTATCCGTTTGTGGGGATCTTTTTTGGTTCTGCGATGCTTAGTTCTGTTGGGATGAGAATTTGTATCAGTCCGTGTGTGAAATTGACTGAGCACTCTGAAATATACAACAAGTAAGTTTCCTCCGTGGTTACACATTAAGCCAGCATTAGTATCCTATCAGAAGGAGAATCCTATCTGATCCCAAGCCAGGATCTTTGGGTGGTTACAGTGCCAGGGTTTCAACCATCGATGCACCAAGGAGAGGATTCCCTCTGAGGTACCCCAGCGCTATACATGTCTGAATATAGAGGCCAGTGGTACATAATCAGCATGGCAGAGTAAACACTACTATGTACAGTGCCTCCTTGTATTCTGTGTCCCAGGGAGGCTGACATGAGTTCATCCGCTTCAATATTACAGTGTTCCTCTTCATGGCAGGTACTTGTAGAGCTTTAGGAATGTGTCTACTGACTATTACTACGGTGGGGTGGGACTGCATCAGAGGTGTGAATAATGCCCTCACAGCTTCTTGGCAGGTACGCACCGTGATTCATCACTATAGACCTGGGTCACTGGTATGTAGAATAAGTCACAGTAATCTCAAGAAACACATCCTTTCAGGCTATACGGTTGCAGAGTTCCACCTGTGGAAAAAACACACAGACAATAATCACTTATTAGCAATGCTGCTACATAAATATTTTCTCCAACTAGGAAAGAAATCAGGCCCATCCTGGTCCAAAGTTTCCAAGATCTCAGATTGGCCACTAATACACACACTGGCAGCTGTTGAAAACTGTCACAAAATGTTTATGCATGTGCTTATGGTGGGAAATAGGAGCACTGCATGGAACAAGGGCACTGTTACCCCGACTGGTAGGTAATTATTTCAACTGTACATTGTCAACTATAAATATAAATCTCCCACTTTATTTAAGGGAGATTATCTAAGGAATCTTTATATTTTTCAATGTTTTTAAAATCTTTGTTCTTTTACCCTAACGATTTAATGTTAATGTTAATGTTAATCAGCATTTATTGAGCGCTCGTACGCCCGGAGGCTTCATGGCGCTATAGGAAGGAACAAGGCGCGGCAGTCAATTAGTAGAGATGAAGCAGCTCAATGATGTGCCTGAGAGAAGAGCCAGGTCTTCAGGGAATGTCTAAAGCTGAGGATATTGTCACTCAGTTTTAGGTGAAGGGGAAGAGAGTTCCAGAAGGCAGCTGCAAGGTGGTCGAAGCAGCTGCCTCCGAGACGCTTCCTCTTGTACGGAGGAACAGTCAGGAGGGATTTATGGGTGGACCGGAGGTTGCGGGAAGGGCTGTATCTTTTAAATAAGTCTCTAATGAATAGGGGGCCAATGTCATGTAAAGATTTAAATAGGATGCACCCGGCTTTGAAGGCCACGCGTTGCTCAACCGGCAACCAGTGTAGCTGTTTCAGGCCAAGTCTGACTGATTGCCTCCTAGGGATGTTCAAAAGAAGTCTGGCTGCTTGGTTCTGAACCAGCTGGAGGCGTTTAAGCTCTCCAGTTTGGAGCCCAAAGTAGAGACTGTTGGAAAAGTCCAATCTGGACAGGACCAGGGAGATGACGATCTGTGTGAGGGCAGCTGAGGAGAAGAAACAGGCAATTTTTTTAATTTTCTTCAACTGGAAAAAGCTGGAAGACACAACTGCTCCAACCTGTTTTTTTAGGGAGAGATCCTCGCTGATAAAGATACCTAGGCTCTTAACCGAGGATGACTTAGATGGGGGGGGCCCATGCTGGAGGGCCAGAAGCTGGGATTCCAACTAAGCATACTCTGTCCAGGCAAGACCAGTTCGGTCTTGCCTGGGTTAAGTTTCAAATGATTGCAGCTCATCCAACTCAGAATGTGGGACATGGTGTTTTGAAATTCTACCACAGAGTCCTTGGTGTTCAAAGGAAAGATGAGCTGCAAATCATCAGCATAGTTGAAGATGGTTACCTTTGCTTTCCTGAGGGAGTATAAAAGAGGGCGTAGGTACAAATTAAAAAGCAGAGGAGATAACGAGGAGCCTTGAGGTACTCCGCAGATGGTGGATATAGTAGGAGCCGTGAAGGAGCCCAGTCTGACCGATTGAGTTCGGCCAGTGATGAATGAGCGGATCCAGCTCAGCGCAGGGCCCCTAAGGCCTGCCTGCTCGACACGGTCGACTAAGATTGAATTGAATTGAATTGAAAAATAATTTATAATGCGCAGAACAATAACCCGCAGGTATCAAGGTGCCTAACAGAACCGTGTCGAACGCAGCAGAGAGGTCCAGTAGCACCAGAGCCTGATGGATCCCTTCGTCCGCGTTCCGCCTCAAAGTATTCTGCACCGAAAGAATGACCGCTTCAGTAGAATGGCAAGGACGGAAGCCAGCCTGATTAGGTGCAAGATACTCTGATTTTTCCAGAAATGTGGAAATGCTGTCACAGACGTGAGACTCCAGAAGTTTGGCACAGTATGGCAGCAGAGATATGGGTCTGTAATTGAGCAGGTCTAGCGGGTTGGCTCCTGCCTTTTTTATAAGGGGGATGAGGAGGGCTTTTTTAAAGTTGTTTGGGACTTTACCCTGTGTAAGCGATCCGTTCAGCATGGAAAGTAAGCCCCCGGGGATGCTGGTACCCACTTCTTTCAGAATGTGAGGGGGGCAGATGTCATCAGGGGAGCCGGATTTGACCTTTGTAAGGAGTTTGGATAAGTTGGCACTTTCAATAGGGGGATAGGAGTCCAGGGTAGCAGAATTATGAAAGGTGTCTGCGAAAAGAAGAGGAGGCTGAGTGGTAGGGATACTTTGTTTAATGGTACAGATTTTATCGAAGAAGAAGGAGTTTAGTGAGTTGCAGAGCTCCTGGGTGGGGACCATCGGAAGAGAGGTTCTGTCACTGGTGCTAAGATTTTCCACAATATTGAACAATTCTCTTGATTTATTATGAGCCTTGAGAATTTTTTCCGAAAAGTAGTCAGTTTTATGTTTCAGAATAAGCTTTTGGTAGTCCTTACGAGCCTTACAGTAGTTAGCCCTGTCTTGTTCAGAGTAGGCTGTTCGCCACTTTCGCTCCATTTGACGGACTTCGAGTTTAAGGGTTTTCAAAAGAGGTGTAAACCACCTGTGAGCGTCGTTGGGGCGAGAGCGGGGAAAGTTGGTACAGGGAGCATGAGCATCAGCTGCCTGGAGTAGCCACCCAGAAAAGGCTTCTTCCATTTCTTCGATGTCCTGATCAAGTGAGGGAAGGGAGGAGGTTAAGGATCCAATAAAAGCGGGGATGTCAACATTCTTCCAAATTCTAGTTTTTCCTCCTAGCTGGGGCAGGGGCTTTCTACTTCTTTCAGTGGTCATGGTGAAGTTGATCAGAAAATGATCCGACCAAATGCAGGGCGTGATGGACTTAATAGCCAAGGAGATGTTTTGAGACCAAATTTGATCTAGGCTATGCCCTTTATCATGAGTTGAAAGGTGAATATGTTGGATGAGGTTCATGTCTAGGAGGGTCTCTTTCAGCGTAGCTGCCTGAGAGTCAGACTCAGCAGAGTCCAGCCAAAGGTTAAAATCTCCCAGCAGCACGATTTTATTGTGGGAAATTATCAAGGGGGCAAGTTGTTCTGCTAGGGATGCCGTGAAAGTGGGCATATTTTGAGGGGGGCGGTATATGAGGATCAGAAGTAGTGATCCAGTATTAGTGTCCAATTTAAAAATCAGGTCACATGTTAATTCAACTGATTTCCAAAACCCAAGAATGCTCCCTTGTTTTTGTACAGATGTTGCAATGATTTGTACCTCATTCATAACAGAAAATAAAACTCTTTTATTTTTTTTTAATATCTTTTTATGCTACCTCATCTTGGTGACGAGCTCATCAGCGTGAGTTCACAAAAAAATATATCCTTATGGTTCATCATACTGTTATCCTCTAGGCTGCCAGTGATGCAAAATGAGAATAAATATGAACCGTCTTTCCCCACACCTTCCAGAGATCGTTGGACCTGGGACACTATCAATAATGACTGGATCCCTTGCTCATAAAAGGGATTCAGCTAGCCCATTGTTGGTCTCCTTCCTGCCTCTCTTTTATAGGCCAACCCACTGGAGTATCAGGACCTGAGATGATGCGCCTTTATTTTTTGACGCTACTGCACTACTTGTCTTGGCCTGGCTGATTCACACTTTCCTGCATTGGCAGCCTGCCGGGCAGCTACACTGTCTGACCCTACCTGTACTGGCCAGTGATTGATGTCTCTCACCTGCCTCACACCACTGTGCACCTGGGCCTTGCCTTCTTTACATCTTTTACTGAACCCGGCTCCTAACACAATATTCTCGTATAAATCTTCTCACCAGCTACTTTTCAAGGGTGTAGTGGGGAGGGGAAGAAGTTGGCCTCTACATCACCATCACCAAACAAAAACCCTAGATGCCATATAGGACACCATATTGGGCAGCATAAGCTTTTTTCAAGCCAAAGTGGAAGGGTTGCAAGTCAACGCAGAAGACTGATTGGTGCACCTGGTACTGGACAACAATCCCAAAAATATAAGTTGACCTTGAAGACTGGTCGCCCCACCTGAACATCTGCTAATATGGAATACCAGAATATCTAGAATGCAAAGACACCAACACATTCTTTTTGAATCTTTACTTTAGCCCCAACTGGAAAGTCAGAGGGCACATTGCATTTGGCCTTATACTACTTACTTCTCTACTGTATCCACCAGACTTCCTCTGCTGATAGCCTGTTTTTTATGTCATGCCCAAACCCTTCTTATTTTACAGGATGCACATCACAGTGGACTTTTAATCAGAGACCAGCACTAGAAGGAAGGTATTTCTAGATATATATCTGCCCCTGGGACATTGGTTTGTGCAGTGAGACCTTCTAGAGGACCACAACGTTAATCTTGATGCTGATGTTAACGTTCCTGTTTGTGATAGTATTGACAGCCATGGTTCTGGTAAAATTGCTTTACTTGCCCATGTCTCTGTTATTGCACTTGTTCTCCTACCTCGGGTTGGAAGCCCTCGTCTCTTCCTCATCTTTATGAATGATCTCTATATATCATCATACATTGACAGTTTCTCGTCTGCCATCTGTCTAGTTGACCTGTCTAGTTGACCTGAAGTTAAAAATACACTAATGTGCCAAGACCTACTTGAGACCCACTGTATCCTTTTTTCTCCTCTCTCCCCCAGTCATGGCACACTGACCATACTTATCTCTTAAGCGCATGACCATCTTGAGTGCCCCATGCTCTCCGATGTCTCCCACTTGAACATACATTTACTACTTATACCCTTGCCACCTTTTTTTACTTTGTCTGTTCTGCATTTTATTGGCTTAACCTCCCTGTGCCAAATCCACCTGATCTGCCTACCTCCCTCACATGCCCTTAGATAATGTTGGGGTTCAGGCTCCCCTTCACTTGCACCACTTCTGTGCACCCACAGCACCTCACAAATACTGTGTCTTGCGTCCCTTCTGCCCATGTCCTTGACCCTGCACACTCCCTTCCACACCTCCTGCTCATTGGTACTGTGACACCACCACAGCAGTCCACTATCAAAATACACTTGCCTTCCTTCTTACTGCTGTATACTTCACCAGCTTCACTTGCTAATGGTCACTACCATAGCCCACCACCCCATTACTATCATCACGCTCAACGTTAATGTGCTGCACTCATATTAAACAGGAAAAGATCGGAGCACTGGCATTAGCTCTTTTTGAAAAGACACAGCTTTCAGCAAGGGAGGCATAGAAACTCATTGGATAGGTGGGACGAGTACTCTAAACCAGTTGTGCCCCTACCGTACTCAGTGACACTAGTGTCATTCGGAATTGCCTTCCATGTAATTTTCTAGAAAACTGGTCAGACGATGAGGCACAATGGGCCATATTTATGAAGCCAATTTGCAATAGCAAACGCTGAAATTCGCAGAATTGGAGCGTTTGCGATCGCAAATTAGCAGTGTGAAATGTAGCAAACAAAAACCCCCTTGCAAAAAAAGGAATCACACATTTTGCGATTCCCCATTTTGCAATTGCATTTAAGGAATCGCACAATGCACATTGGCACCCTTGAAATTGCATTCTTAATTTGCGATTCTCTATTTGCTCCTAGATCATAGGAATGAATGGGAAGGTATTCCTCATTTGCAAATCTCAATTTGCAATTCGCAAATAAGGAATATGTGGGATTCTCAAAATTATTAGCAAATCCAACATACATTGTATTTTGCGATTCTCAAATTGTGATTTGCTGAAAGTCTCAATTTGAGAATCACAAAATTCTATTTTCATACGTATGGTCCAATATGTGTTAGCAAGCTCTTGACTGGCACTATGGTGTTCAGCATGGCTATGTCTATGATACTAAAAGTGACATGTCCGCCATTCTTTCCCACCTCAACTGCCCCATCACTGAACTCTGCAAATCCCGTATCATATTGGCAGAGGGTATTTCTCAAAAGATTGTAAACAATTGGTGGCCTTCTGTTGGTAGGAAATGAACATTCGCCATACAAAAAGTGGCTTACTTAACTTGAGCTCTGCCGAATACACGCATAGGAGAAGTAAAACTGACTGTTGTGGGTTGTGTGTGTTATTCTTAGGAAGTGGTAGCCATATCACTTGCATGCTTCAGCAGGTGTGTGCATCGTCTTTAACAGGATGAAAATGAGCCTGATGACCTGGTTTTAGTGTAGGTTAGCAGCAGCTATCTGGATACTGTGATACATACATTCCATGGGTCAGATGTATCAAACGTTGATGCGACGCAACTCAGACAGACAACTTCAAAAGATATGGCGCATGCCTTGCTCTCTCTCAGGGAGCCTAGTGCCAGAGTAGTTACCCTTGCTTCATGGTGCAAGAGTGCCTGCATTGGAGGCAGGATTGTTTTTGTGAATGAGGGGACACCATTTGAAGGTGCTATCCTCTTTGTAAGTGTGCTGTTGAATGCAGCACATGTGGAAGGAGGAAATAATGAGTGAAAATAATGATTTTCATTCTTATTGTGCCTTCAAAGGAAAGCCGAAGGCTTTTGAAGGTTTCCCTTGTTTACCAGACTTGGCAAATCTGAGATTGACCACACTCCATGGGTGTAAATTTAGCATCAACTGTCTTAGATTCCATTTGGCAAACACTCTAAATCTTAGTCTTGGGTTAGTTTGCCTCCGACCCTGTACAGAATTCCATTGCTTTCTTGTCTAGGTTTGCGCTATACAAATACCACATCATCATGGTAGATTTGGTCAATGGGACATGATTTCTACTTTGTATTTGATGCAACTGAGCTCAATGAAGGTGGATTCTATGAAAAAAAATGAAAATGAATTAGCGTCAACAGCATTTAGTTTGACAGAAAGGACCAGCAACCAAGAAGATCGGTGCAGTGGGAAATTTAACCCATATTTATGAAAATCAGTTCATCTCACTAGGTATGACTGCTTTTCCGGAAAAGATGGTGCAGGTGTCCTGCTCCCCGGTGCACTGAACTTCTCCAGTTGGTGTGCAGGAGCCAGATGACTAGTCAGTGAAACACTCATCACATTTATAGCCATTCGGGGTCTCATCCAAGGCAGGCACTGAAATAACAGAGAACATGATTTGAGAAGCCTACTGGATAAAGTCTTCCATCCTAATAACAGTAGCATTAAACACTGCACTTTGTATGAAAATGAAACAAATGGTATTTTCAACTCATGAGACACAGATTTTTTTACTTAATTTTGTCCAGAATAGAAATTCTTTTTCAGTGAGTGTTGTAGAATAGTGTGAATTTTGGTAAATTACTAGACCTGTACATTGTGTCACTCATTTACAAGAGTTACCGACTCTGGAGACCGGGACGACTAGGCGGACGGCTCAAACTAAAACCGATCAAGGTGAGAAGCTCGCCCTAAACCTTACCAAAAAAGCGATTATTTGGGAGTAGCTCCTAAAATCTCGGAAGAATGAATATGAATATATACTAGCGACCTTGATACACACCAGGCGCTTGGAAGAGTCTCCTCCAAACATTGCGTATAATCTGCACACTACCATCAAATCCTCTAGATGGTAGAGCTGAGGTGAATAACACGATAAGGATTATTCCACTCCAGGATCAAGACTGGCACGGCAAATTGAAAATGCTTTAATAATTTACGAAGTTTTTAACCATAGTCCTGAGGAAGGTGTTCTACCCATCTAAAGCACCGAAACGCGTCGACAACACTGGCTTTTTAAATTGTCTTTATATGTTTTTATTTTGTAATGTTTGGAAGAAAGATAATATGTTTGTAATCGTGTGACAAGAAAATGTTTATGTGGAATTATCTGAATCACTTGATATAAAAAATTGTTTCTTCTTTTTAAATAAATGTGAGATTTTGATACAATCTATGGTCTGTTGATATATGTGTTACTGAGGAGATTTAAGTTCGTTTATACAGGTGTCTTGCTTTACTAGTTTGATTTATAAACAACTACATTTAAAAACCACAGAAAGGAACCCCCACCTTTTTTTGCTATATATCTTCCCAGTCCTTTCTGGGTCTACTAGGGAAAACTCTCTTCTGTTTTTGCTTTACTCATTTACAAGAGGCCAACACTGTCACAGCGTACCTTTTTAATGACTCTCTGGTGGCGCGGGACTCTCAATCATATCTATGAGGCTTGGCTTTGCATGGCCTCATAGATTTAGAGTAAGGCAAGGCTGTTCAAAGCGCTGCCTTGCCTTACTTTACATCAAGGAGGCGTTCCATGAGTGTTGCTGTGGGTGCTCCCACTCAACAACCATGGAATTGTACACTGTCCCTGATTTTCAAAATCACGTAAACCTGGGGAAGCACCAAAAATGCCTTCCCAGAGCGTTATTCACCCTTTCAATGTTTGCTGCCTTTTACATCAAGCATAGAATGAGTAAAAGGCCTCATGGTAGTTTTTGTGCAGGAAGGTGCCCCTTTCTGCATAAAAACAAGTGTGCCAATAACACAGCCACGGTTGTACCATGGTTCCCTGTCTGGGAGACTTGAGGCAAAAATACACCCGCATATCAGCCTTGCACCAGCATGCAATGTACCTTTGGGTTTTAAGGGTACCTATAGTGGAAGAACCTAGAATTAGACTACATGCCTTAGTATGGTTGCCCTAAACTCTACTGCATGATACTTGATTTTAAATAATGACTTAGGTCTTTTAAAACAAACTTTTAAAATGTTAACATTGTTTGGGGGAAATGACTATGAAGATGTACAGCGTACCTTCAATTTGAACCTGAGTCAGTTATTGCCTGCACATCACAGGGAGGACTCAAGTTGCAGAGGCTCCATTTTACTTCCTTCATTTCATCTTGCACTTAGCATTTTGTCCCCTCCCCTCCCAGAGGAGGAAGGCCCATATCGAGATGTAGACTGATCGACCTCTATATGTCACAGGCTCATTATCAGAGGAGGGAAAGGAAGCACAAGGGGGGTTATCTCTATATGGCAGAGGTTACTATACCACACCATGCATTTAGTTTATTTAGATTCTGTCTTAACTTGATCCCATTGATGTTGGGTTAAACTGGCAATACATTTCTGTGTGTCTATATAATAGCCATATGCCCCAAAATGATCTTCATGTTTTATTTTTCTCTGGGTTCTATCATCAGGAAAGACAGAATTGTATTGTTCCGATTTGTAAAGCTCACCATTTAAGGTCTTGTCGTGTAGCATTATACTTTTTTTTAAATCACTTCCAAACTCTTTGGTATGCTTCTCTTTGGCATATTTAGTATGGGCATGTATGAAAAAAGGAGGCAAGTGGACCTGTAAATAGCTGACAGGATTACCTACTTAGTTTTATCTTTATCAATTGTTTTAATTTGATGATGTATATATGGATGTAATAGCCAGTACACTATATGGTTTGGGATCATTTCTTTTACTGAACCATTTTAACCAATGAAATTTGATGTACTTGTTATAATCGTATGCTTTTAAGATTGAATAAAGATTTTAATTGATTTGCAAATAATACAAACTCGGTACAGGTGATCACTTGTTCTGCAACTGGAAATTCCACACTGCTCAGGTAAAGCACTTATGTTGTAGCTGAAAGCATTTTAAAGAAATTTACACAAGTCTTCCCAAGCCTTGTGCTTGTAATTACTCCAATCAAGGATTGTTTCATTATAGATTTACCGAAGGTTCATGATCTCAGTCATGTCTCAAGCAAAAATTTAGTAGTGGAGAGAAAGTCAGAATATGCACTCAAACAAGCATGATTTGAACACTTATGTTTCTTTTAAGTTATTGGATCAATCTTTCAAGATGTTAACAGGTCATTGATAAAGTTAGAACTAGCTTGAAAAACTTTGAAAAGAATAGATTGAGCAAAGATCTTCAGTCAACATTTTATTAAAATATTGGCTCACTATTTTGTTTGTCAAAGTGTCAACTGTAACTAATTCCTATTTTTTAAATAGTCCATACTCAGCACTACTCAACACAGATTGATTGATCAGTTATTTCCAGAGGGTTTGTGAAAGCTTGAAAAGGGTAGGGTAGGGTTATTGTATTATGATTATTTGGGGGTTAACCTCAACATAACATTGATTGATTTAGTGATGTATAAGAACCAAAGTCATAATCAATCACACTCTGTATACTCCTAGTATCAAAGGTATAGATATTACCTGAGCCAATCAAATTACTTATAGACTGTTACCTATAACTTGGTATTTGTGAATTGCGCACTAATCATCCTAGGGTCTCGAGGTGCTGGGGGCCATTGGGGAGATTAAACGAGCTATTGCAAAGAGTCATATGATCCTGAGCTGAGCTGCCTCCAGTGCTGGGGAACAAACCTTGAGCCCTGGGCTCTGGAGTCAGCTGCCCTGGCAGTTGCACCACACTTCTCCCCCTCTTGGAGGCCTTAAATAAATTAATTAACTGTCAGCACTTCCACTAATCACTCTCCTTGCTTGCACTTAATTTTGAAAATAGTACAAGGTCGAACATCATCAGACCCAAATTCTGGGTAGAGATTCATTTCCCCAATTAAATGGTGAAATCACCAGCAAGGATGACACATGCTTGAGGAAGGAATTTAAGATGTTGGAACATTTTTGTTGTAGAATTTGACAGGCAGGATAATACCCTTCTTTGAAAAGATCAATTAATGGGTTTGCAGATTTCTTTACACAGTACAATGGTCTACCATGGAACAAATAAAGGCTCTAAAGACCCAAATAATGTGTCAACCTTTAGATCTTCCTGGAAAAGATGGGATAACAGGCAAATGAGGAGGTTCTATCCTTAGACAATATCTTTGTAGTAGTACAATGTCATAAGAATTTATACATTTTAACCAATCCATATTTTGCAACTTAGAGTCAATGCCATGGCAATAATGTAATATGATTGTTAAAAGAGTCCCTTACATTATCACCTCCTAAATTAAACTCAGCACTATCCACTTATGGGGTCACTAAATGGAAAGCTTCCTTTAAATAACTCAGTACAAGAGTACACTTAATATTATGATTAGATGACAGGCTAATTGACCATCAATCATATGTATCCAGCAATAAGGAGGAAAATTCATTTTCTATCCAAACATTATATTTGTCAGAAAGAAAAACATTCAAAGTAAGTGGTTTCTTGGAAAACTGTGACATAACAGGTTTGAAGAAATAGCCTAATGTATAACACACATCCCTGAGTTGGGGATGGAATCAGAAATCAACATTACAAATGTTACCTAGAAAAGAACTGTGTCTGAATGTAGGAATTACACAAACCCCATCACTTTCTTTTTGGGAGTTTCTGATACAGCTTAATTGCCTGGTGATGAAAACGTTGTGAAAAGTAACCCTGAGTGAAATTTAAATAAGGCAGGTCTAATTCAAATAGTGATGCTGCAGTTTTTGTAAAAATTGGATAGAAACGCAGCATTGAGAGCAAAAATGGAGAACTAACGCATAGGAACAACAAAAAATCTTGAGCCGCTGATATTCACAATGGTTTTGTTTTTGTACTATTTTTAAAAACAAAATATTTACCTTGTTGTGAGAAGTCTCTTCTTTTTTTTTTTAGTCATGAATGGTTTGGCCCTTAGCATGTTTTTATGAAGTAGCTAATGTGTGGGGTAATGCATTGCGAAGTCAAGGCAGAACAATCTTTGTTGCATTTTATGTTGTTTGTGCTTTTAATTATTATAAATTTGTTCAACTGTATATCAAACCTTTCCTAAAAACTTTAGCTTTTCACCATTGTAGAGCAGCCTTATCTGATCTCCAAATGTTAAATATCCCTGATATTTGTTTTAATCAATCAATCAATACAATTTTATTTCAGCCAATGTGGCCATAAAAGTAAAAACACACTTTTATACATTTCATTAAATTCAAGTCCATTCTACATAAAACAGTACGTATATGACATATAAATGTGGTGTACAAACATTCAACATTGGAATCAGACCTCTCCTACTGCCCGTATTAAAGTGCATGTGCGGTAAAAATGTATACTACCGGGCATAATAAGCCTAGGACTCTGGCCCACTGAACAGCTATTTTAGTACCTTTTTGTAAAGTGCTTGTGTCTGTCAATTAAAAACAGTGGATGTAAACATACACCCATACCTTAGGACCACAAATCTGCTTGTTGGTATTCCTTTGTGCTTTTTACATAACATCAGACAAAAAATACATCCGTAAATGGTTAAAATAAGCTCGTAAAATGTATAAATATTATGTACAAATAAAAATGTCCTTTTTCGAAAAGAATATTTCACAGCTGAAAATCAACAAGAATCCTTGGAAATCAGCTTCATTATTGCTTTTCGAGTACACCACAATGCGAATAAAAAACCTGCTACTGAAAATGCTACAGGGATGCATGTATCGTATTTCAGTTTTCTGAAAGCCTCTTAACAATGACTGGTTCCCAGATTTCTGCATAACAGTATCTGCCACCGTTTCTCACCTTCTTAAATCCAGGATAGAAGAGAAAGACATGCTGTTCCGACTCATGTGCATGATTACAGGCCGGGCATCCCAAAGTTTGTGAGCCTGTCCATTTATTTCTTTATGCTCGCAAGGGCAATACCCCATGCCTAAACTGCAAATATAATTTCCTTGTAGCAGCCGGCTTGATATCATCCAGTACAGACTCTAATCTGTACTGTTCTTTTATTTCCAGACATGCTTAGGCAAGTCTGCCTATTGAGGGTCCCCTGGAGGCGGGCACTTTGTTTTCCCAATAACCCACCTTCAATTCCTTCCTTGAGACCATTGGACAGGTTGTTTCCGGGGTGTCCCACATATTGCCCAATCCTATAGTCAGAAAAGAATCCTGAACCATGACAGTTTCCCTGCCTCTAGTATACTCAACACCTCACTCAGTTCATCCCTGTAGTTAGCCAGTTGTGGAGTAACCCACAGGTGTCGCCAGATTAAAAGAGGTCTAAGGGTAACTTCTTCTGCAATTGATCTGCCCCCAAGTCGAGTCGGATCAGTATGAGGGGGGAACTATACGGGAGGCCAAATAATTGTCTAACAAAGGTGTTCCCTGCTTTTGTTAAACTGTCCAAATGACATTGTCCCCAGATTTCTGCCCCATATAGAGCAGCACCTCTTGCTTGCACCTTGAAAATTTCAATTTCTGGGCCTACTGGTTTGTGAGTAGAATTTCGATATATCTATGTCAGGCCCTCCTGTATCTGGTTTAGCTTTAAACTGGCATTTTTGATTTACATCCTCTAGTCCTTTTTTTCGGTAATCATGATGCCAAGATAATCAAATACAGGTACCCTCTCCAGGGTTCTGCCTTCCAGACACTGGTTTGGTTGAGTACAATTGCCTGCGATAAACACCATGAATTTTGTTTTTTGTAGATTATTCTCAAGCACTCTTTTCCTTACAGAAGGCATCAAACTTATTAAAAACCCTTTGTATTACCATAGGTGTTTTTGACAATAACAGGGTATCATCAGCAAACATCATGGCCGGAATTTTACGGTTCACCAACTTGGATGCATCCAAGTCCTTTTCAACATTTAAAAACCTCAACTAACTTTTTTATAAATAAACAGTAAAGGGTTGGGCAAGGAAATATCTCTGGCGAACACCTCTATCTACAGAGATGGGTGAAGTAAATTCCCAATGTTTACCAAACTTAATTTGTGCACAATATCCTACATGTAATCGCTTCAGAAATTGGCACAGATACACCGGGACACCCAGATCAAATGCAGATTTTTGGTCCACAAATATTAAGTAGAGAAAGCAACCCTCAATAAACATGGCCTGCCAGTGTAATAATTGGAGCCTAAAAATCTGGTTTAGTGTGGACATTTTTTCTCTGAACCCAGTTTGAAATGGACTAAGGATATTATGCTCTTCCGTCCAACTCTGAAATCGACCCAGCAATACTTGGGCAAATAATTTTTGACTGATGTCGATGAGGCTGATCCGTCTGTAATGTGTGGGGAAACTTTGAGCCTTTTTTTATATACAATTGCAATTTCTGCACCTGCCCAAGTGGCTGGGATTGCCATGACTAACCTGATGGCATTAAATAAAATCCAGAAATAGCGTGCCCAGATAGTAGGTTCACTGCAATAGAGGTCCCCATAAGTCTTGTCAAGACCGGGGGCTTTTGCTGGAGCTATTTTATACAGTGCTACAATTATCTCTTTTATTGTTTTCTCAGGGATGTCTTTTTCCTCCATGAAGGTTTTCATATTGGCCTTGGGGTCATTAACCTGTGTAGAAAAGGGCTCATTATCTGATAGAAAGTCTCATGCCTCTGCCCTCAAATAAAGGGACTTAAAGTAGTCTTTCAACGTGTCTTTCCACATATCTGCCCTTAAATTCGGTTCTATAGCCGACTTGGCTTCAGTGCTACCCATGTTTACCAGCGTCCTCATATATCAAGTACCCAGGATGTTTCTCAAAGTCTCCCGTTTGTCTTGTTCCCACCCTTTTTTGGAGTCATCAATAATGTTTCTGAAGGTCACTCTTTTGGCTTTAATTATTGGCCTATCCTGTGGAGAAGTGTGGCTCAGTGGTTAGAGCGTCAGACCCTGATGCAGAGGTCTAGCCCGGGACCAGGGTTCAATTCCCCGCCTCGGCAGGTCTTGGGCTCAAAAATTCCACGGATCTGATAATTCTCGCCTCAGTGCCCATTCCAATCATGGAGTCCCACTCTGCAACTCTGGGCAATAGCTTGCTTAATCTCCACAATGGCCCCCACAATGCTAAGGATTCCTGGCCTCCACCTTGGGGGTGCCCAGGAGTGGACACCTCACAGGGCAAGCCAGGACGGGTTCCACAGTGGTATTTGTATAAGCGCCTTGAGACCCTTGCAGGTGAGTAGTGCGCTATACAAGTATCAATTTACATTTTTACATTTACATCCTGTGCCTTAATGGCAGAATTCAAAGCTAGTTTGGCCTTACAACAGCTTTTGTTGTACCATGGATGCTGTGGTTTACTGTTACTTCAAGAACTTTTCATCAGGAAAAAAAAGTTAGCCATAGTGGCTATCAATTTAGTGTGGTTTAAGGCAACTTCTGGGAATGCAGTTCGGGTGCCCTCAGTTGCAACAGATTGCATCATATTCACTGTGATATGTCCATCCATCAGACTCTCTTTCTGCAGTTAGTAAGGGTTAATCTGTCGTCAGCTGGCATTTCAGGGACAAATACATTCCCTGAACTTGGCATAGTCATCTCTAGGATCAGGGCGTTATGGTCACTATTGTGACAAGGCATTATCATAAAGTCTATGACCGTTTGCTAAGATTTTATGAAGATTAAAATGTAGTCCAGAATAGAAACATGTCCAGTTCTGTTAAAGGTGTATTTACCTGGTGAGTCAGATTTTGTTCTAGCATTGCATGCTCTCAATTAATGTTTTAATGTACATGAGTTCATCTGTAACACCAATGGTGTCCAGACTACTCTACTAGTAGTCTCAGTGATGGCCCAGTGTTGAACTTCTTCACTGGAGCCACCACCATTAATGCACCCCCAAGGGCTCGTATTGACAATTGAAGTCCCTGCCAAGAATCACAATATAGCTGTCAGGTATAGTGGACAAAAATGATGTTAGCTCTTCTAGTGCCCTTGACTCTTGACAATGACTAACCAGTCTAGAATAGACATTGACCAGAGCAATAACCATCTTCGAAGGGAACTTAAAAAATACCTATATTGTCTTTTGAGGATGTTTCCAACTGTTCTACTAAACAACCCAAATGTATGCCAACCCAGGTACAAAGCACCCCTGAGGGCCTCCCCTTGCCCCCTGATGTTGCAGCTATGCTAACAGATGCATAGCCAATTTAGAAATGTCTCCCCTAAACCAGGTTTCCCGAAACATGCAGACCTCGTGCTGTTCGATGAATGCGCCCCAATCGGGATTATCCATCTCATGCACCAACCCAGCTACATTCCAGGATAAAACCTGCAGCCTTGGTGGATCCAGCCTGCTGTTTATATTGGTAGATAAAGGAAGTGGAGGGTATGAGATCCCTGATGCACTCAAATATGGAGTTAGATAAGTTTACTGGTAATCTAGTTGTTATGGCCCCATTAAGCCTGTCAATTTTTTCCAGTTTCTTTCCACCCAGCTTCCCATTAATCTCATCCCCCTTGATACCTAGGTCTGTTCAGAAACCTCACCTATTTTCAGATTTCTCTCCTGTTGCTCTCTCAGGACATAGGAGCCCTCCCCCGACAATGTCTTTCAGAGGTGAGTCAATCTACCCCCTCTAGGGCGCCATATCGTTTTGATGTTGATATATTGAAAAGTAACTGCCTAGGCCGTTCCTAATCTAAGTTGATAGGTCTGAATCATCATTGCATCCTCCTAACCATTCTGCCTTCGGATTTTTGGTGGTCTCCTTGGAGGGTAATATAGCCCACCGAAAGGGCCTTTATGGCCTCCTCCTGTCTGAAATCATCCCAGCTTAGAATTTCTCAGGCTACCAGAAGGTTTCTGCAGATAATCACTATACAACCCCCCTGTATATTTGTAGGTCTCCATCCCACACAGCCAAATCTGCATGTTAGAAGGACCTCACTGGCTTCTTTGTAGGAGAATTGCCTCTGTTTGGCCAGCCAAAACATACATGTATTTTTTAATTCCTGTTGTAATTTACTCTGTCCCCTCCCAAGCTCTGGTACACCTGGCAGAACCGCAACATATGGTGTTAAGGCGGGTGGTAGATTAATACATGGCAGTGCTGGGCTTTCTTTATTTGCTTCTACACATCTAGCTAAACCTTCCGCCACCGTTTGTCTGTGCACCTGCCACTGGCCGTTTTCATGGGCTTGTGGTAGGATTGAATTAAAACTATTAACCATATTTGCACTTGTTGTGTGCGAATTAGTTTTACTTGGATCTATAGCAGACGTTGCATTCTGTGCAGGTAGGGGGACAACCTGCATGTCTTGTCCCCCTCCATTCTCATTTCCCCCATTCAATTGTATTCTGTTATCCATCCAAGTCTCAAATGACGCAGCCAACATGTCAACCCCTCTAACAACATTTTAAGCTTGTCCTTCACAATAGCCCTTACTTTGGATTTGTAAATCCACCACTAAATTTGTAACCCATGTTGGTTGTTTACTTTCTATCATTAAACTGCTTGACACCCTTCTCCGTTTTGCCCCTGGTCTCACAGTTGTGTTAGGGTTTCCTCACAGGGGTGTCGGGCAGTTACCCTATACAAATTTGGTTTTAATGAATTTTGTTTTCTTAAGATAGCTATTCATAGTTAAAAATATATGGAGGGGAGACAATATGTTATTTAAGCTGTCCTACAAGTAGGTGAGTGGTTTCGTGACTTTAGCTACATCAAATGCATTGAGAATGGAATTTATGATATTGTGCTACTTATACATGGGACTGGGAAACCGGAGAGCATTGTGTCTGTCAAGAGAGAACACATTCAGGAAAAAAAAACACATTCCAGGGACAGAGCTTTTGGAGCTGCTTGCCATACTGGGACGAAAGAGGTCCCGCTTTTTCTACTTTCCTGCCACAAACCTTCGCTGCTGGTCCCAGGAGGAGCACTACAAGCTCCACACTGCCCTGCATTCTCTGGCATCAGCAAAAGCACCTAGAGGTGCCTTGAAAACTGACGCGGGCTCCCTCAGCGTGGGTTCCGATTTTGCAGTTTTCCTGCCACAAACCATCCCCGCTGGTCCCAGGAGTAGGACTACAAGCTCCACACTGCCCTGCATTCTCTAATGTCAGCAACATCGCCTGGAGGTGCCTTGAAAACCGACACAGGCTCCCGAAGCCCGGGACGCACATGGATGTGCCCGGGCCAAGGGCAGGCCCTTTTGCACCCATCAGAGCCTGGAGGAGGCTGGGCTGGACCAAACCATTTGGCTATTGTCCCGAACAGGATTTAATCATTACGCTACATCCGTTCCTGCAATGGATAGCAAGTATCCTGATTGTGTCTTGCGCCCGATAGGATTGACACTGACACTGAAGGTGCAGGAAGAGTATAGAACTTAATAGAACTGAATTGTGTGTATTGTCTGTAAACTCTAAAAAGGTGGCTACATCTTCTACGCCATTATGGCACAGGAGGAATTAGGCAAGAAGAAACTGTTGCCAGGCCAAAGTTAGAAGGGACTCTTGATGCCTTCCTCCAGAGGGATGAATCAGTCTTTATACATGAAATTGCCCTCACAGACCACAGACTTTGTTGTGATCATATCTAGGACCCTAATTAAACAATCCTGATTTATGCCCTTATGTGGTTATAACAAATCATACCCTTAGAAAGGCATAAGAATCAAATCCATATTTAGTAATAGCCAACGAAAACCAAATACAGCAAGGCTACTTACTTAGACTCCTAGAAAGTACAACGAGTTCTTTCAACAAACCAAACCTCCAGCAACCTGGGAATTCCCCATGCTTTTGTTTTGAATTGTCCTAGAACTCCTGCGAGCACTGAAAGAAGGGCCAGTTCTTAGTGACATCTTTTATTGACGTCTAATGTCCAACCTTACGTCAAACACGGCACCTTCCAGGTATAAATATACCAGTGTTTGCCTTAAGCAACACACGGTGGCGTGGAGCAGAGCGGCTATCTACTTATCCGAAGCCCAGCTGATGCGAGTGCCGAAGGAAGCCGTCCCTCCCATTTTGACGCACTGAGAAAGATGCTGTCTTTTTCTCCTGCAGAGAAAATCCAGCTCCAGTGTTTCCAGTCACCCTTGCGGGTTACTGGGAGATCGAGTCCTGAGAGCGAGATACAAGACCTCCTTCATTCTAAAACCAAGGTACAGAGCTGATTAGATCCTTAGAGAATTATTGAGTCAGATTCTTGGCAAAAACTAACTTAACTTAAACTGCAGCTGACTTACTCCTTCCCACATGCTAGGCTTAGGTTAGGTACATCGGGGTAGGCATATTTAGAAGCACCAGTTGAGTATGTTTAGTCAAACTTTTATCATTGTATGTAACTGTATATATATTTTATACCTTTTAAGTATCATATGGCTCGCAAACCATATCAATACTTTTACAGTATTATTTCATAATACTCCTTTTACTGTACGCACTTTATAACAAGTATTGCAATTGTAGCAATTCATTTCTCTTGCATGAGAAAGAAGACTGCTCAATAAATAACACCTTTTATTGAAAACGCCCGTCTCTCTATTTCTCTGCTCTCTGGTGAAACTAAGTGTGCAGATTGACTGAGTGAAATAGCTATCTATTGTTTTCACACGACTCTGGAGATATACTTTGTCATGTTTATGTGGTTGTCAGAAGCTGAATCCCTTCTTGTCTAATCAGGTAAGATCACTCCTCCCTGTTAATTGGAGAAGGTTTCTAGTGACCTATGAGCTAGCTGGCAAACCTAAATTAAGTCTAACATATTCAATAGAGACCTAGTCGACCTCAGTCCTAGGTTTAAACTATCGTTTATTTTATTCCAATGCGCAGAGCCTATTGGGAAAATAGGAACTACACTACATGGCGCCCAACGTTAGGTAAGGCCATAATCTAGGCAAAATACTAGAGTAACTCAGTCTTGCTTTTTCACACAGACCCCTTTTTTCCGTAAAAACTCCAATAGACATCTGGAGTAGGTGAAAGGTTAATATCTGCCGAAACTTAGTAGGATGAGACTCCTATGTATTAGTTTACGGAATAATCAACGTTGAAGAATACAGTGTTCCAAAATATTGTGCACCTAATCTTTGTTTCCTCAAAAATTCTCTGCAACACTTTCAGTCAGTAAAAGGAGGACGAAAGGGAGAGAGCTGCTTTGGCAGTTCAACTCGCAGCGGACAACACACTTGTCCGAGATAACGACCATGATGCAATAATCATTCCGGTCAATATAAGAGGAACCATAACTATAAAAGTTATAGAAAATGGAGTATCATCAAGAGGTGGTATAGTCATATTTGTGGTAGAGGCACGTGAATTTCGGCAGACAGAAGTATTCTATTCCTGGATAAATTTTCCAGCAGCACATGCTGTAACACATGAGTTCCACTACTACAAAATAGCGGAATCTCCAGTGAAATACTCTCCTTTTGAGGAAGTTGAAATTCCACTAACATACACAGAGCACCTGCTCTTGTTTAATGGCGCCCTAAAACATCAAAATCACATTACCAGGCTCGGTCCACTAGGTAGACCAGGAGCCACATGGCCGGTTCTAGCCAGCTAAACACCACATCTGGACATTGAAGCAATGTCAGATGGAGAACTTTTATTTCAGCTAAAACAACTAATTAAAATTCATAAACAATTGGTTCAATATGTCATGCGGACTTCAACAGTCCAACCTGCAATTAAAATTCCACAAAACACCCCTCAACAGGGGAACACAAACAAGATTACACCACAGAATATACAATCATGTCTTGGTAAAACACCCGCAAAACAGGAACAAATTCCATTCTGGTTAGCTAAAAAAATCACTCAGATAGAGGTAGTATTTCCTGATACTACCCCTCACGAAAAACACAGAATTCTGACTATCTGTCTCCCAATGGGGATCGCACCACAGGTGGAGGACTGTGACACTTGGGGCATAGTCTTTGCTTCTATCTACACAAAAACACATGGTGTTCCGTCCATGGCGGTTATACCAGATGTACTAAGACAGATTCAAAATGAATACGGTCCAGAACCTGCTTTAACTCTGGGTTTGAAATTACTGAAAAACTTTAAGCAGGTCTCTGCTATATTATTAGCCAACATAAAAGGAGAAGCAGCATGTGTGGAAATCCCCCAAAAATTGAAGGAGACAGATATAACAGACCGACCTTTTGAGCTTGCTAAAATAATTGAAAAATCCTATGAAGAATTAGGCAGAGATAGTTTGGGTGGTAAACCAGTAAAACCCCAACTAATTGAAAATCCTGAAAAAACGTTTATTAAAAATAATCTCAATTCTCAAAAAAAGAAATGGGAGGCTAACAAACAAACCACTCCCAGAGAAAAACAATTTCAGTCCAGAGGAAGGTCTCTGAATTAACTCCGTAGGAATAAAGGAGGTTCCAAGCGTAGTTTATTTGGATAATAGCAGGTGCTGGCAGCAGCAATGTTACACAGCCAAAGCAGACGGCCAACCGACCCTCTGTTTAAACTCAACACTCTAAAGGAATGTTCAAGTAGAACATTGCTAACCAAATATTATATGAAGAGAAAGAAGGACAGTACATTATCCTCCTCTTCTCGGCAAAACAAAGAAACAAAAAAAAAAACAAAAGAAATGAACACAATAAAAGAAAACCAAAAACCTCAACATGAGAAGGCTAATGATAGAACAAATGAAGAGAAACGCAAATGTAAATATTAATTACGGTATCTGACAGGAATGGTGCGTTGACGGAAGCTTTTTCGCAGAACAACTGCATCAGGACTAACGCTGTCGTCTGACTCATAGGAACAAGAAGGAGTATCCTCAAACTCACTACATTTTACACCATTATTGACTTAAATAATTCTTGAAAAATTCCACCAGTTTTTAAAATTCACTCTTACAGCATTACCGCAAACTTTATCAACAGTAAAAACTTCAGAAAACTTGGAACTACCTTTCTTCGCATGAGTAGGTAGCTTGACACGAACTGCACCACCAACTTTAAAGTCTTTTAAAACAGATCTCTTCCTGGAATCAAAATACTCCTTTTGCTGACTTTGAGCTCTGTAGACATTTGATCTGGCAACATCATCCACATCACCTACAGTATTCATTTTAACCCACTTAGCCATCCATCCAGGACAAACTTTGGAACTGGGTTTCCTTCCTCGAAGGAGTTCAAAAGTAGAAAATGTTGTTGAAGAATGAGGTGTGGTACGATAGAACCAAAGCATGGACCTAACAGCATTTTGAACATTGCACTTTCCAGCTAAAGCCCACTGCACACAATTATTTATCACTTTATTCATTCACTCTACCAAACCATTGGTTTGAGGGTGATAGAGCGAACTTCTCAAATGATTGATCCCGCTTTGGTGAACAAAACCCTCAAAATCCTTACTGACAACTTGAACACCATTATCACTCACGATGGTATTAGGGAAACCTTCTCTTAGAAAAATGTCTTCAAGAAAATCGATTACACTGTTAGAATTGGGTTTATTAATGAAACAAACCTCAGGCCATTTGGAATAATTGTCAATAGCCACAATGGCAAATTTAGAATGTGGGGGGAAGCGTATTAAAAGGTCCTACAAGGTCAATACCAATATTCTCCCACAGCTTACTTGGAAAATCAATGGATTTTAGAGGTGGGGTGCGTAGTTTCAAACTTTTTTCTGAGCTAGAACAGACAACACACTCTCTCACAAAGGTATCAACATCCCTATCCATCATTGGCCACCACAAGTGTTCGCGTAACCTTCTTTTGGTAAAAGTCTTCCCAAGATGGCCTTCATGTGCACCTTTGATGAGTCTAAGTCTCAAAGACTCTGGGGGAATCAACCTATCACCACGCATAACCAAACCATTTTCAATGGAAATTTCATAAGCAATTTAAAAAAAACACTGCAACGACAAATGAGCATTCCTCTCTTTAGGCCAACCACCCTTCACACACTTGATGACTTCAGCAAGCATGGTATCTTCAGCTAAATTTTGCCTCCACTCTTTTTCACTGATTGCACACATATTATCTAAAACCAGGGCAGCAAAAAAACATAATCTTCATCATACTTCTCATCAGAATCTCCACATTCAACAGCCCCACCGTTTTTACAACCAGGGATGTAACAAATCTCAAAATCAAATTGTGGTTAAACGTGCAATTCTAGGAGTAAGATCTTTAACTCTATCACCAGACAACATTGAAACCACTGGGTTGTGATCAGTACATAACCTAAAATGTTTACCCCAAACATATGGAGAAAACTTCCTTATGGCTCACCAGCATGCCAAAAGTTCTCTCTCAATAACAGAAAAATTCAACTCTGACCCTTGCAAAACTCTTGATGCATAACCCAAAGTGTGTTCCTTTCCTTTTTCATCTTGCGTGAGAACGGCGCCCAATCCTACTCCACTAGCATCCACTGTGATAGTACACATCAAATTGGGATTGAAAGGCTTGAGAAATACTGGACCAACTAAACACTCTTTGATCCATGTAAATACATCACCACATACTTTGTCCCACACAAACGGAATACTTTTCTGAGCATATTAGAAAGTGGTTGGACCCTAGAGGAATAATCCGGTAAAAACCTGGAATAAAATTCACATAAACACAAAAATGACTTGAGGCTCACTTTATCGCAAGGAGGAGGAGAATCCACAATGTCTTTAACTAGACCTGGCCTAGGCTCAACCCCATGCTCAGAAAGAACATGACCGAGGTACTAAATTTTTTGTACTTTGAAAACACACTTTTCTTTCTTTAAAACTACACCTGTATCACGCAAATTCTCCAAAACACAACAAATGATATCATCATGTCCCTCCGATGTAGCACAATGACCCAACACATCATCTTGGAAAACAATGACACCTTTGATATCCTTGAGTAAATTTGACATGATCCTTTGGAAAACTGCTGCCGCAGAGGTCAACCCAAACGGCATACGGCAGTACGGAAACGTTCCAAAAGGAGACACAAAAGCAGTCAAATGTCTCGATGATGGATCCAAAACCACCTGGTCTAGCTTCGAAAACTATTTTGAGCCATTGACTAAAGTCAGTATGTCAAAAATTTTTGGCAGGGGATGTGAATCAATCCAAATATTTGTATTTAAGCTGCGTAAATCTATGCAGACACAAAGCTCGCCATTCTTCTTTTTAACAATCACCAAAGGACTAAGCCACAATGAAGACTCAATCGGCTCAATTATGCCTTTATCACAAAGACCCAAAAATTAGTTTTCAAGTTTTTCTCTCACGCTAAAAGGCACATTGCGAAGTTTATGTTTAACCGGTATTGAACCATCCTTAACTTTAATACAGTGAGCGAAACCTTTAATCTTTCCAAGTTCACCAATAAAAACTGAAGGATACCTTTCAGACAACATTTCCTCACAACCTTCCAATTTCACAATAGAAACTTGATCTTTTGTCCCAGGCCTCGGTATCATCTTGAAAAGTCCTTGATGAAACCAGCCAAGAATATCTAAACCCTTGATGGCTACATATATTTTTCCAAAAATCTTCCTAACCCTGAACTCTAAAGTGTCCTCAAAATATCCTGCCAATTCAATTGTCTTTCCTTGGTAAGAAACTGGAGATCTATCAGGAGGTAACAGATCTCGTAAACCCCAAACTTCATTGAACTTTTCTTGAGAAATCATGGTAATTCTCGCAACTGAATCAACCAGCAAAAATAATTTTTTTGTTCCAATCCCAATTTCCACATACGGGTCTCCACACTCAGACAATTGACTATCAATGACATTAACATCACTCACAACAACCACCATGTCTCTCAAGTCATCTTGAATTTTTCCAAGACTATCATGTACGGATTCAGATACTGTTATATAACCAACAGAAGCTACCTTTTCCCTCCTGAGGCGGAAGCTGGGAGGTCTCTCTCTGTCACCATGTATATTTTAGCATTTACCCTGTATTTTAAAGATTGTGTGATTTGTAGCGCTTGAATAATAAGCGCTAGAGATTTCGAGACTTTAGAGACTTCGTCAGTGCTACTAAGCACTCTGTGTGCCTTCCCCCCTCTCCTGCCTTCGGACCGCCCTCGGCCGAGTATTGACGCCGAGGGCTGGGATCCCGGTTTGTGGCAGCCATATTGGGTGTGGGCCAGGCGGCTGACGGGCTCTAGCAGAGCTTTAAAAACGAAATAGCGAGCAAGCTTCGTGATAACCAACAGAAGCTACCTTTTCCCTCCTGAGGTGGAAGCCGGGAGGTCTCTCTCTGTCACCTTGTATATTTTAGCATTTACCCTGTATTTTAAAGATTGTGTGATTTGTAGCGCTTGAATAATAAGCGCTAGAGATTTCGAGACTTTAGAGACTTCGTCAGCGCTCCTAAGCGCTCTGTGTGCCTTCCCCCCTCTCCTGCCTCCAGACCACCCTCGGCTGAGTATTGACGCCGAGGGCTGGGATCCCGGTTTGTGGCGGCCATATTGGGTGTGGGCCAGGCGGGTGACGCGCTCTAGCAGCGCTTTGAAAATGAAATAGCGAGCAAGCTTCGTGATAACCAACAGAAGCTACCTTTTCCCTCCTGAGGCGGAAGCCGGGAGGTCTCTCTCTGTCACCTTGTATATTTTAGCATTTACCCTTTATTTTAAAGATTGTGTGATTTGTAGCGCTTGAATAATAAGCGCTAGAGATTTCGAGACTTTAGAGACTTCGTCAGCGCTCCTAAGCGCTCTGAGTGCCTTCCCCCCTCTCCTGCCTCCGGACCGCCCTCGGCCGAGTATTGACGCCGAGGGCTGGGATCCCGGTTTGTGGCGGCCATATTGGGTGTGGGCCAGGCGGGTGACGCGCTCTAGCAGCGATTTAAAAAGAACCGTCACGACTCCGCGCAGCGGACGCGTACTGCGGACGCGCCGGACGAGCCGGACCTGCGCCGGAGTCAAGCCAGAGTCCTGCCTGTCTGCGCCCGTCCGCGACAGGACGGGACCAGGGACCATGGACCCGACACCCACATCTATCACTTCTGCAAAGGCCCCTCATATCAGGTATTCGGCCCAAACTTTATTACACCTAAGACCTACCCCTTTCCTAGAATGCTCCAGAGATTCCTGGCCGTGCCCTGAGGGCCCTTTTTCCTGCATATATTGCAAACATCAAGCCACTTACATAAAACCTATTACTGGGACGTTAAACAAAAAGGAACAAACTCCACCTAAAGGGACAAAGGAGACAAAGTGCCTCCTTCTAAATGTTCGCTCCTTACCTAGACATCAACTTGAGGTATGGGACCTAATACATACTACATAACCCGACCTCTGCTTCCTAACGGAAACTTGGTTGAAACCCCATACGGTCCCCGCAATCGCTGTAGGGGTTCCTCTTGGATATAAGTTTATTCATTTTGACCATCCGGAGAAAACAGGTGGTGGCTTAGCCATCATGCATAAAGAACACCTGAAGGTCATTATATTAGAACAGAAATATAGCCCTCTCTTCGAGATTATAATTTTTAAAATGCAATATGCCACAAACATATTTTGGAAAGGAGCCTTAGTCTATCGCCCTCTGGGGCCTTCTACAGGCTTCCCCCTTGCACTATTGGAACTCCTGGCCCCACATTTTGAAGCTAAAGAAGATTTCCTCCTTCTTGGTGATTTCAATGTCCACGCTGATAATCCCTCACTCCCTGAAACAATGTCCCTGATTTCTGAATTATCTTCCCTCGGTCTGGCTCTACAAAATCATGAGCCCACCCATATAGGTGGACACCTTCTCGACCTGGTTTTCACTAACTTCCCTAAAGTACACTGCCTTTCCCCGACTCAAATAATTTGGTCCGAGCACCTTATCGTGAAATTCTCTATATCCAAGGCGGCCAAGCCTTCCAATAAAAACTCCCTACCTTCTGTCTTGCGTCGACAATGGCATAAAGTCAACGCAGAGGAATTGCAAAAGGTATGGAAGCAGCCCACTCCCACAGAGACAGATAGTATAGAGACCGTTTTACCCAAATTCAACACGTCCCTCAAAGAAGCAATTGACCAAATAGCTCCTCTAAAACTACACAAACAATACCCTGCCACCAAACAGGAAGCATGGTACACCGAGGAGCTTAGAACAGAAAAACAAAACTGTAGGAGGTTGGAAAAGAAGTGGAGAAAAACTTGTACCGAAGAAAACAAGAAGGCACATCATGAGATCCAGGCTAGATATTACACAAATATCAAACTTGCTCGGAGGAATAGCCTTTCTCAACGACTCGCAGAATCAGGAAATCGTTCCAAGGAATTATTTAAAATCCTTCAGGACTTTGTAAAACCAACAGCATGCAAAAGTCCTGATGACTTTTCCCAACAATTATGCGACGAAATCTCCCTGTTCTTCGAAAATAAAATCAACTTGATTTATGATAAAATTCTATTGGTCTCCAATAAAAATAGTAACAACTCATTCTCCCCTTCCATCCTGTCCACATGGAGCCAAACCACACTTACGGCATTCCCAGCAGTCAATGAATCAGATCTTACCTCCCTAATGAGTCATATAAAATCTGGATCTCCAGATGATCTTTTATCAGCTAAAATAACTGCCTCTCTGCAAAATCTGCTTAGGCCCCACATTCTAACATTGATCAATCATTCTCTTAGGGAAGGATCTGTTCCTACAGAATGGAAAAAAGCAGTGGTGAACCCAATCTGAAAGAACGCAGCAATTCCATCGACTGACCTCTCCAACCTCCGACCCATCTCCCTTCTTCCCCTTCTCAGTAAGATGACCGAGAGACACGTAAACACTCATTTGTCCAAATACATCGAGGCAACGGAGAGCCTAGACCTCTCTCAATCTGGATTTAGGCCCAACCACAGCACAGAATCTGCTCTCTTTTCAGTGACTGATAACATCAAGATGTCACTGGATGGAGGAAATTCAATGATTCTAGTGCTGTTGGATTTATCCGCTGCCTTCGACACTGTGTCCCATGAGATACTTCTCGGTCGTCTGGAGAGGGGAGTAGAAGGGGTGGCTCTCTCTTGGCTGGAGAGCTTTCTTTCGGATCGCCAACAAGAGGTGAGATTGGGCTCCCACCATTTAATCTCAAGGGAGCTCACCAAGGGAGTACCACAGGGCTCCTGCCTAAGCCCCACACTTTTCAACGTGTATGTGGCTCCCTTGGCGGATATTGTAAGATCCTATGGGTTCACCCCTGTGTCGTACGCTGACGACACCCAGCTTTTGTTCCCCTTTAAAACCTTAACGCTAGCAATAAAAAAATCTTTTGCGGACGGAATGAGGGCAATATCCCACTGGATGGCCATTAATGGCCTCCAGTGCAACGTAGGCAAGACTGAGGTAATGCTGTTCGGGGAGGCCACACTTCTGTGGTCCCCGGATTGGTGGCCTCTGGATTTAGGACCAACTCCAAGCCCCAAACAGATTGTCAAAAATCTTGGCGTGCGCTTAGACAGAACACTCCTGCTCAAAGAACACACAAATCAAGTAGCAGCTTCCTGCTTCCAGGTCATTGGTCTGCTACGACGAGTCTTCCCATTTTTATCAGACTCTTATAGGAAGACTCTCGTCCAGGCCTTGGTTATAAGTAGGATGGACTACTGCAATGACCTGTTGATCTCGGCAAATGAGGAACAACTACAGAGACTACAGGTGATCCAGAACATTGCCGCGAGAATAGTCCTCAACGCCCAGCCAAGGTCTGCTTCATTCCCCCTGCTGACAAAACTCCACTGGTTGCCAATTAGACAGAGTGTAAAATTTAAAATCTGCTGCACAATTCATGGATGTCTGTTTGGCAATGGACCCAAATATCTAAAAGAAATATTCAAACCCTACATACCCAGTCGAACTCTGCGATCCAGTAGCCAGCAACAACTCCAGGTTCCTAGGATAAAAAAAGCCAGGCAGGGAGGGCGAGCCCTGTCCTACAAAGGCCCCATCCTTTGGAACTCATTGCCATCTGTTCTCAAAAATACAACCAACTTTCAATCCTTCAAGAAGTCCCTGAAAACTTTTTTATTTGTCGCCTGTTAGGTTTGTTCCCCCTCATCTCACTGTCTAACTACTAGTTTCTGGCTCTTTTGGTAATAGGTAAGCGCAGAGATACCCTTTCGAGGGTTGACTTCCAGCGCTATACAAGAATATAAATAAATAAATAAATAAACAGAAGAGTTATTTTTTTGAACAGACCTAGCATCTTGATGAACTTCGACACCTCTTTTAACATTTTGACAAACTTTTAAAAATGTCCAAATTTACCACACATTCTGCATGTAAGATTTCTAGCAGGACATGGGCGTCCTGATCTAAAATGAGGTGTATTCCCACATTTGAAACATATATTTGTTTACTTAAAAAACTTATTTTCATTTCGAACAAAACTTTGAACATGTCTTGAGTCTTTAGACCTTACTACATTGACAGATTCTTCTTTTGAAGCGACAGAAGATCCCTTTTCATCTAATTCTTTTACTGAAACGTTTGATAACTCTATGTTCCTAGCTATCTTAATAGTTTCTTCCAACATGGGATTTCCTGAAGATAAAAGTCTTTGTTGAATACTCTTGTCTGTACACTTACAAATAAACTGGTCTCTAATAAGTTGGTCTCTGAAACCCTCAAATTGACATTCTGCACTCAAAACATGTAAAGAAGAAATAAAATCCACCCATTTTCTGTTCCCTCTTAAAGAACTTGTGTCTAATTACAACTAAACTGGGTTGAAAATCAAAACGCAATTCCAGTTTCTGTACTGCTTCTGTAAACTCGTCTATTTCCTCATCTTTTGCTGCACGTACCAATGCTGGTAAGCTTTTAAAAATATCTCTACCTTCAAATCCCAACGCATTAAGTAAAAAAAAATTCTTCCTTTCTGCCCTATATCGTGATCCGCCTATCGCACCAATGTATGTTATAAATGCATCATACCACTTCTTCCATTGTATTGGAGGATCATCTGGAGTCTCCAAAGAGAGGTGGAGCTAGCGACTGCATATTAGTAACAAACAACACACAACTTCAAAAGAGTGAACTATTAGTTTGTTAAAACTTAATAGTGGCAGAGAAATAGCGATTAAAATTGGAGATTTGCTGAGTATCTAGATGAAAAATACTTTAAGACAGCACTTTAACTTACAACATGCTGCTCTTCTGTGATTTTTAAAACCTACCACCTGGTATAAACTCCTTACTTGTTTATCAGCTAAACAATGTGATACCACTACTAGGTGATAAGGAAGTTGAAATTAATTTCTTAATGCTAACCAATATTTATAGATGTTATCTGAAACCGTCACCTAAAAATTAGTTAAAAACAATATTATTGTAGGAATTTTGAATTAAAAAAAAAACAATAATGGTTTTCTACTCAAACAGAAATAGCCGCGTTTTGCATGTTGATGTTGAAACGAAATGAACACAGTCTTCCTTGCTTAAAGATGGCCACTCGATAATAAACACAGTCCTTCCTGCTTTAAAATGTCCGCAACAATTACATTCAAGAAAAATCCTTCACTTCCCAATTCAAAATGACTGCAGTGATGACCTTCTTGTATGATTAGCCAATCCACACTTCACTTTTGCTAGACGTTAAACGTCAGACGTTTTCCACGTACCTTTAGTAGTATCGGTAACCAATGTTTTGCTTTTTAACCAAACACCCAAGATGGCGCTTCTACGAAACTAGTGCGCCAACCTCGATACTGACTTACGCAGAGACCAGGCTCTTCTTTTCGCTGCTGCTAAAACCATAGAAAAAGTACCTTTTCGATTTCTTCAAACCAGGACACCACAAGAGGATGCATGAAAGATCTCTCCTGCTCAAGTTCAGCGCTCACAGAAACAGGTGAGGTTCTTTGCCGAAAATATTCTTCCCTTTGCACGCATTGGGTTCTGCAGCACCTACGATTGTCTCCAAAAATGATGTAATAACTCCGTAGGAATAAAGGAGGTTCCAAGCGTAGATTATTTAGATAATAGCAGGTGCTGCGCAGCAGCGATGTTACACAGCCAAAGCAGACGGCCAACTGACCCTCTGTTTACACTCAACACTCTAAAGGAATGTTCAAGTAGAACATTGCTAACCAAATATTCTATGAAGAGAAAGAAGGACACTACAGTCTCCCCAACGAAGAAATAGATCTCCAGAAGAGGGTGGCAAGTCTCCTCAAAGGGAGCCCTGTGAAAAAAAGATAAAACCTTGGAAATAGGGACAATGAGAAAACCCGACAGATATCAAGATATTGATACACGTTCCTCTCGATCTTTTCAGACTTCATCAAAGAAATCGGAAAGAAGAGGACAGTCAGAACATAAAGAAGAGCACGTCAAGTCCAAAGAAAAATAACCTGTTCATCAAAGTAAAAAATTACAATTTCCCAGAAAGAAGGTAGCCAGTATTAAAATAAAACATGCCGAGAATCCTGAGGACACAACTGAAAAACGGTGAGTGGGCCCAGACAATGCTAGACAGTGCAGCAGAAGTGAGCATAGCTCGCAAGATCCTGAAGAATCTTCTGGAGACAGTGGACATGAATGAATACATTCAAGTGGAAACTGCAGACACCCGAGTGAGCGTGCCCCATAAACTATATGAAATACCATTACATATAGAGGGAGATAAAACTAGGAAAATAAAAGGTCTCTTTTAGGAGAATCTATCTAAAGGCTATGATATCCTTCTAGCAGAGAAAGACTGGCCACCAGAGTTTGTCAGGGAGTGCCCACGTGGCGAAGAAATGATTATGCCTGCCTTCTCAAATCACATTCCAATTCATAAAAAATACACACTTGCTAGAAAATGGGCAGTGGCCCAAGCCCCTGCATTATATAGAAATCATGTAGGATGGGATGAGGATTCTCCTCACCATAAAATCCAGTTAAAAAATCAACCTACTGCACAGAGGCAGTATCCTGTTAAGCAAGAAGCTAAAAAACAAGTCAAAGAAATTTTAGATCAACTTGAATATCAAGGGGTGATTGAAACATGCACCTCACAAATGAACAATCCTTTGTTTCCTGTCTCCAAGCCAGACGATACATATCGTCTAGTTTTGGACCACAGACATCTAAACTCCTGCTGTAAAACTTGTGCAGTACAAAACTCACACAGTGCAGCACTAATGAATAACATCATGCGCAAAAAATATAAAACAACATTAGATATTTCAAATGGTTTCTTCTGTCAAAATATAGCACCTGAAAGCAGATATTTGACTGCTTTCTCTAGCATGGGGACACAAAAACAATTTTGTCGTCTCCCACAGGGATTCAAGAACAGCCCAGGATTATTTTCAGCCAGGGTAACAATTTTCACATGCATGAAGCCGGAACTCCGGCTTCATGCACGTGAAAATTGTTTGCTGTCGTTTGAATCGAGTAGGTGCCTACAGGCGATGAGCTGGTGATAAATTCTTGTGTAACTAGTCGGGTCATTGGGTGACCAGATGAATTACTTGACGATTCCAATTTTGCAGTAGCTACAAATTTCTTTGCGAACTTACCTGCTTCTTTGCGTTATTGAACAGTGATTCTGGAGGACCTAAATTCTTAATTGGTTTACCTCCTCACTTTTTAAAGTTGAAGATCTCTTGCTCAAGAACAAATTTTGAGTCCTGAAGATGACCGTTAAATAATGCACCGGTCGAAACGCCGTCGACGCTTCTCTGTGGCTTAAAAATTTCCTATAAGGACACAGTATTCATGTTTATGGTGTTCCTTCCTTTTTTGTGATTTGTACTGTTGTTGCCACCTGTCTGGTTTATATGTATCGTCTTTGTACACCAGCTTTTTTTCTTGCTTGAGATTATTTATATGTCGAAATGAAACCTTTGAAATGTCAAAATAAATAAGTGTATAATTTTGATACTTCTAGGCTGTTGTGAAGGGCTTCTTTAACCTATATATTGGATATATTTCCAATTTTTAATACTTCTTTTCCCCTGAGCCTTTTTGTTTGATATAATAAGTATTTGTCCCGGGTTCGGGGTTTGTGGACAGCCCCTGTGGTTGTTAATCATCAGGACTAATTTTAATGGCACACGCTGGTGTTTCCGCCACAGTATCATTATTAAAACAGAGATATTGGTGGCCACGAATGAGAAAATAGACTGGGAACTATGTTCTAGAATGTGAAATATGTCAGAAAATGAAAGTATCAACGGTGAAACGACCAGCACAGACCCCCCTTCTGATCTCAGACAAACCATTAGCATGTGTTTACCTGGACCACTGTGGTCCCTTACAAAGGGATGGCAACTATAAATATATCATGGTCGCAGTGGATTCCTGTACGAGACTCATTTGGATGTGGCCCCAGCGCTCGGCTGACGCCAGAACTGTTATAAAAGATTTGCAAGTCTTTATCGGCACATACACAATTGGCATGCTACATTCTGACCAGGGTCCTGCGTTTAGCTCTCGGGCTTTCAAGGAAGCCATGGCCAGCATGGGCATTTACATTGCGGCATTGTAGTCCATTCCATCCCGAGGGAAATGCAGTAGTGGAGAGAAAAAAACGGGACATAAAGCAATCTATAACAGCGCGGGTATTAGGTTTGAGTGATGGGTGGGTCAACCATCTAATAAGTGTCCAACGTAGTCTTATTAATATGCCAAGAAATTCTCTAGGAGGTATCAGTCCGTATGAACTTTTATTTGGTACCAGAATGATCATTCAGGACTTGGATTGTCAGACCTCAGTGGTGCAACAAAAAACCTTTGATATCAAAGACCGTTTGGCTATTTTACAGGACTTAAATGAAACAAGAAAAAGTCTGAGTAACGAAAAGCTAAAGCCAACTACCACTGAAGAAAAAACACCTTTCCCAGCAAGACGTGTCTGGATTCAGAAGATTGGGGATCTGGTCAGAGAAAAGATGGCAGAGAAGAAGGAGTTTTGGCCTTCTTACAGAAAAGCAGTACCTGTCTTAGCTGTCAGTGGAACAAGATCAGTTGTACTACCACCCCTTGCTGGAAAAAAAGGAGAACCGAGTTGTATCAATCGACCTGGTGAAACCACAGTCATGTGGCCAAGAATAAGTAGTAGGCCCAGTGGACTCCCAAGAAATAGCAGAAGACCAAATCTTGCTACAATCCAAGAGGTTTAAACTGAGAGACTAATCACATTTGACAAATCTGTAGTGATTAAAAAAGGACTATGCAACAAAGCCATGGAACTTGTGCCTCTTGAAACCCAAATTGCAACAGTTCACCAAGAAACTCTGATCTACAACGATGTAGTCTCGGACTATACAAATGTAACAAAAGAAAATGCAAAGATGAATGGTAATATGGAGGCAATCCCACCATTTGACAGAACTGCATCTGGCTATTTTATCAAGTTTGATGATTTTTCCGATGATCCAAGTGTACATGGAGACAAGCCAGCAACAAAAACATTCAAAGAAAAAATCACAGAACTCTTTCATCAACTCAGAGACACATATCTAACTTCACAATGGATTAAAATATGGATTGTGTAAGGCGTACTTTTCCTCCTTCTATGGCTCATCTTGGTTTTAAGTTTGGGTAGATTTATTGATGGAAAATATAGTACAATGGACACAGCAAGTCAGAACATCAACATGGTCCTGAAACCACACAGATCATCACACATCGAAAAAAGAGAACTGTCATCAGTGAACATCACAGCCATCCCTATACCTGGTGGTATAGCATGGGACAAAACTGACGATGAAATTTATGGCCCGGTTGAGCTTTTGAAATATCCACACCAATTTAAGATTTATTTAAGTGACTTTGTATCACCTTGTACTTTCTCTGATGATTAGGACTTTGAAAATATTAATAATATGATGTCAGATTTAGAAATGTCAGCAAAATTTACAGCACATGATTATTTACAGGGTTCGTCAAATTATGAGGAAATGTACTGTTTCAACCACTTTGGGCATCATTATCTGCATAAATCTGCAAATCCGAGAAATATTTTCAGTTATAATCAATGGGAACATTGTCCAACCCCACCAAAAGCAGCTCAAAAACATTTTATGAGAAATTCCCATACTTCGCAGGGTTTAATTTCACTGATCCTGAAACATACTATTTTAACATTTTAAATAAGAGAGGAGTGAAAAACATGTTGACAAACACTAAAGTGATTTATTCTGAAAAAAAAATGATGAAAACATTTCTACATTTGGTTTAGAATTTTGGAAAAAAAACATCTGGGGTACAAAAGAATGGCAGGTACAAGGTTTAGAAACATTGTTCAGAGCCTGCATGATCCCAGAACAAATAATGTTCCTGAATGACACAATTCAGCAAACAACCTGTCTTGGTTTAGCCAAGATAAAAGATTTAAACAACCCATCTATACCAAAGCCAATGCCTGATAGAAACACCACTACAGATGAAGGGTTAGACGTGGCCTATATTTTAAAACAAAACAGAACACTTCCTGATTGGAATAAATGGTTGATCTGGCCCGCAGACACTAATAACTGTCATGATAGATTCCTGAACAAAAGACAGGGGTTCAAACAGAACAGGCCAGACGTAAGATATTTCCAGAGACAATATCCAGGGATAGTTACAACATACAGTGTAGGAAAACTATGCCTCCACTGGCTACAGAGATTCACACTTCCCGAAATTAAGCAAAACTTAACTTTACTTAAAGAAGATGCTGACTTGCGAGATTTCATACTGGGACCTCGCAAACAGAGTCAAAAACGTTTCATATACGCCGGTATATAGGCAGCTTACAATGAAGCTTGGAAATTAAATCAAATTGAAACTGCTGAAAAAATACGAGAAATTGATCATATTAATTTAGAAAAAACACTTTCTGTAGTGGACAATGGGTTAACGGCTCTGCCCTCAAGAATCTATTCACTGAACAGCATTGTATCATCTGCTATTAATATAATAGAACATGATATGATAATGTTACAAAATGGTCAGTCCCAATTGCGTTCTATTGTACAGCTAGGCTGGACATTACAAAACCTCCGTTCAGGTCACGTGCCATGGCGTCTAATCAACATAACGTCATTATTTTCTATCTTTAACCTTACTGATAGACAAATCTCGTTGGCACAGAAAGGAACAGACTATACGGTGCTGAGCATTGAAAAACTTGAGAGATTACCATTGACAATATCAGAAAGACCTGTCATTGAATGGATAATACATGGCACCATTACAATCCCGATAACGACTTTTCAGTTTCAATACTGCCAAAAGTATATACTAGCAGGCCTGTATGAAAGGTTGGGTAAAGGATACATCAATTCAACCTGGAATTTACCTTATACACATAGATGTTGGAGTGGGGGCGAGAAAGAGGTATTTCTTAGTGGTAATAATTGTAAAACATCACTGAGCGGTACACTTCTATGTCAAGGTATAAACTTGCATGGAGCCTGCAAAGGTTCATCAAACAACTTTTCATGTCATCTGCACGGCACCCAAGCTACACAGATAGAGCCCTTTTTCGAACAACTTTCCAACGGTAGCTACGTCATATTAAGTGACCACAGCGTTACTTCCAGGGTCATTTGTTGTATGCAAGTATTGTATCCAAACAGCAATCCGGAGATGAGACGGCATTATGGCCTTCTGTGGATATCTGTTCTATTCGTATTGATACTTTAAGCAGAATCCAAAGAGACATATGACCTGCAAGCTGCAATGACAGCGGCAGAGATACATACCCTATTATCAACAAACTGCCCCGTGCATTTCGTAGAAATGTTAAGCCAAATTTTAAACATGTCAGATACCAGTGGCATTGCACATGTATTTAAGACAATATTTTCAGGACTGTTAACACATTTTGAAATGGTTCTGAGCATCTTCCCGAATTTTGTGCACTCTCTTTTCGGTAGCCTGCCTCTTATTTTGGGACTCGTAGCAGGAATTTTATTTTTGTTCCTTCTGCTCCGATATGGCAAGCCAAGTCACAGACAAAACTCAGGCTACGATGGAGGAAACGATCCTAGCAATACGATACCGAGACCGTATCACTAAGGTCCTCAGATTGGCCCGGCTAAGAGATCTGAATACAACCTGGTTTCTTTCATTCAGGCCTATCTGGCGAGATTGCATCTTACCTGTGCTTTGATGTCTGCTATGCGGAGAAGAATGCGTGTTGGACGTCTGTCTTACACTACCATCAACAAAACCAATGGATGTTGAGGCTTTGCTTTGTCCGGTAACTACTCACGCAACGTGTTGTCCCCAGCGGCTACCGATTCTGATGACCGCATTCGTTGAGACTTCACCATTACAATCAGGTGGTGGTGAAGTAAGAGATGAAAGCTGCAGCACACAGGTACAACCCTCTGTCAACATTGCTGATCTAGACACCGATGATGGCAATGCATCTCAGGGGTTAGAGGCGGCAGACCCAGAATCTGAGATCGGCCCTGGACCAGGGTTCAATTCCCCGCCTCGGTGGGTCTTGGGCTCAAAAATTCCACGGACTTGATAATTCTCGCTCCGGTGCCTTCTCGACTCACGGGTTCACACTCTGCGACTCTGGGCAATAGCTTGCTAAATCTCCACAACAGCCCCTCGCGGCGGGATGCCTGGCTTTCACCTTGTGGATACCCTGCCGGGGTTATCTCACAGGGGAATACCAGGACGGGTTCCCTAAGCAAGCGCCGGAAAACGCACTGCGGGTAGCTGTGCGCTAAATAAGCTCAACTACATACATATGTACTATTTCAACTTTTTCAGAGTTGGCCCAACTTTCACCTACTGTGGTAGACGCGTTTTTTGCTGGCCTATCTGAGGTAATGTTCTCTCCTAACAACGAGAATAAGAATTGAAATAGCAAGCACACAGCGTTTCCTGAACTCTGAATTCGGCCTTCAGTTTTTATAAAAACACTGCTGAAAACACTTGGAACTATTTTTTCCCTTGAAAGAAAATTATTTTTCCCAACTTCCAAAATATTTACCTTTTTTTGGCACAAGGTACTCTGCTTAAAGTAGAACTATTCTTAGAGAACAGAGCTTCTATTCCTAGAGACTCTAGAGACAATATTTTGAATCAGCCTCTAGCACATGTACAATCTTGTATAAATATGTGATGAAATGGTCTCGACCTTCTCTTCTGTATTAAGAGCCATTTCATAAATGTAATTTTTCGCAATTCATTCAGCTGATATTTATATTTGCATTATCTGAATGATACCACCGCTAGAAAGCGTACAGTATAATACTCATTTTCGTGTATCTATACCATTTCAAAAACATTTGATGTATTTTGGGATGGGCTGGAAAACACATGCATACCTATATGTTTATATATTGCTTAGTATTTAGTGATGATGGACATTATACGTGGAGTGGGTGTTGTGATCATATCTAGGACCCTAATTAAATAATCCCGATTTATGCCCTTATGTGGTCATAACAAATCATACCCTTATAAAGGCATAAGAATCAAATCCATATTTAGTAATAGCCAACGCAAACCAAATACGGCAAGGCTACTTACTTAGACTCCTAGAAAGTACAACGAGTTCAACAAACCAAACTTCCAGCAACCTGGGAATTCCCCATGCTTTTGTTTTGATTTGTCCTAGAACTCCTGCGAGCACAGAAAGAACGGCCAGTTCATAGTGACATCTTTTATTGAAGTCTTATGTCCAACCTTGCGTCAAACACGGCACCTTCCAGGTATAAATATACCAGTGTTAGCCTTAAGCAACACACAGTGGTGTGGAGCAGAGCGGCTATCTACTTATCTGAAGCCCAGCTGATGCGAGTGCCGAAGGAAGCCATCCCTCCCATTTTGACGCACTGAGAAAGACGCTGTCTTTTTCTCCTGCCGAGAAAATACAGCTCCAGTGTTTCCAGTCACCCTTGGGGGTTACTGGGAGATCGAGTCCTGAGATCAAGATACAAGACCTCCTTCATTCTAAAACCAAGGTACGGAGCTGATTAGATCATTAGAGAATTCTTGAGTCAGATTCTTGGCAAAAACTAACTTAACTTTAAACTGCAGCTCACTTACTCCTTCCCACGTACTAGGCTTAGGTTAGGTACATCGGGGTAGGCGTATTTAGAAGCACCAGTTGAGTACGTTTAGTCAACTTTTTATCATTGTATGTAACTGTATATATTTTATACCTTTTAATTATCATATGGGTCAGAAACCATATCAATGCTTTTACAGTATTATTTCATAATACTCCTTTTATTGTACGCACTTTACTTTATAACAAGTATTGCAATTGTGGCAATTCATTTCTCTTGCATGAGAAAGAAGACTGCTCAATAAATAACACCTTTTATTGAAAACACCTGTCTCTCTATTTCTTTGCACTCTGGTGAAATTAAGTATGCACGATTGACTGAGTGAAATAGCTATCTATTGTTTGCACACAACTCTGGAGATATACTCCTTATTCTGGGGGAGCAAAGTTGTCATGTTTATGCGGTTGTCAGAAGCTGAATCCCTTCTTGTCTAATCAGGGAAGTTCACTCCTCCCTGTTTATTCGCGAAAGTTTCTAGTGACCTCTGAGCTAGTTGGCAAACCTAAATTAAGTCTAACATATTCAATAGAGACCTAGTAGACCTCAGTACTACGTCTAAACTATCGTTTATGGTATTCCAATGAGCAGAGCCTATTGGGAAAATAGGAACTACACTACAACTTTTCCTTGAACCCCATTCCCAAACCCTTCCTTTACAACATGATACCTCTGGTTGTACATTACACCACCATTACACCACCTCAGTAACAAATATAGTCAATGCCACCATACCACTCAAATTAAAAAGAGTTACGGAAAAGATTAAAAACCCATGGTTTAATGGAATATTGAATGAAGACAGGCGTAATCTGAGACCTGCAGAAAGAAAATGGAGACAACACCCATCCTCCCCTGAACTGAAATCCCTCAGAAAAATCATAAATGAATATAACAAGAAGATCATCAACTCTAAAAAGCAATTTATCAGAACGGAATTGGATAACGCCAAAAACAGACCACGGAAATTGTTTGAAATCATAAAACAACAATCAAACAAGATGGCAAAATCTGCCCAAGAGGTCACTGAAACGCAAATAAGTTGCGAAGAATTCTCTACCTTTTTCACTAACAAAGCCAACAAGCTGTAAGAAGAACTTAGGATCGCTGTAGATAACACTAACTAAAATACACCATCATCACAATCTGCACTGAATTATGCGAATTTTGCGAATAAGACGTCAAAAAACAACACACACTGGGACACTTTCAAATTATTGGACCAGAAGGAGATTGCTAAAATGCTAGCTGTCACTAAACCCAACAATCAATATAACGACCCACTACCATCAAAATGCCTAAAAGAAATCAGCCACATTATGATTCCAATATGGACAGAAATTATAAACGCCTCACTTTCCCAGGGGGTCCTTCCAGAATGCCTGAAGACAGGACAAGTAGTCCGGATCATCAAAAAACCCACAGTGGACCCAGAAGATCCAAATAACTATCGCCCCGTGATCAACATCCATTTTCTTGCCAAATTGATAGACACATCAACAACTTCTCATTCTTAGATGACTGTCAATCTGGATTCAGAAAAGGTCACAGCACGGAAACCAGCAATCCTACACATTGTCGATGATGCACTTCTAGCACTAGATCACAATCAATCTTGTCTACTAATCCTCCTAGCATTTGATACAGTTAACCACGAAAAACTACTGAATAGACTTCACGACAGGATGGGAATTTCTGGCACTGTACTGAAATGGTTTGAATCATTTTTACAGAATACAAATTAGAGATTTCTAGTAAACCAATCACTTTCTCCCTCATGCCGAAACACAATTGGAGTACCTCAAGGATCTACTTTATCTCCATCACTGTTTAACTTATACATCGAACCTCTTCCAGAAATTCTGCGAAAACTTAAAATATCTTACCACATGTATGCGGACGACACGCAACTATACATCAAGATTGCATGCCTGGAAGACATAACCACAATGAATGAGGCGCTCAAAATGTCGCTAAAATGGCTAACTAGCAATCATCTCAAGCTAAATGCAAATAAAACAGAATTCTTACTAATCACACCACAAAAGAATCAATCAGAAGTGAAGGAATGGTCCAAAATGATCACAGCATTAAATTACACCCCTACTCTACAATGGCAAAAAAACCCTGTTTTCATCTGAACTACTTGAGAAAAATGAAAACTTTTTTAACAGAGACTGACTTAAAACTAGCTGTGCAATCACGGGTTATCTCAAGGATCGAATATGGGTGTATAACTCTAGCAGGACTACCAAAAATTTTCACAGCACCCCTAAAGGGATGTATGACGTTAAAACGCATACTTTTACCACGCATACCATTACCACGCAATTTTTACAACGCAGGACCCTTTACAATGCATACCTTTACAACACATGACATTACATCGCAGATACTATTCCTAATGGTGGTAACAGTATGCGTGGTAAAAAACGCATTGTAACAGTTACATACCCCCTAAAGGCATGCCTCAATGTACCGCTCCTTTATCGTTTTCTGTATATTATCTACATATAGACTAGGTTTGGAAGTAGTACTAATTAAGTTCATGATTCTATTGCTTTTTATATACAATGTTGCTTCAACCCATGCCTTGTGATGTTAAGAGCTCTGACACCCAAGGGTCATGTTCGCACTATAGAAAACTGTTAATAAATAAATAAATAAATAAATCTATAGGTTTTCTTGCTTAATCCCCCCACACATAACAACCACTAGTGCACCCACTAAGGTTCCAGTGTTAAGTGCCATCCCTCTTTCAAGCAAAATGGTCATCAGAACAAAAGTTCACACCAGAAGCCAATTAACTAAGTCTATATAAGGGGGCAGTAGTTTTACCCCAGTCTAAGAAACGGAAAGGACCAGGTCCTAGTAAACAATCATATCCTTCATCTGAAAGAGGGTGTAGAGGTGTGGTAAAAGGGGTTTTTGAGGAAACAGAGGATGTAGCTGAAACTATTATGGTTAACACTATCTCCTCCACATTACTTTTACCCTCATGTCCCCAGTTGATAGTGAAGGGTTCTGGTCTAAACTGGGCGACGTTCTAACAGTTTTATTAAATACCCTGATAGAAAAGCTGTCTAAAATGGAAAAGGAAATCGAAAAGCTGGCAAGTGCTGTTTCCCTAGACATGCAGAAGCAGCCAAATCTCAAGAACACCTACTCCTCACAGTTAACCCAGGTTAGTTCTACATGTTTTATGCCTGTACAGCACACTGGGTCTAATCGTAGTTCCAACAGTGATTCTCTTAATGTTGGTCCAAGTCTAGGTACAGCTCTCCCGGCAGTCTCTCTTCGGAGTAAAGATACTACTTCTATAGGGTCAATACAACCAAGGGAGACAAAGTTAACCATTGCTCCAAGGACACAGGACCAGTGTAAAAAAAAACATAAAATATCTCTCCCTAAACATGCTTGCACTGAGGAAATACAGTCCCAAAGGAATCTCGGTGCTTATGAAAAATTAGGAAGAGAGCATACAGAAAAATATGTAATTGATTTACCCCCGGAAGCTACACCCTAGACGATTGTACTAGCCACTGTTCCCAAACTGTCCCCGGGAGCACTTGAACCTTGGTTTCACTTGAAAAATAAATCCTTGAGTTGAACATGAGGACCACTTGCCCACTACCTGAACCGGACTGCTGTGCCCACCGATCCATACTACCAAAACGAAATTTGGCTGAGAACGTACCTGGATTCTCGACCGCTGCAGCTCTGATTGGTTCCTTCACCGCCCGGACCCCAGCGCCGCCTGGACACCAGCGCTGCTTGACTTGGCTGATGTCCAGCCTCCAGAGTGGTCTGCGCGTTGCCTGGCAGATGCCCATTGCTCCGGAAGGACGGAGCTCCTATTGCGAGACCCTGACCGATGGCATCTGGTCCCTGGTCCCCACTGTGACTCCCCCGGTGAGTTGACCTGGGCCCATCGACCTGAACCCTGTGGCCTGCACCCGGCCTGTGGCATCACAGCCTTGGCCGTGCGACTTGCACCGAGCGTGGGATTGGCCGGTGCGGTGATATGAATGAATGAATGTGCGACTTTTAAAGCGCAAACTTAGCCCAAGGGCATCAAGGCACTGATAGCCGCTCGTTGCATGCCTGCTCCTCCCGCTTTGCTGCCGCAACACAATTTTTCTGATGTCGTTCTGGCAGCTCCTCTTGGTCCGTGAGGGTTTTGAGCTTCCGGTGCAACACAGCAGCGCTTGGTAGCCACGACGCATCTCCCCATCGTTCATTGACTGTCGCACAGAACACGGCTTTGCCTGGATGCTGTACCTTATCTCCGCCTGGACCTGGAATGGCGGTGTTGCTCTCACCCAGTCTCCCTGAGTGACACTGCAGCGCTTGGAGCTCGGCTGTTGATGCTGTGGGGGCCAGAGCCCTGCCCTGCCGTGGGAAGCCAGAGCCAGCTCCCGGCTGTGGAGGCTGAGGTGCGTACCGAGGCAGAGTCGGTGATGTAGCCTTGGTGTTCTGACATGGCGTGTGAGGTGAGACAGTGGCGCAGCTGAGCCCTGGTGCTCTGGACGTGCACGGCGGAGCCCGGCTTTGTGAGGATGGGCTCGGGATGATAAGAGGCTAGTAACCATGCCTCAGAGACTGTGTCTGGCTGATTGAGGTGGGGAGAGAGTGTTCCCATCAGCCAAGGAGGAGCTATGATGAGGCCACAGTTCCCTGCACCAGCGGACCTTCCTGGGGCCTCGATCTTGATCTGGGCTCCCCCACTAGTTACTGGCTACAAGGGGGAGGGGAGGCCCTGGGTGACCAGGACTCAAATCCTCCAGGACTATATATACAAAGGAAAAGCGGTGGCAATCTTGGAATGGTGCATAACAACAGCCTAGAACAGAATAGTTTGGAATAAAAACTCCAACAACTCTACAGTGTCAAGAGACATGAATCTTCTAATGTAGCAGTGTAAACTAAAGCAATCTCACCACATACAGGGCAGAAAAGGGCCCCTATCATATTGCCAGCCATCATGCAAGGGCTAGCTCTCACCCAATGGACACCCTTAACAGCTCCCTTCCTCTCTGATGACCTTCTTCTAAATTTGATCCCTTGTCCCTCCCCACACAAACATCATGTTGCGCCCTGACCTATGCTTGTCTGGTGACAACTCCTATACAATAGTTTCCCCCCACCCCAAAGCTCTCCAAAACTGCCACTAAACCATTCAAACAGGCTACCCTAAAAAAAAACCCAGAGACCCTGATAACCGACCTGCGCTACAGCACGGATATAGGCACCGTCATTAATTACCTTATCTTCTATTCGAGAAGAACAACCCCCTGGCGTAAAACCCTTGCGCACCTTCTCAATATTCGCTTAACCAGGAACATTCCATACAGCATCAAGCCAAGCTCACAATAGCATCCTCCCCTACCTTGCGAGCTGACCTCACCACCACCCTCTACAAAAAAGGCATTGTTCTAATTCAAGCCTCAACCAACAATCTCAATAAATTCTCAGACCTTTTCCCCCTCCTCATAAACCACGTGAATAACTCGGATAGAGTACCAACACCCGCACCAATGACCCTCCGTCCTGCCAGCCTAACATGCCTAGCCATCCACAGGCCAACCCTCCAAGGGCCTCTTCCTCTGCTCACCCTATCCCCCCAACATGTCTCGTGTCCCAAACTACAGAATCTCCCCTACACCTATGATCCCCTGCCACCTAGTACCCCCATTGATGGGGAGACCGATATGCTCCCATTGTCCCCTGTCTCTGAGAAAGCTAACCCTCCAACATCTCCCACCACCATTCACCCCATCCATTATAATCCATCCCCCGGCAGCCATAACAGTACTGCCCCTAGACCTCTGAGCTCCTCGCAGCCAGCCATCCACCAACATAATGAGCTAGATACTCCTCCCCCAAAGACCCCAGAGCCTGCTCTAGCCAATCCTTTCCCCCTCCCACCTTTACATGCCCCTGTGACAGCTCCTGAAACTTTGAACCCCTGCCCTCTAGCTCCTCCTGTTTATAACGACCATGATACTCTGCACTTCAGAGTGGCTAACTCACCCAGAGCATTCATAGCTCCATTCTGGACCTCTTGAACCTCCTTCACCTTGCCGAGATCTCACTTACTAACCTCAAACCAATGCTTACTTCCCCCTCACCGAACACCGAGCCTCCCAAGCACCCACTCCCGCTGCCTCTGAGATATCTTCGCACCCGTTAACCACCCTGCCTCCACTCTGAGGAGGAATCCCATGCTCTTGCACTCTCCTATAACGCTCCTACCGCCTCCTCCAATCCTCTAGACCTCACAGGAAGCAAAATCCTAGCCATCCTCTAAAACCACAACTTTGTTCCAGCCAACCCCTGTCTGCTAGATATGAGTCCTGAACACCCCATCAGCAGAGTCACCATCAACCCTAACAGGCGAGCCACTCTCCATAACAGAAGTGTGGTACAAAGCAACCTCGTGCCTGTATCTATATCCGCCCAGACTCCTGACTCTCCTCCAGACACCCCCCTATCTGGTCTATTAATAAACTGCCATTCAGCAGTCAATCATGCCATGCCTACAATAAGCACATCCTCAATTGCAAAAAAGAATATTTCAGATCAGAACTGGGGAACGCCAAGAATAGACCCCAAAAGCTCTTCGAACTGATCAAACTCCAATCTAATAAACTGGCAAAAACACCGAAAGAATCCCAAAAATTGCTAATATTGTCAGATGAATTCTCCTCTTTCTTCGCTGATAAAATATCAGCACTAGGAATTGAACTCAGTACCACCACCTACTCCCAACCGCTTCCCGTCCTGCCCCGTTCGTCCGCACCAACCGTCCTAGCCCCTCCAAAGAACAAAGCCCACTGGACTGACTTTGAATACTATACCTAAGATACTATCTCAAAAATCTTCTCTACCTTAAAGCCTAATAACCACTTTAACGACCCGCTACCCTCCAACTGCCTCGCTGCTGTCTCCCAATCCATCGTCCCTTGCTGGACTACAATTATCAATGCCTCTCTTCAACAAGGCTTGATCCCGGACCCCTTGAAAGCCGGCAAAGTCTTCCCCATTTTGAAAAAATCCTCACTGAACCCAGCCTCCCCTGACAATTTTAGACCTATCTCAAATATCCTGCTTTTAGCCAAAGTTTTGGAGAAGTGTGTACAACAGCAACTAAATCAGCACATCAACAACTTCCACCTACTTGATGACTTTCAATCTGGCTTCAGACCAAGGCACAGCACTGAAACTGATATGCTCCACATCGTGGATGATGCCCTCCAAGCCCTAGACCAAGGCAGAACCTGCTTTCTAATCCTGCTTGACCTATCCTCTGCCTTCGATACGGTCCACCATGAAAAACTACTTGAACGCCTCAAATTCAGGATGGGTTTGGAAGGCGTGGTACTAGAATGGTTCAGGTCCTTCTTCCACAACAATTCTCAGAGATTCCTCATTAACGGCAACCTTTCAGTTCCCACCCCGGTCACGGTCGAGTCCCCCAAGGCTCAACCCTGTCTCCCACCTCTTTAATCTTTACCTAGAGCCACTCACCAAAGTTCTCCGTACTGCCAACATCTCCTACCATATGCATGCGGACAATACCCAAATATAAATCAATATCTCTTCGCTCAAGGGGATCCTCTGCCTGCATGAGAACCAGACAATGACCGTCCAATGGCTAGCCAAGAACCAACTCAAACTTAATGCAAAGAAATAGGAATTTCTACTAATCACCCCTCCAAAAGCCAACCCGGAGATTCAAAAGTGAATCAAGGCCATCACAGCCCTGAACTGCCCACCAACCACTGCCAAATCCCTGGGCATAATCCTCAACTGCAACCTGAACATGCAAGACCACATTGACTCAATGGCTAAATCAGCCAGATTCCACTTGAGCTACCTCTGGAAGCTGAAACCTTTCATCGATGCTCCTGACCTAAAAATGGCAGTTCAAGCACTAGTCACCTCCAGACTGGAATATGGCTGTTCCACCCTCACTGCACTGCCCAAGATCTCCTTAGCGCCTTTAAAAGCCTGCCTCAACGCGGCCGCCAGGCTACTTACAGGCACCAGGAAGTACGACCACATCTCCCCACACATGAAAGCACTGAACTGGCTCCCTCTAGAGGCCAGAATTCAGCTGAAACTGGCATGCATTACACACAAGGCCCTATACACAAACTCCCCTGCCTACCTGGCACAGAAATTAGTGATATCTGGAGAAAGCAGGAACTCCCGGTCCACTAGAAACCTCCTACTCCAACTCACCTCCTTTCAGAAAAATAGAACCTACAACAGGGCGTTCACCGGAGCAGTACCAAGAATTTGGAACGCTCTCCCACCTGCCATTTGAAGAATCCCTTCCCTAGCACGTTTCAAAAATGAGGCCAAAACCTTTCTCATGGCTAAATTCCTCGTCTACTGCCTACTCGCAACCACCGCATTGCCTGACTAATCCAAGACTACCGCTTTCCCAGATCACCAGCTCCTTACACCGAGATCATATGGGTCCTTGTGCTATTACAAACTTTCTTAGTCTTGTATTTTTTTGCACTTTAAACTTTTTATTTTTATCACTGTATACCATGTAAAGTGCTCTGATACCCACACAGGTCAAGATGGCGCTCTATAAAAAAAAATCCACTTTAAAATGGTAACATTTTGGTTCACCGGACTTAGTCCATGCGATCTCGGAAAAGGCTGGCAACTGGTCATTGGCACATTCAGGGATCAGTGTTTTACCCCTTGGTTATTTTTTATAAACATCATCATTGTATGATACAGGCACCATTTGGGAAACACTTTATGGGGGGGCGGAGGCAACCGAGATATACAATCCCAGTCAATACGACATCTTCAACCCTTTAGATGAAAAGGATTGACTGACTTCTCTGGTCCCATGGGACAGTGGAAGACTGGAGAATGTAGTAATGATGGGGGTAATTTGCCAGAAATCCATCCCAATATTAGTGGGGATGATTTAAGGATTAGCAACTCTATGGAGATAATTGGGGCTAAAACTGCTAAATCTGATACAGGTAGCCCATGCATGGAACCTGTACATATTCATGATACATACATTGTAAAGTTAGCAGTAGATTATCAGAGTACTGGCAGTGTTGTATTCCAAAAGATACACGATGATAGCTCTTCTATTGGACAAGCTGCTGTAAATTTTCTAAATATGTCTACAGAGGACAGAATTGTTCTTAAAACCAAAGGTCTAGTGGGAAACCTCTTAGGGTGTTCCTGTTGGTGGAAACAGATCAAACAATAGTTTAACTTTATTATCCTAGAACCTAGCAGGGATACACTCGAAACTCCAAGACCCCAATTGATTTATTGCTTTCGGAAATATTGATATGTGTGTTTCCCAAGAAACGTGGGCTGTAGACAAGGTGCACTTTAATGGCTACACCTCATATTGTGTAGATGCCATTCAACCCAAAAAGTCAGGTAGGGCTAGTGGTGGTCTTTTATTTTTGATAAAGAACACCTTAGCTTGTAGATACAACCAATTCCTGATAGATTCACTTGAAACCATGTGCATTCAGCTTATCTTTCTGTCTGGTTTAGTTCTAAATGTGCTAAATGTTTATGCAAGTTCAGAACCCTTCCATAGCGAGTCCATGGTAGTTTCCCAATTAGATTCTTTAGTGGAGAGTTTTCAAGTGAACTCCAAAATTATAGTGTCTGGGGATTTTAATAATGGGTTTGAGCCTTCTGCTCTACTGAGTGCTTCCCTTGAAGAGGAGGATGAGAGTTGGGAAAAAAAGGCAAACGCTATTCAAACGTTTCATTACAGGTTGCCTCCCTAACTGCTGGTAGGAACCTGAGGGCTTGCAATGGAAGAACACATTTGGACATACAACAGAAGGCTACTTTCAAGAGGGGTACCTACTCTAGCATAATAGATTATATATTTGTTGATGTCTTAATATGGCCATTATTAGAGGATATGATCATTGAACCAAGGACAGACAGTGACCATAATTCCTTGCTTTTAAAACTGAAGGGCAAAGTCTTTGATAGGGATGCGCATCGCTATATTTCTAAATCAATAGAGCCAGACGTCAAAGGTAGAATCTACGAGATTTTGTTGCCTCTCTAACTAACTTGTGTAGCCTTAATGATAGTATTGATCTAATTAACGCACTGTATGTTATCTTAGGACATAAAGAATTTTCGCTGCCCTACAATCAGTTTTTTAAAACAGAGCAGCGCTGGAAGACCCGCTAGTGCAAGGGACTGCAACTGGTTTAACAAAGACTGTAAGGAATTCAAAAAGGCATTAAAAAAGCAATCAGGGAGTGTTCTAGACTGGACATAGTTTCTGCCCATAAAACCTATAGGGTAGCACTCACCAGAGAAAAGTGCGAACATGCTGATACAAATTGGAACAATCTGGCCCTAGCAGCTCATGTCAGAGATAGTCGCATATTTTGGCTTATTGTATCTAAGGGCAATGTGGAAAACACTACTCTTCATAATCACCATATTCAACAGGAAGTTTGGGTGGAACATTTCCTGCGTTTATATTCTGACGATTTGGCTAATATGGACTCACACACTGATCAGGCTGTCCCAATCATAGATAACCCTGTTTTCAATATGATCGCAAGTAATAACATTCCTCTGCTAGATTTTAGCTTATAGGATACAATGTCTGCAATTAGTAAATTAAAAGCAGGCAAATCCCCAGGTCCGATCTGATACAAGGGGATTTGTATAAATCAGAACCGATGATATGGGGACCATACATTAACCTTTTGTCTAACTGTATACTGGCTGGGTGGGGGTAATCCTGAAACTTGGAGGGGGTTATAGGTAATAACTATCTTCAAAAAGGGCGATCCTGCTTTCCCCACCAATTACAGACCTATCAGTTTAATTGATAATCGCCAGAAGATTTTTGCCATGGATGTTAATATGGTATTGTCCCCTGCTCAACCGAGCTTTCGTAGAAAAATTTGCATGGGTGACCAAGCCTTCAGGTTTTCCCTGCTAACTTGGAAGTATGTGCTATTCAGGAAACAGCAGCTCTATGTAGCATTTGTGGATTTGCAATCCGCATTTGATTTGGTTCCGCGTAAACTGCTGTGGAAGACCATGCTTGGTCTAAGAGCCCTGGAAAACTTGGTGTCTATGATTGCTAGATTGCACAAGGATAATTATGCCCATATCAGGTGGGGAAAAATGGGGCACTGACAGAGGGGATTACAATTCAATGTGGGGTGCGCTAAGGGTGTGTTCTCGCCCCCACATTGTTCTCTCTGTACATTTATGATGTGGTTAATTATTTAATGGGTTGTAAGTATGATGCTCCTTCGATGAACAACACTAAAGTTCCCATCTTGCTCTTTGCTGACAACTCTTTATTGATATCTACAACTCCCATGGGTTTACAGGCACTACTGGATTCATATTTGTGCTTTTGCAAAGAGAGGAGTTTGGAACCTTTGGTCGTAAAATGTTTTGATTGTTTAGACATAGGTTCGAACGAGATGCTTGGTTGGGATTATCAGTTGAGGAAGAGCTCTCTAATACTATGCCAAAGATCTAAATCAATATTAAGTTTTTCAAAACAATCATATACCTAACCCCTCTAACCGGCCCTTGAAATTTATCGTGCAAAAGCCCAAAGTGGTGTCCTCTACGGAGCAGAGTTTTGGGGATTTATCTCTGTAAACAAACTAACAATTTGCGAAAATATTTTCCCAAGGGTTCTCATTTCACTACCTGTTACTAAACCGCTCAGCCCACTTTTCTATTATCTTGGGATAAAAAGAATAGGGGACTTAGGAGCCCTAATACCACTAATTTACTGGCTGCGCCTATGGACCACTCTGCAATTAACAGATTATCGCAATTAATTGTGGGAGGTCCTAGTGCTTAATGGGGCAAAACAACTACCCTGGTTCAGACATATCGCCAAGTGGTGAAAATTATTGAACCTTATGGTCTTGTGGGAGCACCCAGAAAGTAATTAATCAGTCTGCACACACCCACTGGACAAACAAAATTCCTAATCTAATGTAGTTTGTTCAAACAAAGAATGCGTGCGACCCAGTTGAAAGGCAGCCAGCCTGTAAACTGTATCTCTATCCAGTGGAAAACCACCAGTTTGCCGGGTGCACAGAGTGTATTAAGGTATTTTCAATTCACATTCTAATCTGAAATAATTCATAAAAGCTCAATCATTACAAAACAACACGAGTTTCGGTTACTCCACTTTTTATAGTATCTTCTGTGTAACCAAAAATCAAATACCATACAGCATCATTAATACTTTGTTCAAGGACATTGAATGCATAAGATGCAAAATTTAAAAACAATGTCAATTACAACTTGTGAAAAAACTCAAATTTCACGACCATGCCTAATGCATTTCGGGATTGAGCAAATCCCTTCTCCTGGGGCCACTGTTAAAAATAAAGAACAATAATGAATATATAGAAAACTAGCAGCGTCATGCTTCGCCCAGAGATATGCATCAAAAAGAAAAATAACCTGATATGCATCTTGCAAAGGCCCTGCCGAAAAAACAGTGCAATAGTATTAATGACTTTTATGTAGTTGTACAACAGCAAATTAGGTGAATTTCTCACACCCTGGGCTAAAAGAGATCTAAACATTTGTACAGTGGAAGCAGAGCCTTGTCTTTAAGCTATTAAATATTCTCATTATGAGTAGCAGATCGTACTGGGAAATGTATTAATGCCATAAAGTGGGTAGCTGTGCGATAGAAACAACTGGCTCTTGCAAATGATGAAACACAACAGCCACTGGTGCAAAGAAAAGGAGGAGAGACTTGTGTTATGAAGTGTTAAAATATGTCCTGCACTTTACATTAAGCCCAAGTGAAGTTAACACCATACTGGTCCACAGCTCTTTCCCGTTATGACTCATGTGTCAGCAAGGCCAAGCTAAAGTAACTCCTTAGCCTCATGGAACCATTCATATTGGTAGAAGCAGACCTGCTGATAACAGTTGTTTTGAGATGTGACTCAATTAATGATAAACATAGTTTAGCTTAGACAATTGCATTCACTTAGTATCTACAGTTATTCTGTGGGAATAGTAATTGCATTTAGTTCTGGTTTTAATCTTTTTTCTTTCTTGTTCTAGTACTATAAGTGATCTAAACTAGTCATCTGGGGACTGGCCAAGTACAATATGCCATTGCACATGATACTGAATGGGAAAAGAGCATTGTTGGACCTGGGCCTCACTTTTTGCCTCTTGCCCTCCACTTTTTGCTGATTTTGCATGTCTTAGTTCATTCAGCCTGCAGTGGTCTTGGGTCATCGGGACTGGGTGCAGCCGGCAGGTAGACTTTGTGGATTCTTCCCAGACAGTCACACAGTAGAGGAATTAGGTGTGCCTCATTGAGTATTACTTTTTCTTTTTTTTATGTCTTCTTATATAGCGCTCGAATCACCGGGAGGCATCTCGGCGCTTGCATTGGGAACCCGTCATGGCTTTTCCCTGTGAGATAGCCCCTACAGGGCATCCCCAAGGTGAAAGCCAGGCATCCCGCCGCAGGGGGGCCGTTGTGGAGATTAAGCAAGCTAATGCCCAGAGTTGCAGAGTGTGAACCCATGATTCGAGTAGGCACCAAAGCGAGAATTATTGAGTCCGTGGACATTTGGGCTCAAGACCCTGCTGCGTCGGGAATTGAACCCTGGTCCGGGTCTGACCTCTGCTTCAGGGTCTGCCTGCTCTAACCAGTGAGCCACACTTATCCACAGTAATCTGCTGGTGGGATGGGGTGGTGGAGCAGTGCACAGCCACTCTTGCAATGGAATAAGGTGCCTTGCCCTGCTGAAGTATACCTTTTCAGACACTTGTTATCAGAACTCCAAAGGTAAGCTCCGACCAGGTCCAGTCAACTCCTTTTATCCAAACCACTCTCAATCTCAGTCACCATATTTTTTTGATATGACCCAGTTTTGAAGCTCTAGTTGTCTGTGGTTGAGGCTTTTGTCTTTTAGGTGTTAGTTTTCCTAAAACACTTTACAAATTCATAACTCTGAGTAAAAGTATATGCACTTGTGTGGTGGGAAAAGGGCTTGTGTCTTGGAAGGGACAAGAACATAGGGATTAAGGGTACAGCCAATTCTGCATTGGACAGCCACACAAGTGAGGTATCTTTTTACTTGGGAGACCAAGCACTGGGTGGTAGGACATTTGTGCCAGCATGGTGATCAGACACAAACATATGTGGAAAAACAGAATTTTGCTGAAAAATGTGAGGCTTTTGCCAGGGATTTTAGGTAGGAAAACATTGAGGGAACCACGCAAGCCAAATCTCCCTGGACTACCCTGGGCCTCTAGTTTTCAGAAATGTATGTGTTTGGTAGTTTCCCTAGATGAGCGCCAAGCCTGGAGTAAAAAACCCAAGTGCTCCTTCTTGCAGAACCAGGGCAGTTTGTGATAGGTAATTTTGATGTCTCTACAATACTCTACAAGGGTTGTATCATTGTTATCGTGAGGTTTGGGAGCACGCTGGGTGGTAGTAAATTTGTGTCAGCCCAGTAATCTCACAACTTCCCCGTAAGAATATTGAGAACATTTAATTTTTTTCATCTAAATTTGAGGTTTGCAGGGGATTGTGTGTAGCAAACCTTTAGAGGGATACATGCAAACTATACCTCACTGGACTCCCCAGGAAGTATAATTTTTAGAAATGTGTGCATTTGGTAGGTCTCCCTAGATTGCCACGGAGCCCGGGCCTAAAACCCAGGTCTCCCTGGCTGGAATTTTTTAATCTACAACATCGGATATTTCTTTAGGTACTCATTTTCTTACTTCTTCACCCTAGTTTTCATGACTGTGATTTTTTCAAATATTGTTGGTCTTTCATTTGCATTTAAAGACCTATTTTATCTATGTTGGAGTCTTCTGCCAGTGATCCCCTGTGAATTACTTGCATACTCCTGTCAATATGGCTCAATCACCCATTGCTCCATCTAAATTACAGTCGCCATCTTCTGCAAAAAAATAAGTCTCAGGGAGGAGCCTTCTTCTACACCGAAGGCTGTCCTTCCTGAATCATTGGACACTATCTTGGAGGAAATAAGGGGGCTGAAACCATTTGGAGAGGAAACCAACACTCTTCGACAGATTATGGACACTTAATGGTTGTCGCTTGATTCCAGAGTACCCATGGTGAAACAACATGTTAGTGATATGCAGGACGTTCCTGCAAGAATTTCTTGTTTGGAGAATGATATTCTGTTCTTTAGAAAATCTAATGAAGACCTTGAAAACAAGAAGAGCTGTAATAACCTTTGTTTATATGGTCTTGCAGGGGGCATTGAGGGAGGAGACCCTGTATCCTTTTTTGCTTCTGTTCTCCCAAAACATCTGGACCTACCTGCATCAATATTTCTGAATATCCAAAGAAGGCACTGACTAGGCCCTGCCTATCTTCTTCATCTATGCCTTCGAAACCTTGTGGTGTGATACTTTTATTCTTGTAATTTACTGACCTTCTACAAGTTCTAAATGCAGGGTGTCTTCATTATAGATTTTATATCTGGGAAAATTAAGTAAACCCTTAATCAACATTAAGCCCATTGCCAACATTAAATCAGCATTCCACTATGCAGAAGCTTGTCCGTGCAGAGCTAGATTTGAACAAAATATCTACTGATAATGCCTCTTCTATGCGATGATTATCATTTGAAACGTTCAGCATATGCAGATATCTTACTTTTCATATCAAACCCAGAATCGTCTATCCCCCGTTATTTCAAGAATTATCAGATTAGTCAGCAGTTTCAGGCTAGAAAATGAATTCTGACAAGTCGTAAATCCTTACCATGACCAAATTGTGCCTCAAGAAACACTTTGACTTGACTGGATTTCGTTGCAACAGTTCTAGAACCAAATATCTATGCATATGATGTACTATCTCCATATTGGATTCGTTCAAAATAAATATAAAATAGACTCTTGATCATATGGAATCTTCTTTTTCTTTTTTAGTGGGGTGCCTTGATTCTATCAAGATGATGATCACTCCAATGATGTTATATTTCTTTTCAATTATCCCAGTACACATTCCTTCTGTTTTATTTTTAAATGATTCCCTTCTCTCCAAATTGTTATGGAATAATAATAAAAAACCAGAATATTCTCTTCTCATTCTAGAAAGTCTAATGGAGGAATGAAGTTTCAAGATTTCAGGTTGGTTCATAAAGCTTTTTGTCTCAAACAAGCTCTTAAGGACATTTCTCCTTTTGCTCCTTTATTGATTACAATTGAACATCTCTTACTTGCTTCTATTTCTATCTCAGAGATTCTTGCCTGCACTACCAAGACTAATCTCACATCTATTGTTCAAACATACTTGCTCATTGTTAAGGCCTCCCTGTAAACCAAAGATAATCTTTAGAAACACTTTTCTGCTTTCTTCTCTCTGGTATAATAGTCTCATCGCTACTAACAAAATACCATTGAATTGGGGTTCTTGGAGGATTAAGGGTGTAATATGGGTTCAGGATCTGTTTGATGGCATGCCTCCCTGCTCTTTTCCTTAATTGCAGGGTACTTTTAAATGTCCTCGCTTGTTTTGCCACAGATTCTCGATGCTTATGGAAGTAATTGTGGTTGATTTTTACTACTGTCTTTTTTTTTTTACATTTCAGTAGTGAAGTATTTCCTGTCTGAATTTTTTAATTGTGCCTTTATTATCTAAGAGTACATACTATTACTTGATCTTCAGTTGCAAACTATATTTTATTCTCCCCCTCCTTCTTTCCAATGTAATCTTTAAAATGCCTATCTTTATCCCGTGTGTTAATTAATACCTAACTTGTTAATTACATGGCTTATGTTTTATGAGTAACATTAAATCAATAAAACTAATAAACTAAACAAAAAACTCCATGTGGGACAAACTCAAAACTCATGAAATCCAAAACTGCATTGTTTACAGGAAGCCTTAATATTTTTCTACCAGCACATCAAGCAAACTATTAAAAGTGCCACTAAATCGGCCTACTTTGATCCCTAACTACATACGGTTGTAGTTGATGGTAGCCCTGTCTGGTTTGGCACCATCCTTGCACAGCAGACAGCCAAATGCCTGAAGGCATGTCATGGCTTACGAAAGTAAGAGCCTGTCACAAACAAAACGTGCTTACTCTCAACTTGAGAATAAGTCTGGCAGTGGTCTGGGCTTGTGAATATCCCCATGTTTTCTTTAACGGAAAGCCTTTCACTGTAGTGACTTTACCATCCAGCCCTGTTGATGAAATTTGACAGTTCAAAATATAAAATGACTCCTCAAATTGAACATTGGGGTTTGCGGATACAAGAATACAACAATATAATTATTCATTTTCCAGATTAAAATAAGAATGCATCTGAATATTTTTTGAGAGTGCCAATATACTGCCTTGGTACCCAATCTAAGACAGCAGAGGCCTATAGACATTTTGTTGTGAAATCAAGCACACCAGCTGTGCAGTTTTTAGAATAAATTGTCACTGCCATGAGCCAAGACAAAGACTTAAAGACATTATTGCACATACAACTTGGAATCAGCACTCTAGACCTCTAACCATTGACAGTGATCATTAGAAGTTCACAAATGTAAAGATGAATTTGCATTAACTGAAGAAGGTCTAATTCTGAGCAGTACGCAAATTGTTATTCCTGAGATTTTCCAACAAGTGAGGAATAATTGCCACAAGAAAGCTCTCTATGACTTAGTCTGGTGTAGCATCCTGCTTGGTGTTTACTCTGAAGCAGCGCCATGGTGATAGAACTTGGTGACTGAGAATGTTGGTGAGTCCAGGTCAGTTTTCCTGACTGAGGCATGCTTGATGAATGGGATTTTATTACATGGATTAAACTTTCATTTTCACCTCATCCTGGACTCCTCTTCAGTTGGATGTGTACTTTTATAAATCTGGTTTCTGTATCTTATGAAAGGGTCAAGAAAGAATAAAAGAACTGTCATATATGAAACTGTCTATCATCTCATGTTATTCAGCACCCTTTCAACATGTCAGTCTTGCTACATCATTCTTGGGAGAGAATTGCTATTGATTGCTTAGGTCCTCCTGAAAAGGGACAGCATTTTTTAGTCATTGTTGATCAATACTCCCATTTTCTACTGGCAATAGACCTTTCATCCAGTACACATGAAGAAGTAATTTGAAAAGTAGATAACATGTTTGCGACTTGGGGAGTTACTGCAGTATTAATGTCTGACAAATGCCTACCATTCAATAGTCAAAAATTTAGAGTCTTTCTAAATAGCCTCCATATAAAGCATCAAAAAGACAGTTCAATAAGCTTTATTTCAGTCAATATGACCTAAAAATTACAAGCACAATACATACAAATGCATTTAAAAGATTGCATCAGGACACATTTGCATCAAATTAAAAGAGATAAGGAAATCAGTATAATATATTGGCGTACGTGAATGCTAGGAGGATTCAATACATTGTTTAAAAACAAAAGTCTCGGTGAGTAATTCTAGACTGGAGACAAGGGTTCAGCTTCGGAAAGTGCATAGTGCAAATAAATAAGTTAGGTAAAGAAGAGTCATAAAAGGGATGACCAGCATTATTCCCGTATGTCAAATGATTAGGACCTGACACTGACTTCTCCGAAACTACAGGTTACTTCCAAACAGAAGTTTTTGCGGATATTGTGGATGTGAACTAACAGTTAACCACTTCCCTGTAGCCTTTTATTCGCTGCCAGTGAATTAATTCACTCTGGTCCAATCATAATGGCAAAATCTGATTTAAAATGTCAGAGGCAACCATGGGGGGGTGTTATTCTTGGTTATTTAAAAATAAAGGTAATGTTTTTCCTCCCTAAGGATGTTCCAATGCGTCTTCGGTTGTTTTCATAAAAATCCTACAGGTGCACCACATGGAAAATGGGAAAACTGCAACTGAGTAAACGATCGGGGTACTGGAGTCATACTTCAGTATCCTGAACGCCTCAGAACAGCGTCTACTTCCAGGGTTCCTACAAATCTGCACTAGCCAGCGATTTCTTGCTTCATAGTAGCCAGGGCAGCTAAATAAGATGTGGAGGACTGATTCTTCGGGGTAATCACATGCCGGGCAATTCACAGCTTGCATACCCCTCCATTTGAATATAAAACAGCGAAGCAGAAGAACCCATCTCTGTACTGTAGATAAAGCTGTCTAGCGGCTGCTGGTTTGATGACATCTAGGGCTGGCTCGAAGCAAAAACTATCTTTTATTTCTAAAAAAGCTCAGGTTAGTTTGCCTATTTGGGGGAAGCAATGAAGTTGAACCATTCTCTACTCCTCACAATGGACCTTCATTTGTTTCCTTGATATTAATGAACAGGCAGACTTAGGATCAACCCAACATTCCCCCAACCCCATACTGGTTAGCATATGTTTGATATGCGCTAGCCAAGGCAATTTGGCAGCCCCCGGGTGGTCATAACTTCTAACAGTTCCTCCCTATATGATAAAAGATCAGGGGTGGTCCACAGGTGATGCCAGTACATTAGGGGGTTTAAGGTTTGATACTTCCGCAATCGCATCAAAAAGCACAAGCTCAAAGCTGTTTTAAACTACTCTTGGGAGCTAATTGTTTCACTCATCAATCCACAGCAGGGAAAAGCCTAGAAACGTTCATGTTTGGAAGAGCCATGACGACCAAGCTACCCCATTGGACCAACCTCAGATGTAAGGATCAGGAAGACATTCAAAATCGGGTGTTGGTTGCAAACAGAGGATGGGAAAATATATGCTGATGTCCAACAAATGACATCACGCTTACAAGAATAGCTCGAGGGTGTATTTGCCATTACAGAACAAGGAAATCTGATGTTACTTTGAAGGTTCAACCATTTACTATTACCAACATCAAAGGACACATGGTGGCTGCCCACAATCCTGGGAAGTGAAGTCCCTTACAAGAGATTACTCTCATTTTTAACATGTGATCCATTACTCAAATAAACATTGATGTCAATGTAGAGACGGTGTCCAGACAGCCTGTTAATGACTCTCTATCTGCTGATAATACCACCTCACCTGTGGCGGTCACTGCCACTTAGACTGCCAGTTCAAGGTTTCCAATGACCCAATAAAGACCTGTGATTCAGGTATCACAATGCTTAATTAAAGAATTGGAGTTGATTGTGTTTTAGGACCTTAATGAAATACAGGATTAGCAGGAATGCTGTAATTGTAAAAGATATAAATCACCATGGGGAGACCCAGTATCCCTCAGAACCTGGGCAATACAATATTTTATCAACAGTGGTTCTGTAGGGTGCAAAACTGATTTCTTCAAAACATATCTAATAACCTTTTACATTCGGTTACTTAATCACAAAACGAGCTCGGCTAACCATTCAAGCTCTCTTCTCCTTTTTATAATATAAATCCACACTAAGAAACAGACATCAATTTATCAAATAGTTATTCATTGAGAGATGCTTCACATAATTTTCATTTAATTTGAAGTTCAATTCACAGTTCATGAAAAATTCATTACAACGGCGCATTGTTAGAAGAAAAGGTGACCAAACAAGTGACACAATAAGTGCAGTGGTGACATTCAAAGTGTACTATATACAGTGAATCAAGAAAGAAAGGAAAGGAAGGAGATAAAAGGTTTAAATGGCCAGTGTGTATCTCAATTACGGATTTTACAGTGTATATTTTAATTGGAAATATTTAACCAATGGAAATCCTATACTGGTCCGAACAAAAAGCTTCGACGTTTCGACCCTCTGGACGCCTTGATTGTGGGTCTAGGGCGGGTCTTCTTCAGGACATGGGAAGGGGATGCGCCTAACAAGTTAAAATATGTACAGATTTAGTGTGGATTCAAAATTATTATGGATTTAGCCATGTGTAGTAATATTTACATACACTCACCAAGTTGATCTTTCCACAGCTAGGGCCTATGAAGTGGATAATGTGGTCGAATTACTCACATCTGAAAATTAGTAAGAGTATGCATCTAATTAGTGTACTACGCTCTTAGAGGTTACAACTCTTCATAACGCTACATTGTAAATTAATACTTATCGGTTATAATTCACTCACCCAATTGTGTGTGAGGCTGAGACCAAACAAGTTGAGGCTTCCTTAGTTAGCCGATCCTAGACAATATATTGCAATTATCATCTGGTGACCTGTAAATTTAGGGAGTGAGTTTAATTAGGAGCTTCTCCAATAATGGAAAAATTTGTTGAGCGTCTGAGTCTACTCGTATACAGCGCTTGGTATAAAAGACTTTTAAAACCTGAGCAATAAGGATTCTTAAGAACTCCGATTCCATCATAGTTCAGTGTTATTGAAAAATTCAAAGGGAATTGGGCTTGTAAACTCACCAAAGGCGAGTTGGATTCAGTTCATATAGCCTTGCCAATTTCGATTCTTGTAGGTTCAGGGCAGTGTTTTAGAGTCACACGACCTTAGGAATAATGGTTATGACTGATTAGAAATCACCTCGTTTTTCATTGAAAAACACCAATGCGCATTAATTCTAGGTTTAGAGGTAAACTTCTTGTGCAACTCACCGAAATCGCAAGTTGTCTTGGATCCGGTCGAATTCAGCAATTATAATTATCCAGAGTCTAGTCGGTGTACAAATCACGCGACCTGCAGATTAAATTTCCGCAAGTGAATCAGGGGAGGTTAGGTGGATATCGGTACACTCCCTACTGATACAAGACATACCTGAGAATGAATTCTCGGATCTGTCCCCGGTTCTGACTCACACTCGACTCTCCCGCAAGTGGTATAGACCGCTGTCTTTGTTTGACTTCACGGAAGTAAACGCCATCACCGGCCAATACTAAATCGCGGACAACGTGCGCGAGGACCCCCTAGCACGTAGGCGTTCTCTCGTTGCTAGGTAACCCAACGTAGTGACGTTGTGGCATACCTGGATCTTTACACACAATTCCGTAGCCAAAGTTACTTCAAAGGAGTTAACTCATGATATTTCTGAGGCTGCTTAACATGAGAACCTTTAATATTATACATGTTCTCACGGAAAGTTTCTTGTTATTCTTATTTGATAACAACTAAGAGTCATGTACGGACGCAGAGGCTCGGAGGTTTGCCTCACTGCTGACTAAACCCGCGTTACAGCGATGTGTCCTAACCCTGTATGATAATTAGTCTATACAATACAACAAAGGTAAAAAATGAAATTAACAGCGATCATTGTATGTATTCATCACAAATGCATAATGAATATAGTCAATGACTTTGACATAATGCATAAGAGATACAGTTGTTAGCAGTGTTTATATAAGTCCGCATTCAGGCAGTTTAAGCTATAGATTTTTAACACTTCAGGCAGTTTACTCATTTTATCTAGATTTCAGCAGAGTAAATGCAATATGTATGATTAATACATTCATTGGCAGGTATTTACACATATACACAGTCTCCTACTTGCATATGTACAATGTTACATGATCTTTCAAAGTATAATAGTGATTGAACAACACACATTCACATTGTGATATATTCAGAACTGTCAAATTCTGTCAGACCTATTTATAACTGGCCCATCTGTTTTGCCGTTTCCTCTCGTGTAGTAGTGATTGAACAACAGACATTCACATTGTGATATATTCAGAACTGTCAAATTCTGTCAGACCTATTTATAACTGGCCCATCTGTTTTGCCGTTTCCTCTCGTTCATTTAGACCACCTTGCACAGCATTAAGGGAATGTATCCTTCTACACTCTTTGTAATTAAGTGATTTTGTGATGGAACCACCCCTTGGGCTTGGTATGAGTTTCTCTAGAACCCTCCATCTGATGTCTTCTGGTGTGTGGCCATGAGTGAGAAAATGTTCAACTAATGGGGCACCAGTTGTGTTACAGCGGATCCTACTCATGTGTTGTAGGATCCTGGTTTTAACTCTCTGTTTGGTTTGTCCCACATATATAGAGGAACAGGGGCATGTAATGGCATAAATAACATGCGTACTGTTGCAGTTAGTGAAGGATGACGAAGTGTACGTTCTGTTATTATGTGTATAAGTCGGTCCTTCAAGGCAGTAGTCACATGCTCTACATGAGCCACACTTATGATGACCCATCACCGGTGGTAGATATAATAAACTCCTTAAATCCGGTTGTTTCGGGTTGTCTAGAAAGGCCTTCACCACAGTGTCTTTTATGATCTTATCCCTTTAAAAAGCAAAAATTGGTTGTTGAGTTATTTGAAGTTCTCCTTGTACCAAGTTCCAATATTTTTTAATAATTTTTTGTACACCATGGCTCTTGGTATTAAATGTTGTCACACAGACGATCCCCTTTGTTTCTTCAGGCTTATTTTTTGGCTCCAATAGATCTTCTCTGGGATGGTACCACGCTCTTTTTCTAGCGCGTTTCAAAAGGCCCTTAGGGTGACCACGGTTTCTCAGTCTCTTGGTTAATTCATCCGCTTCGGCGAAGAAATCCTTTCTCTTGAAACAGTTCCGTCGAAGTCTAAGATACTGGCCGAATGGTAAGTTGTCCCGAATCATGTCGATCATGTTTTTAAAACAGGTTTCTCTTCCTAGATGTTTAATAATTTTTTTAATTTTTCTAAAATCAACCTACTTAAGGTTAATATTGTATGGTTTAGATGGTTTGTTTACATAGTTTTTGCCCACTAACGTTTTGCATCCCCCTCTTTGCAAAAGTTTTTTAAACTTATTGTTTGTTTTATTAATTTATTAATGTATTATAATGTGTCTTTTATGATTTGTCAAAAATCGAAATAAAGACTTGAAACCTGAACCTGGTAAGTTGTCCCTTAGATTTCTCGGGTGGTGGGAGTCGTACATCAGTAGAGTATTTCGCTCCATCGGTTTGCGATATAGGTCACTGTATATCAAACCATCTTCAGCTTGGAAAGTTAGGTCCAAAAAATCTATTGATTCCCTGCTGTTAGCCATAGTAAACTGGATATCGCTGTTCCTGGCGTTCAGCCAACGCCAAAATTCATCTAGTTCCACCTCATCTCCCGACCAAATCATTACAACATCATCGATGTAGCGTTTCCAAACATTGATTTTGTCTAGGAATGGGTTGGTCCGGTCATGCAAGTGTTCCTCTTCGAACTTATCCATGTAAAGGTTCGCCAAACTGGGAGCATATGTAGCGCCCATGGCCACGCCCTTGCACTGATAGTAGAACTGCCTCTTGAAGATAAAGTAATTTTTCTTCATAGCTATCTCCAATAACTTAATCAGGAATTCTGTTGGTATCCAGTGTGGCCTCATTCTTTGGTCCAGTGTAGTTCTTATGACCTCAGTTGCACTGTCATGTGGGATGGAAGTATCTAGGGATGATACATCCAGCGTGACCAATATCTGCTTCTCACCATCAAAGGCTTGACCTTCAAGCAATTGAATAATATGTGTACTGTCTCGTACAAACGATTTTGTGATTGGTACCCACGGTTGCAAAAAATAATCAATAAACTGATTTAGTGGTTCAAGAATTGAGCCACAGCCCAACACAATCGGTCTTCCAGGCGGATTTTGTAGCCTCATATGGACCTTTGGGAGGGTATAAATGGTTGGTATCCTGGGTTCAGATTGATTCAGAAAATCACGTTCATGCTGGCTCAAGAATCCTTCATCCACTCCTTCCTGGGTTGCCATCTCTATTAATGTTTTTATCTCATTTGTAGGATCTCTGCTGATCTTCAAATAACTGTCTTGGGCCTGCATTTGTTGCTCAATCTCAGTAGTGTAGTCAATCGTGTTTTGAACCACAATTGCACCCCCCTTATCTGCCGCTTTCATCACTATGGCATCATTTTTGGCCAAACCATTTAGGGCTAGTTTCTCCTCCTTGCTTATGTTGTATTTTATATATTGTTTCTTCTCCATCAATTCCATTGTTTCCTCCAGAACTACCTCCTCGAATGCCAAAATCCTATCACTCATCATAAATGAGGCTGGAGTAAAAGTAGATAGTGGCCTAAAGTTGGTTGCAGCTCGTGATGGTGTAAAAGTATTCTTAGTAAAGAAATACTTCAATCTGATTTTTCTAAAGAACTTTTGTAGTTCCAATCTCATTTGAAAAGCGTCAGGTGCCCTTGTTGGTATATAAGATAGGCCCTTTGCTAAAATACCAAGTTCTGTTTCGTTCATCTCGTAGTCAGATAGATTTATAACGGGGTCCAGATTGGATCCAACTGTGTATGTCTCATGGGTATTTGGTATTTCATATTCAATGGACAATAATCCAGATTCAATGACTACATTGTCATCTGAATTAAGAATTGGGTAATCAGTGTTGTTAGTGTTGCGGAAATTTAATCTTCAGGTCGCGTGATTTGTACACCGACTAGACTCCGGATAATTATAATTGCTGAATGCGACCGGATCCAAGACAACTTGCGATTTCGGTGAGTTGCACAAGAAGTTTACCTCTAAACCTAGAATTAATGCGCATTTGTGTTTTTCAATGAAAAACTAGGCGATTTCTAATCAGTCATAACCATTATTATTTAGGTCGTGTGACTCTAAAACACTGCCCTGAACCTACAAGAATCGAAATTGGCAAGGCTATATGAACTGAATCCAACTCGCCTTTGGTGAGTTTACAAGCCCAATTCCCTTTGAATTTTTCAATAACACTGAACTATGATGGAATCGGAGTTCTTAAGATTCCTTATTGCTCAGGTTTTAAAAGTCTTTTATACCAAGCGCTGTATACGAGTAGACTCAGACGCTCAACAAATTTTTCCATTATTGGAGAAGCTCCGAATTAAACTCACTCCCTAAATTTACAGGTCACCAGATGATAATTGCAATATATTTATGGTCTAGGATCGGCTAACTAAGGAAGCCTCAACTTGTTTGGTCTCAGCCTAACACACAATTGGGTGAGTGAATTATAACCGATAAGTATTAATTTACAATGTAGCGTTATGAAAAGTTGTAACCTCTACGAGCGTTGTACACTAATTAGATGCATACGCTTACTAATTTTCAGATGTGAGTAATTTGACCACATTATCCACTTCATAGGCCCTAGCTGTGGAAAGATCAACTTGGGGAGTGTATGTAAATATTACTACACATGGCTAAATCCATACTAATTTTAAATCCACACTAAATCTGTACATATTTTAACTTGTTAGGCGCATCCCCTTCCCATGTCCTGAAGAAGACCCGCGCTAGACCCACAATCAAGGCGTCCAGAGGGTCGAAACGTCAACACTTTTTGTTCGCACCAGTATAGGATTCCCATTGGTTAAATATTTCCAATTAAAATATACACTGTAAAATCCGTAATTGAGATACACACTGGCCATTTAAACCTTTTATCTCCTTCCTTTCCTTTCTTTCTTGATTCACTGTATATAGTACACTTTGAATGTCACCACTGCACTTATTGTGTCACTTGTTTGGTCACCTTTTCTTCTAACAATGCGCCGTTGTAATTAATTTTTCATGAACTGTGAATTGAACTTCAAATAAATGAAAATTATGTGAAGCATCTCTCAATGAATAACTATTTGATAAATTGATGTCTGTTTCTTAGTGTGGATTTATATTATAAAAAGGAGAAGAGAGCTTGAATGGTTAGCCGAGCTCGTTTTGTGATTAAGTAACCGAATGTAAAAGGTAATTGTAAAAGAGTGCTTCTCTACGCATATAGTATCTACTTATATTGAAAGTAGGCGGAAACTTGGAGGAAATGTAATCCTGTCCTACCCAGAGCCCTCTTTTCTGCATTTAAAAATTCTATAACAAGAAGAATTTTCCTTATTCCAATCCACAATTTCTCAACAATGCATAGACCACAACACAATGCATCTAGGTGCTCTTAAGTAGCTTTTTATTCAAAATGTGTTTTTATATATATCTCATATTTTTCAACAATGTTTTTACTCCTTTTTGTATCATATTCTTACAAACAGTTGGAATGGACACACAAAATTGGTGAAAGAAATTCACACATACACACCCATTCTCACAAACTCATACACTACACAACAAGCTAACACATTCAACCTAATTGGGGCCAAACAAAGTCTGGAATTCAATACACCACACTTGAATAGCACCAAAACTGCCAACACACTTGTAGGATTCTGGTTTTAAAGTATGTTAAGGCTGACACAGCATTTAAGTTGTAAAGAAGCTCAGGTTTATTCCAGGAAAGAGAGACACATCCAGATCCCATCCAAGTGCAGGGCAGTAACAGCCTGTGCTTCAAAACATACATTCTAGTAACTGTGGTTACAACATAGATTCTATGACATCACACTGTGCACTCCACAGCTAAGCCTGAGAGTGAAGAATGCTACACATCTTCCCCCCATAATAAAAAAAACAAGAGAAACAGAGAAAAGAAAAAAAAAACATCTTACCCCAGACTATTCATGAACATATACAGAAAGTAACCATCATGTAAATCAAGACACATAGTCCTTCAAATGAGAAGGTTTCCTGACAATTCTGGATGATCGTCGAAACACCCTTGGACTTTCATTGTTTGTGTCATTCTCAGAATCACCAACTTTCAAGTCAAATTCAGAATCACAAAGTTGATGATTGCCTGAGAAAACACAAACTCTATTCAAGTTCCAGATTCTATGATCCAAAGTTCTCACAGCATTTTTTAATACTTTTATCACTTTTATTGGTTCAGAAAAATTAACTTTTTTACCTGGAAGCTTAATCACAACCCAATCACCAACATTTACAGATGTAACTTTTGCAGCATGTTTAGAATCAAAATAAAGTTTCCTGTTGGAAGAATTCAGCATCTCTTTCTCACGCCAGTCTAAATCATCACTTACATTGCAATCCCTAGAGCAATTAGTAATTTCTTCTCCAAGATCTCTCACCCAGGTTGGTTCTAACAAGGTACAAGGTGATCTTCCTTTAAAGAGAACGAAAGGTGATTTACCAGTGGAGGTGTGAGGAGTGAGTCTATAGCTCTCTACCTTTTTAAGAACTTGTTCTTTCCAATTAAGGCCTGCCCCTTTAGCCCAAGAGATGGTTTCCTTAAGTACCTTATTAAATATTTCCACCATTCCATTGGTTTCAGCGTGATAAAGGGCACATTTATTATGCCTTATACCACACTTACGTAGGAAAGACTCCATTTCTTTCGAAACCAATTGGACCCCATTATCACTGAGGATGGATTGTGGAAAACCTTCTCTTGCAAATAGGGCCTCTAAAAATTTTACAACACTGCTAGTCTCAATGCTCGATGTGAAGTGTATCTCAGGCCATCTGGAAAATAAATCCATTAACACAAAAATGAAAACCTGTTGGCCATCAGTATAAATGGGTCCCAGAATATCAAACGAGATCTCTTTCCAAGGACCACTTGGGAGGTCCCTGATGACCATAGGTTGCACTCTCACAACTTTAGACTTATCACTCAAATTACAAATCACACAATCCCTTATGACCCGCTCAATGTGCAAATCCATAACAGGCCACCAGTATGATGAGCAAACTCTTTCTTTTGTTTTGGTCATTCCAGAGTGTGATTCATGAGCCAACTCAATGATGTTCTTATGCAGTTCAGAAGGAGGAACTAATCTAGTCCCACGAACCAAAAGATCATTGCACACTGCCAACTCATCTTTGACCCCCAGAACTTAGCACACTCAATACAGGCCTGTTTCTTAGAATGCCAACCCTTCTGCAAAAGAGACATTACACATGAGAGAATTGGATCAGAAAACAATTTCGAGCGCCACTCAGCCTCATCAATAAGTTCCACAGACACTGGGCAAACTTGATACCTATCTTCATCACTGTCACATTCCAAAGGCTCATCATGAGAAACATCAACCAACCTTGACAGGGTGTCAGCCACACCATTATCAACACCAGGAATGTACTTTATAGTAAAATCATATCTTGCAACGCAATGACCCATCTGGTTATTCTGCTGGACACTAAATCAATACCCTTCTTAGAGAAGATTTCACACAATGGTTTGTGATCAGTTTTAATTATAAACCTGCTTCCCCACAAGAATTTTTTTAATTTTTTGACAGACCAAAACACAGCAAGCGCTTTCCTTTCAATAACAGAATAGCGGGTTTCAGGGTCTTTGAGACCATGTGAGGCAAACATAATAGTGCCCAAAACACCAACATTCTGCTGTTGAAGAACGGCACCAAGTCCCTTGAGACTGGCATCAGTGGTGAGAATAGAAACCTTTTGAGGATCAAAGCTTCTAAGATTAGGAGCTTTCTCAAGCCTTTTTTTTAGAGATTTGAATTCTGATTAACAATCAGCATTCCAAATAAACTCAGACCCCTTTTTCAGCAGACTTCTTAAACCGACACACTGTTCAGCAAAACCTTTTACAAATTTATTGTATTACTCAATCATTCCAAAGAATTTCATGAGTTCCTCTCTAGAAGAGGGAGGAGGCATCCTAGTTATAGTATCCACCAAGTTTGCCTTTGGTGCAATTCCATCTTTAGAAATGGTGTGACCCAAATAATGGATTGAGGAGACTTCAAAATGACACTTATCAATCTTGATCGTGAGATTGGCCCTTTCAAGTCTACTCAGCACATCAAAAAGAATACACTCATGCCCCTCATCATTCTTTCCAAAAACTAAAATGTCGTCTTGGTGCACACACACTCCTTTGCAACCTTTAAGTACCCTCTCCATGATGTGCTGAAAAACAGAAGCCGCTGAAACAAGCCCAAATGGCATTCTGATGAACCTATACGTCCCAAAAGGCGTAGTAAAAGACGTAAGGTTTCTTGAAGATTCTTCTAGCTCGATCTGGTGATAGGCGGAAGCCAAATCTAATGTACTAAACATTTTGGCACCACCCACTTTAGTTAAAAGATCTGAGATGTTAGGCAGGGGATATTTGTCACTAATGACACACTTGTTAAGCTGCCTCAAATCAATGCATAGACGCAGTGACCCATTGGGTTTGCGAGCAGCCACCACGGGTGCAATCCAATCAGTTCCAGTGACCTCTTCAATAATCCCTCCTAACTTCAATTTTTCCAACTCACTTATCATTTCATCTCTTAGAGCTATGGGAACAGGTCTAGGCTTGCAAGAATAAGGTTGAGAATCAGCTCTTATGGGAATCTCCAGTTTGAAATCTTTGAGACATCCTAGTTCATCCCTAAATACTTTAGGAAATTGTATTCTAATGCGACGCAATAAATCAACATTAGAATCCGTTTGAACAGAACTAACCAGTTCCTTGAGTATAATAGGATTAGGATAACTAGGATCAAGCATTATATTTGGATCACCCTGATGGAACCAACTGATGATACTGTCCCCTTTTTGTGAAACATAGATCTTCCCTACAGTATAACGATCCTTATATTCTATGCGTCCTGTAAAACATCCCAATAAAGGTATGTGTTTACCTCCATATGCTAAAGGACGAATGTCAGCTCTTGACAACTGAACTTTGTTGGTTAGTTTTCCTAAATAGAACTTTCTAGATATAATTGTTATGTTGGCCCCAGAATCAAAAAGGACATCAGTTGACTCACCCTTAATGAGAATTTTGTCAACCGGACAGTTTCTAAGATCAGCTGTAGAAGTGACTTGGACTACAACCGTGTTAGGCTCTGATCTTGCTGAAGCGGTGCTGAACTTCAGAGAGTGGGTGGAAGAGGGGGTGACTGCGTCATCCAAAGGGGGGAGCAATGGTAGAACTAGATCCTCCCCTTCTAAGCCTTGGTTCTCCCCCGAACTATGCATTCACAAGTTGGCCTGTAAAAAGCTTGAACGGGCCTGGCGTCAATCGTATTGCCCCTTAGCTAAGGCTGCTCTACGGAGGGAGCAGAGAATCTACTATGCCAGCATCAAAACAGCTAAGGGGGAATATTTTACTAGCCGGATTGACAAAGCTAACAACCGCAGTCGCGAGATCTTTGCGATTGTTAACAGTTTCCTCTCTCCCTGTGCTGAGCAAAGGGCGGTTCCAGCTTCTGCAGTATGGTGTGAGAGTTTGTCCGGGTTTTTTGAGAAAAAAATAGCGGCTATTCAGGCGAGTTTTAGCTCTAGCCACTTTCCGGATGGCTCTTTCCATCTTTCCCCTTCCTTAGAGAGTTCAGCTCCCCGGATAGTGGAGCTCACGCCTCCCACTGCTACCGACACACTAGCCGTGATTAAATCCTTGAAATCTGGATCACCTTCTGACCCGTGTCCAGCGCGGGTGTTGGCAGGGGTTGCGGAAGTGGTGGTGCAGGAAGTGACGCATATCGTCAGCCTTTCATTTAAATCAGCCACAGTTCCTGTTGAATGGAAACAAGCTAAGCTACTTCCCCTGCTTAAAAAGGCTGGAGCAGATCCTGAAGTGCTGGCCAATTATCGCCCAATTTCCCTGCTCCCGGCTATGGCAAAAATAGGAGAAAAACTGGCTTTCCGGCAACTTAATGAGTTTGTGGAATCATCTGGGGCTCTCCATCCTGCTCAATCTGGTTTCCGCGCTGCGCACAGCACGGAATCTGCTTTGGTGGAGATCTCTGAGGCAGTTAATGAGTGTCTGGACTGTGGCGGCAGAGCAGCTCTAATTTTATTGGACCTCTCTGCCGCGTTCGACACGGTGCCGCACCAACGCCTCCTCACTAGACTTGCGGACATTGGGGTTGCTGGCCTTGCTTTGGACTGGCTGCGTTCCTTTCTCTCGTCTCGATCACAACAGGTTTGGCTCCCTCCTTTTTCATCTTCGGCTAAGCCCCTCATGACTGGGGTCCCGCAGGGCTCCACCTTGAGCCCTCTTCTTTTTAATGTATACCTGACCCCCCTGATTGAGCTTGCCGAACATTTGGGGGCCAAAATCATCGCATATGCCGATGATACGCAGCTGTTGTTCACCTGGCCCAATGCTGTCTTAGATACCGCGCGGATTCAGTTTTGTTTATCCGCAGTTTTCAACTGGTTAGCCTCCGCGCAACTGAAGTGCAACGAGGATAAGACGGAAATACTGCTCTACGGTCAATTCCCCCCTAATTTCAGAGAAGCACTTTGGCCGGCCGGTTTCCCAATGCCCGGTTCAGTCAATGTCCTTGCCAAGAACCTAGGGGTCTGGTTCAGGGAAGACCTCCAATTTGAGGGGCATATCAAGAAGCTGGCAGGAGGCTGTTTCGGGACCCTTAAGGCGTTGCGGAAGTTTTTTCCCTATTTGCCTGCCTCAGCAAGAGAGTCAGTTGCTAGAGCTTTAATTCTCTCGCGACTTGACTATGCCAATGGCCTGCTGAGTGGATCCCCGGCTTATATGGTGAGACGCCTCCAGGTGATCCAAAACGCAACCGGCAGACTGTTGGGTAATATCCCCAGTCGGGTCAGCGCTAGGAATCACCTGCAGAGCCTGCACTGGCTGCCAGTCTCCCAGAGGATTACTTTTAAAATTTTGACCCTGGCCCATAAAGCTATCTATGGACAAGGCCCCGCCTACCTGATGAAACGATTTAGGCGCTACTCTCCTAAGCGACCTTTGCGTTCTGCCGCTCAACATCTGCTTCAGGTCCCGCTCTTCCGGCTTTCTCGGCTGGGAGGGCAATCAGTGGCGGTGAAGGCCGCCTTGGCTTGGAATGAGCTCCCTTTTTCCTTGAGAGCTACGGTGAACTTTATTTCTTTTAAAAAAGGGCTGAAAACCCATTTGTTTCGACTAGCCTTTTAGTTTTTGTGCTGTGTAGGGTAGGCTGCTTATTCTGTCTTTTCTTCTTCGCGCCAGGATACTCCGGCAGTAATGGAGCGCGTTATAAAACAGCATAATAATAATAATAATAATACAACCTGTCCACAAACAAAGTCCTCCTCCAAGGACTCATTATCAACAACGTTTACAGAAGCAGAAGGAATTTTACTTTTGCACAGATTAGAATAGTGACCCTTCTTCTTGCATTTTGAACATATAGCATTAAAGGCAGAACATTTTGTATCATTAGCATAATGGCCAACCTTGTCACATCTGAAACATTTAGGTACAAAAGATTTCTTTTTAGTCTTAACAAGAGTACCAGAATTTGAGCCTTTCTGTGAATCACTCACGGCACTTTTAACAACTTGAACAGAGGGTTGTTTGTCTTTATTCAAGGTATCAACACATTTTAATGAATGTTCCACCCTCTTAGCTAGTTGCAGAACTTCATCTAACGATGGTTCATCTTTTAACCATAATTCATCTTGAACCTTTTCGATGTTACATCCAACCATGAATTGATCTCTGATTCTTTCTTCAATGGAACTATCAAATTTGCAAGAAGATGCTAATTTTCTTAACATACCCCTCAACAGTTTCTCCCTCATTTTGTAATCTTTTTGCAAATTGGTACCTTTCTAATATGGTACTAACCTTGGGCAAATAATGATTGTCCAATTTTTTCATGCAAATTTCAAATTCATTAAGACCTCTCTCTTCTTCAGAACTAAGTTCCGCCAAATGGTCAAAAACATCCTGACCCTCTGAGCCAAGACAATGAAGTAAAAGGGAGGTTTTGCGTTCAGCACTTAAGCTGACTCCACAGACCTTAGCGTAACGCTCGAAAACCTTTTTCCACTTCTGCCATTTAATAGGAGGATCACCCAGGGATGACAGAAAAAATGGAGCTGCAGTTACATTCTGCATAACTACAATTAAATGAAGAATTACCAAAACCTTGAGTCTCCTTTAAAAGCAGCAAGCAGTTAGAATAGTGTGAAATACTAAATGAATAAAATTAGGTCACAACAATATACATTACACTGTAATGGTATAAAAAAAAAATATATATATAATATATGAATAAAACCATCCACTAGGTGGTGCTGTTTTAATAATAAAGAATATTAGAGCATCAGATGCTATGTTTAACAGATGAAATTTCACACCTCGAATGAAGTTTAACATATAAAAAGTGAAACATTCTTTTTTTAAAACTAAATTCCTTCTTAAAACTAAAGAAGAAATGTTCACCAAGTTCCAAGCCAAGAAGAATGGACACTCGAATTCTGGTGGGATTTGATGCTGATAATATCCTGTAAGGTTAAATGGTTTAGGAACCTTTTGTTGAGCGTTGCTAAGGAAGCTGCTTTGTTGTAAAGTGAAATGCAGCGTAGGTGGTGGAAAGCAGCGTAGAAAATAGACAATCAGGTGATTTGCTGCGATAGTGCGCAGTGATAGAAGTGTAGAGCGTTTAATCAATTCAGCGCAATGACATCAGCTGGCTGGGACAAGCAGGTGATTTGCTGCGAATGTGTGAAACGTCGCCAAGGAAACCACTTTATTGTTGGATGAAACGCAATGCGGGTGGTGGAACGCAGCGTAGGCAATCAGGAGATTTGCTGTGAAAGAGCATACAGCGTTTAATACATGTAGCGCAATGACATCAGCAGGTTGGAGCGTGAGGATGAGCTCGAGCGCGAGGTAGGCAGTTTAAAACATTTAAAAGAAAGCTTTTGAACGATGTTAAAACCTCGGCATATGTGAATCTCAAATCTTCACATTTCTTAAGGAAAATGGAATAAATAAACGATCAGAGTATTTCAGGTTTCGCAAGTAAAGATCTGCTTATAAAGGTTTAAGGAGTGTGAATTAACTCAAATTGTTTCTGAGATTGTCTCGTAAGACTGACAACACATGGAGTTGAAAGCAGTCACTGGTGCAATCAGATTAACTTAGAGAAGGTTGAGACATTTAATAAAGCAGCCGCTGGTGCGATCAAAGCACTCCCATTAAGACTAGGCAAGTCTGAATTGTCAGCCGCTGGTGTAATCACAACTGTCGCAGGTGCAATCAGTTTAATTTAGAGATAGTTGAAATAATTATTAAAGCAGCCGCTGGTGCGATCAAAGCACTACCATTTAGACTAAGTAAGTCTGAGTTATCAGCCGCTGGTGCAATCACAGACACAGAAAGAAGGTGAAAACAGTACCTTGAAAAATTGTTGAGATAGTTGAGCCTCTCTTTTCCTCAGCTGCCGACTACGCCAATGCAGGATTCTGGTTTTAAAGTATGTTGAGGCTGACACAGTATTTAAGTTGTAAAGAAGCTCAAGTTTATTCCAGGAAAGAGAGACACATCCAGATCCCATCCAAGTGCAGGGCAGTAACAGTCTGTGCTTCAAAACATACATTCTAGTAACTGTGGTTACAACATAGATTCTATGACATCACACTGTGCACTCCTCAGCTAAGCCTGAGAGTGAAGGATGCTACAACACTCTATTTACACTGTTAGTTTTTCTTTGAATACACCTTATCCATCAATATTCATCATACACAATTAATTACAATAGATTACAACAGTTAGGTGTAAAGCTGCCAAAATAAATTTACAAAAAGCCAGTGTGACAGAACCAAAGGTCTACGTGTTTCGAATCCCCTTTAATTCATAGGATTCTCCTCAGGACCCAAACTCAGTCATCGGAAACCAAAATGCTTTCTTAACAGTGTCTCTATCGAAACAACTTTGCAGCAAATCTATTTGTATGTGTCCCACAATAAGCTGTTTTCTTTCTTGCAAATGCCCGTTACCAGCGGGCATGGCCATCAGCTGCTTCCTGCTGGCGAACGGCGTGGAGAATCCTGAATCACTTTTATTGACAGGAAGGAATCGTTTTTGGTCACCTTCCGAAGAATCGGGAAGGACAGCGCAGGCGGGGTCGCCGTGCTATTTAGATGCGGTGCTGTTCAAATGCCCTCCGAAAAATCTGGAGAAAAATGCGAGCGGAGCCGCAGTGCGAGCCTCATTCTCCGGGAAATGTCGACCGGAGATTGAGGCTCGCGTTTGACTAGCACTGCGGCTCCGCTTGCGTTTTTCTCCAGATGTTTCAGAGGGCATTTGAACAGCACAGTTTTACTTTTCTATGATGTTTTTCTTCAGTGTTATAATTAGCTATTGGATTATTTCTTCAATATTTTCTTCTCTCTGTTTTCATTGTTCTTTTTCCTGCTCTTTCCTCTTCTCTTTTCCTATCCCTCCATTTTTGCACTCTCCAACATTCTCTTTTTTTTTTATTTTATTCTCCTCCTTAATCCTGAACCTGGTTATCTTCCTTGTTTTCTTTTTTCTTTCTCTCCCTGGTAATAACATTCTGCTAAGCTGTTTTGTTCTTCTCTTTCTTACTTTTAATCTCTTTGACAATTGTTTTCAATTGTTCATATAATACATGCGCATGTGATCCTTACTGCTACACTGTTGAATTCTTTATGCTTATATTTGATAGATACATTTTTAACGTTTTTATATTACCTGTGAATGTTCTTTTCAATAGTTCTCAATTAGAGTTCTATCTTGGAACGTTAAGGGTGTTAATAATCCTATAAAAAGACATCGTGTGTTAACTCACCTTGCTAGATTAAATACCGATATTGCCTTTATTCAAGAAACTCACTTATCAGAGCCTGAGTCAGTTAAGTTCAAAAGCGGATGGGTGGTTCATGTTTTCTCTTCCCCTGCCTTAGGAAAGAAAAATGGTTTATCTATATTGTGCCATAAAAAATATCATCTTTCAATAGTTCATCAAGATAACGATCTTGAAGGTCGTTGGGTGATTGTTAAATTACTCATTGATCAGATACCCTTAGTTTTGTTCAATGGTTACAAACATGTTACTGTTGATAACGTATTTTGGACTCAGATTTCAGATAAGCTTGTCATGTTTACTAATGACTATTTTATTTTTGGAGGTGATTGTAACCAAGTTCTTGACGTTATTCTAGACAGACATTCTTCTGTAAAGTTTTCTAACACCAAGATGCACTCACAATTTACCTCTACCATTCGACGTACAGCCTTAACTGACATTTGGAGACTCCTTAATCCAGACCTGCAGGAATATACTTTCTATTCTCCCCCTCACAATTCACATTCCAGAATAGAATATATTTTCTTTAGTAAACCGTTTATCCCAACTTTTTTCCCACTCTGAGGTTGGCTCCATCCTAATTTCGGATCATGCTCCAGTTTCTGTAGATTTTGACCTACTTCCTTTTTCCCCTCATGCTCTCAGATGGCGTTTTAACAATTTATTATTATCAGATCCCAATTTCACAGGTCAATTCCCTTCGTTCACTTCATTTGCATCTCAGTTTGTCCCTATTATTCTACTCCAGACTCTTCTCCAGTAATGGTCTGGGACTCATTTAAAGCTGCGGCTAGGGGTTTTATTATACGTTTTGTTACTCTTATTATCGCTCTAATTCTGAAGTCTCCTTTGAAAGGTTATTGAAGCAAAGATTTATTTTAATAAATCCTCTACAGAAACTGCTTCATCTGCATAGTGCTCGGTATTATGGAGGCCAAAATAAGATGGGCAAATTACTTGCTAATTACTTAAAAATTTGTCATAAATGCACTAAAAATGAATCCATTCGTACAAATGCCGGCGAATCGTTATTTAAAGATGATGATATTCTTGGTGAATTCCTTTTCCTTTTATAAGACGCTTTACATACCAGAGTTGCAACCTTCCTCTGCTGCAATTTCATCTTTCTTTCATTCAGTTCTTCCTCCCTCTTGACAAGATGTGGACTCTGTCTCGTTGGAATCGGACATAACTTTTTCTGAAATTAAAACAGCTGTTTCAAAATTAATAAAGGTAAAACACCCTGCCCTGATGGCTTTACTATTGAATTCTTTGCGCATTTTGCTTCATTACTACTTGCACATCTTTTATTGCTTTATCAGTCTTTTGTGAAGGATGCTTCCTCTTCAGGTTCTTTTCAAGAGGCTATGATCTGTTTAATCCCCATAGATAATAAAGACCCCTCTTTTTGTAAAAATTATCTTCCAATCTCTTTAGTTAACCTAGATTATGACATTTTCGCAAAGATTCTTGCCCTTCGTATTGATCCTGTTTTCCCTAATATTATTGGCCCCAAACAATCTTGCTTTGTCAAGGGTAGATTATACTCAGAAAATTCTAGAGTTTCTTCAAAATTCTAAGTAAAGCCTCTTCCCCTATTTATCCCATTGCTGCTACAGCATTACATGCTGAAAAAGCATTTGATGGAATTGGTTGGGAATCTATGTTTCAAGCGCTTAAATTGATTGGACTTCCTGCTAAATGAATTGCTCTCATCTCATTATTATATTCTGGACTGAAAGCCTCTATCTTTGGTAATGGAAAGTACTCTGAATTCTTCCCTCTGTTTAGAGGAGTTCGTCAAGGATGTCCTCTATCTCCCTTATCATTTATAATTGCTCTAGAGCCTTTTTTTAATGAAAATTCGATTAGATGAAAATATTTCTGATTTTAAACTCAACTGCATGCATGTTAAAATGTCTGTATTTGCTGATGACCTTCGTTTTTACTGTTCTAATCCCTCTACTTCTCTTCCAGCTTTTCTTTCTCAAATTGATAGTTTTTCTAAATTATTCAGATACCGACTTAATTCAGATAAATGTGAAATTCTTCCTTTAAATCTTCTTTGTTTAAAACAAGATTTTACATCCACTGGCTTCTCTTGGAAAAAGTCTAAAATTAAACACTTAGGTTTATGGTTCTTCGCCTACCATTTCAGACACATTGAAAGATAATGTTGATAACCTTTCCAAAACTTTATCTGCATCTATTGACCATTGGCATCCTCTTTTTCTCTCCTGGTTGGGACGCCTAGACTCGATTAAAATCATGCTATCTCCGCTCATTTTATATCTTCTATCTATGATTCCGGTTCGTATTCCTACTTTTTTTTTTTTTTTAAATTGATTCTATACTAAACAAATTCCTCTGGAAGAATACATCTCCTCGAATTGCCCTTAATGCTCTGAAGTTCGATAAACTCTCTGGTGGTCTCAAGTTTCCTGATTTTAAATGCTTTTTGCTTGCAGCAATCTTCCCGTTGGCTCTCTCATGATCCTGTTCATGATATTGATCCTCCCGTTTGGTTGAATATTAAGGAATCCTTCATAGCTCCTTTTCAATTTAATGAATCTCTTGCCTTTACTAACAATGTTTCTTCTTTTCGCCCTCAAGTGATCTCCCACACGCGTAAACTATTAATGCCCCTCATTCTATCCTCGTATCCCACTTTCTCTTCATTAGATCAACAACCTATTTGGCATAATCGCTTACGCCGTATTAATGGTCGTACAATTTTTGGGAAATCATAGAGATCCAAAGGTTTACTCTGGATTTCTCAACTAATATCTAATAATCTTCCTCTTTCCTTTTCAGCTCTCCAATCACATTTTTCTCTACCCTTCCCTTGTGAATCCCAATGTAATTCACTCCTTCCTTCTCTTTTGCAGTATTTATCTTCCTTGTCTCCTACTGCAGATATTCCCGTCAAATGTTCTAATCTCTATCTGTTATTATCTAACACTACTTCGGCCTCTTCTCTTTATAAACTTTTACTCTTCACCTCGGTTAGGCCCAAAGGGAAATCTGAATTTGCCTGTGAAAAGGATCTTGTAGAATGTTGGTCTGTCTCATTTTCGGACAAATTATGGTTGAAGATTCATAAAACGTCGAGAGCAGCTAATACTTCTCAAACTCTATTTTTCATTTACAAACACCTCCTTTTCACTCCAATGAAATTAGCCTCCTTTTCTGCAGACCTCTCTTCAGGCTATTGGTCATGTAAAAGTCCCTCCGCTGATTTGAAACACATGCTCTTTGATTGCCCGCTTCTTCCTCGCTTTTGGTTTTCAGTTTGGACCCAAATCAATAAAATGTTCAATACTCATGTCCCTTTTTCCATCTCCACTATCTTTTTAGGCTCCTTATCACCCTCCTGGCCATGCCCTTCCTCTAGTCCCTCATTAGTTGACTTACTACTAGCGATAGCCCTTCACCTAATTACTTCTAATTGGAAACAAGCTGACAAAGTTACGTTTAAGGCTTGGTGTAATGCTGTTTGTTTTAATCATAGACTAAACACATGCAATATCTCCTCCATTTCTTTATGCATTAAAAGAGATCTTTTATGGCTACCTTTATCCTCATATCTAACCAATTCAGGCTCATCTCTCTCTCCTTTAGTTAATACTACAGACAAAGTTAGGAAACCCCCTTAATTTATCTGTTATCCTTTTAATTCATATTCCAAAAGTTTACCTTTTGATATTACTCCCTTATTTCTTTATGGTTTTTCTTTTTTGATATCTTATGTTTTCATTTGTACTTACAAATGTTATTATTGATAGATTTCACTTATGGTTCAGCTAATGTTCTTATTGTATTTTATTGATATTCTACTGATCCTCCCCCTCCCCCCTCCTTTTTTTCACTCGATATAGAAAGTTTTGCATTGTAATTCTTACATATATGATATTTCTTTTTATGTATGCTACTTTTTTCCTTTCAATAAACTTAAAAACGTTAAAAAATGGCAGAAGCCTTCTTTTTCTGTACAGACCAGGTAGCCCACCCTGGGCATGCGTCTAGAGTCTGGGGTGCACATATCCATACTCCTCAATTTTGCAGCCTGCACAGGGGCAAATCTACCTTGAGGCAGAGGGGGGGTGACTGCTTTCTCCTTTGGGAGGCAGCCTTGATGCATGTCAGACATTTGAACCTCACTTTGTTAATGTGCCACTTCAATAGTTATCCTGCCAGGGAGAGGTGTGTTACCTCCTTCCCAGTCAGGCCTGTGTTTCTGACTCCTCTGAGTGTTAACCCATCCTGGCAGGGGCTCCAGATGTCTCTCTTGCTGGCAACAGCTTCAGGCTGTAATCCAATGTACTTTTGTTGTTTCTGTGTTTTTGTTTTACATCACATACCTCACATTTCTGGAATGGGCACTTTCCCTTCCTGCCGGTCTTCCCATTTCTACCAGCGTGCATGCTGCACATCCCATTATCCATTGATTGGATCATTAAGTGCTTGCTCTGAAATATCAACTGTATTATTTGCAGGAGCAATGTGTGCCTGGTGCATGACTACATAAACAGACATCACATACATATTTGCTTCCTCCAGGAACTCCACCTAACCACAGTGACTTCCCCTCACCTCTGCACTTGCGAGGACACTGAGACACACATCTCCTTTTATTTCAACTATGTACAGGGAACCACAATACTCCTTCATGAAGGACTACATTGACACATGTGCAACACACTGTGTGACACTGACAGTAGATACTTCATCCTCTCTGGCATTCTGCACTTTGACCCCCAACAATGACAGCCCAGAATATGTGCAGAGTCTGGCACCTATTTACAACATTGGGCCCTAGCACCATTCTACAGGAGGGTGATTTCAATGTAATTCTGGACCAGGATGTCACACCAGGAAACCTCACCCTGGCACTGCTGCACAACCGTACACACTAATAGATGACAATAAAATGTTTGGCACCTGAGCCACACCGATAGCACTGTGGTCACTTGCATTGCATCTAAACATCACACCTGATCCAGAATAGCATATTTGCTGCTCACGCCGGACCCGCTCACCTGAAACTCAGATGCTACCCACCTTCCCAGGACTCTCTCCAATCATGCTCAAATCTAGTCTATTCAGGAAGGGAGTTCACTCCTGAATTCACCCTTCCCCACTCCTTCGCTTGGCAGCCGAGTGCGGATTCTCTCCATGACACTACCATCTGGGTAGTATTCTCACAAAGAAGGCTCGGTCTCTTCCTTGTCCACACTGTGGGATGCATTTAAATGTTTAGTTCCTAGCCACTGCATAGCAAAGCAGTCAGGAATCCTTCAGGCAATCCACACACAACCTGCCACATTTGAAAAGGAATTATGTGCACTTGAACTTACATTCTTTCAATCATAACATGAGCAGACACATGCAATTCTTTATCAGAATCTCTCTGACTTTGAGGAAGAGGGGTTTGGGAGATTCATTATTTCAATACAGAGGCAGAAACAAGACGCTGTAGCGAAGGGGATCAGTCGGGAAAGATGTTGTTGGTTCTCCTCCATAAGCCCTGGGCAAAGCTGTGCATGAGAGTACTCCTAGACAATCAACACAGCCCCCACAAATCCTTATGGGATAGTTCATGTCATGATGATGTTCTACTTTTACTCATATAAACCTTCTGTGACCCCAGATACAGTAGCCATGGACGCTTTATTTGAAATGCTCAAACTCCTCTGGGTAGATGGTGTGCAGGTGATTCAGGCCATACCTGGAGATGAGGAGCTGGTTGTGGATGGGAACACTTTAGGACGCAGGGTCTGTATATACTATTGCAAAGTAAGGTATAGTCACACTGAATTACGTCACACACTCAAAGACTTAAGTCAGACCAATTTATTTGTATACAAAAATTATTTAGTCATATTGTATTACTAGAACAAATCCATGAGCAGAATCATACTTTCAAAGGCAAGGTATTACAAATACACTTTTGTCATTAACTTTTTGATACCGGTTTGTAACTTTAGTAAATGGGCAGTCGAAATTACTTTATTGTTACTTTTTTTACACATTGGGACATTTCCTAAGAGAAAAGAAAGAAGGTAATGTTTTTGCAGTATAGTAAGAGTTTACCAATATTACTCCATGCAGAGGCACAAAGGTAACCAGTTGAGGAGTGTGGGGTTTGTATGTTCGACAACAGGCTAATTAAGAGAACCACACCTCCGAGTAGCGTCCGGTGATCTCTGGCTCCTCCCCCAGGGATGGTGGACTCTACCTGACGGCGTTCGCCCAGACTGCTGCTGCTATCGAGTCTCTAACGGGCTGCTGGCAGTGATGTTTTTTCCGCTGACACGCAAAATGAAGGGAGCAGCACTCGTTTGCGGCGTTTGGTTTAACCTGAAAACTGCGCAACCCAGAACGGGCGCTGAACAAGCGCTGAAAACGGTGAGACTGACGGCGGAGCTCTGCAGGGGAAGAGGGGGGCCAAAGGGCTACGAGGCACCTTGGTTAAAGACACGGAAAGGAGGCGGGGGAGGCAAGAGGACTCTTTGGCACTACCTATTGTGACATTTTTCTCATTTGGAGTCTGGTTTCTATATCTTTGAGCGGCAGGGGTAGATCTTAGAGACAGAGGCTGAGGGGGAGGTGCGGAGTTAAAAAATCCTAAGAGCAAGCTCACTGCTTTGTTTTGTTTGGTTAAAGACACGGAAGACAAAAACCAGAGTCAACATAGCATTCCAAAACCGCCTATATGCCGGGCACACCAGAGATGGGGAAACAGCTGAACACCGGCCTCGCTAAAGCCAAGGCGCGGCGGCTCGCTAAGGAAGCAAGGGAGGCAAAGAAAGCGACGCGGATGGCAGATCTTGCAGGACTGGAAAGCCCCCCCCCCGCCCTGTATCACAGACTCAGTAGTTGAGGGCTCTGAGGGTGAAGTGGAAGAGGAGAATTTTGATATGTCTATTCAACCACCAGTACTCTCCGTAGAAAACTCGGGTATAGATTCAGGTGTGACTTCAGCTATAACCAAAATCAGCTACAACTGCTCTCTGTCCACAAAGTTTGGAGCAAGCAGAAGGTACTCTGAATAATGAGGTGGGTACGCAGGAGACGAGCTCTAAGGGGATTAAGCAATTCCCATTATTTTGGAAAAAACCTACGCCCCAGGTCTCCTTGTCTAACCCCTTACCAGATTTACAAAAAACTTTCAGCACACCAGTGATTCGATAGCCAGGTCAGAGAGCCCAGGCGTGGGCTTGGATCTAAGCATGCAAGGCAAACTTAACAGAGTGGATTGCCACGCTAAAGCCTCTCTGTTTAATCTAACAGCTGCCTCCAATATGCATGACGACACCTGCTCTAGCTCCGTTAACCAGATTACTAGGCCAATGCTCAATCTTTCAGATTCTGAGGTGGATCTGTCAAGCGGGCAGCAATCAGACCCTGTGGAAAACTCTGTGCGTGTTGCATCAGCTTCAACAGTCCTATTGTCCTCTGGTCAGCAAGAGAATGCAACGGCAGTAGATCTGGGAGCTCCTCCCCCTGTCATGCCTCCATCTCAAATTTCAGCTTCTTCCATCTCTCCCCCTCATGCTAACATCGACGCCAATGCCAAGGCCAATGTCAATTTGGACATCGATTCTAATATATTGATGGATACCACGGGAGAATTTCAGATGAGTATCAAGGATATGCTGAATTTAATCCTGAAAAGGGTCCACAAAGCACAATTGGCTTCCCTCAGCTTACGTTTGGAGAAAATTGAAAGCACGATAGGGAACCTTCCAATTAAGCTTCAAGAGGCAGAGGAAAGAATTTCTCTCTTAGAATATCAAATTGTTTCTGCTTTAAAAGAGGTTAAAGTGGCGGCCAAAAGTAAACAGATAATGGAACTGAAACTTGAAGAGTTGGAGAACCATTCTCGTAGATCGAATCTCCGCTTGGTTGGTGTCCCCGAGGGTCTGGAGGGGTCCCAACCTCTGAATTGGGTCAACAAATTCATCAAGCAGAAGGTTATGCCTGATTTCCAAGGGGACCTCACGATAACAAGAGCTCATTCTGCTTCTGCGGCTCGGCGTAGGAAAGAATTTGTCAAAATGCTGCAATGGTTCAAGGCAAAGGGTGCCCAGGCCTCTATAGCTCAGCAATCCAAGCTAAGAGTCCTGTTGAAAGGGAAATTCTTTATGTTTACCAACATCGAGGAAGCCCAGGGACTTCTAGATCAGATTTCCCAGAATGGTTAAGGTGTGAATAGTTAAGTGTCAGGATTGTAATGTAATGGAAATTGTCATTTAAATAACTCCCTCTTTCTTTCTTTTCTTTCTCCTTTTTTTTTGTTCCCTTTGCCATCACTTAGTGTTCCGCAGCTACAGCTGGATCGCTGGCTAGTCGTTGCGGCCTGGGGTTAAGGGGAATAGGTGGTACACTGTTCTGGCGGGAGCGGGTCAGAGATTACCTGGGTGTAAAAACATGACACACCGAATTGAGTAGAGGTAGGGGAGAGTGGTGGGTGTGGTGAAGGCGGGTGTCCACTTTCCTGGGTGGGGTGGGATTTGCAACGGGAAAAAAATGAATCTGGTTGTTTTTTCATATTTAATATACACTTTTCTTTTTTGTCTATTTTTTGTTCACTACAGTTCTACATCATTAGAAAATCCACTACTGCTACTGATTATGCATGGCTAATTCGTCAATTTTAAAGGTTGTTTCCTTTAATGTCAATGGGATTAGTAATAAAAGAAAGATGCAGGCTATTGAATTATGGTTAAAAACAGAAAATCCAGGTGTTATTCTTCTGCAGGAAACCCACATTGTGACCATTAAGGCTTCTGAGTTTTCTATGTTCAGATCATGGTCAGGATATAGGGGGCTCTCAACCTCTTCGGTATCCCATAGAGGGACTGCCATATTTGTTAATTAGAATTTACAAGCAGAACTTATTAATTCTGGGAGCGATCCATCTGGGAGATGGTGCTGGGACTTCTTTTCGTTTAGATCCAAACCCCACCCTCTTACGTTTGTGAGTTTTTATGCACCTGTAGAGGATACTATGAAACCTTACGAAGATCTTTTTCTAGCATTGATCAGGGTACCGGGGGATTTCATTTTGGGAGGGGATTTTAATATTTTGATGGAACCACGGTTAGATTCAACTGTACAGAAGAAGAGGCAGACAGAGCCCAGATCTTTGAAAGTTTATACTGAATCTACATGATCCATGGCGTTTAGCGTTTCCTTCCCAAAAGATATATACGTGTGGATCTGGTCGATTCTGCTCCTCCTCTTGCATTGACTTCTTTTTTATCTCCCAGGGGCTAGAGTTTTTGCAGCAAAATTTTTTCTTTAATGCATTTTCGGACCATGCAATGCTGACCTTAGAAATACAGTTGGGGGGTGAGCTGAGAACCCCCAAATGGTGGGCCTTTAATAAGCAATATTTTAATGATAAAGAGTGGGTAAAGTCCATGGATTTGGAGCTTAGGCAATTTTTAACTCAGAACATCACCTCTGCTGCTCTACATATAGTTTGGGACTCAATGAAAGCATTTGTACGGGGGTTATTGATTGGTAAAGATGCAGCTATATCCAAGAAGGCCAGGTTGGAAAAGGTACAGCTCGAAGATAAGATCCACTCCCTTAATGAGATCTTCCTAGAGGCCCCCACTATTTCTAATAGAAAACTTCTTGATCAGGCTAAACGCGAGCTTAGCACTGTTTATAACACCCAAAGCAAGATCTTCTTTCAACGCTTTCAGCAGAAGGTCTATGAAGAAAGCAATTTCACTGTCAGGCTTTTGGCGTGGCAGGCAAAAGAGCAGGCAGTAGCTAATCAAATTAAAGCATTAAAATGTCCCCTGACAGCTGTTCCTACACAAGATCCAGGGAAAATAGGGGATATTATGAAGACCCATTATGAAACTATCTATGGGAAATCATAAAGGGTCGATAACCAACGACTGGCAAAATTTCTTCATGAAAATCCATCTTTAACCCTCTCCGAAATATATAATCAATCTATGGCGCGCCTTTCTCTTTGTCTGAACTCGAGGAGGTTGTAATGAGTTTGGCAAATGGCAAGGCCTGCGGACTGAATGGATTGCCGGGAGAATTTTTTAAGGTTTTTTTGGAGCACTTTCAGATTTTCTTTTGGTTTTGATTAATTCTTTACTGGAAGGTGGGTCGGTTCCTGAATCTTTTAAACAGGGGAATATTGTAAGTATTCCGAAGAAAGGCAAGGATACGATGGTTCCTAGCTCTTATCGTCCAATTATGCTGCTGAACTCGGACTATAAAATCGTAACAAAACTTTTATCCTGTTGGTTCAATACATTTGCAGCACATTTAATTCACTCCGATCAGAATGGGTTTTTAGCTGGAAGCAAATGGCCACTAACACCCACTTTCTCGCTGAAGCCCTGGACTTTTTTGAGGGTCAGAAAATTCCGGCTCTCATCTTGTTATTAGATGCCGATAAGGCCTTTGACCTTGTGGTTTGGGAAACGTTATTTTTAGTTTTACACTCTTTTAATATCCCAAGGTCACTGATATTGTTAATTCTGAGCCGATATCAGAATGCGATGGCCAATATAATTATTAATTCGGAAGATGCAGGGTCCATTAAAATTAAGCGAGGTACAAGGCAAGGTTGCCCTTTGTCTCCCGTGCTATTCGCGTTTTTTATCAAACCCTTAGCAACAGCTATTCGTAATTGTGCTGATATTTCCCCTCCAATTTCAGCAATGCCCAAAACAAAGCTGTATGCCGACGACATCATGCTCCTAATTAAGCCCACAGTCGAGGCGCAATCCAAGGTATTTGAATTGTTGGCAGACTTTGAAGCTTTAGGGGGGTATCGTATTAATAAGGGTAAGATGGAAATTATTCAATGTGGGAGTGATGCTTTAAATTTACACCCTGATCTTCGAGGCTCCGTTAATTCTAATCCAAAAAGATATCTAGGAATATTTTTCTCAAACCTTATTGATGATCTCTACAAATTAAACTTTATTCCCCTAATAAAAAAAGGTAAAGGGCTATTCTCCCGATGGAATTTACTTTCCTTATCTATCATGGGACGAGTGGCTCTGATAAAAATGTCTGTTTTACCGTTATTTAATTTTTTGTTTGCCTCAATTCCGTGTATTTTATCTAATTCCTTTTTTTCTCAGGTAGAGTCAATGTTTACAACTTTTATACAGGCAAAGAAAGTTCCACTCCTTGCACTTAGCACTTTATATGAAGACCTTGCTCAGGGCAGATTAGCACTCCCTAATTTCAAAGCCTACTATGATGTTTACTTTGCACAATAATTATCGAGGTTTAAGCCTGCACCACAAGTCCACTTCTTTATTAACTTTTTAATCATTCTCATGTGTCAGGATAGTCAAATCCATTCTCCTTTGTTGATGCATAGATTGCCAAAGTTGGTCCGCTATAAGAGCTTGCAATGGCTTTTTAAAAGAAGACAGGCTTTTTAAAAAAAATATTCAATACCTGCAATCAACTCTACTACCTTGTTAGAAGAGATTCTCCCCCTTATTGGTATTAGACAACCCATCCACCTGGCCGTAAAATGGGCGGAAGCGGGATTCGTTAATATTTCTGATTTTATATGGGATAGTAACTGGGTGTCTATAACAGATATGCGTCAATTATTAACCAGTGATTTTATCTTAATGAATTCTTATTGTACTCTATTTAAATATCTAGCCGAAATCAGTACTATCTCTTTCTTGGTGCAGAATTAGCTGGTGGAGAATCTGTTAGTAAAGGCTTCAGACAGGAAACCTGGAGCATGGAATAAATATTTGATTTCAGTAAGCGGGGTTGATGTTGAATCTAAAGCTTTAAGGAAATGGTCAAAACAGGACCACTATTAACAGGTTGAATTTCAGCTCCCTAAGCGGGGCAAAATGGCGTATGATGTTATTTTTTAGTAAATGGCTTTTGTATCGAACCCCAGCTGCCCTGGCTAAAATGTACCCCAATCAGTCTTCCCAATGTTTTAGATGCATGAATTGTCCTGCTGCAAATTGGACTCATATTATGCTCCGCTGTCCAAAGATTAATGCATTCTGGGCAGAGGTTTTTATCTATCTAGAAAAAGAATGCAATTTGCAGTTGGAAGTAAATGACAGGTTAATCCTATTTAGTTTTGATTCGGACCTTCAGTTTGGCTTTTTCTAGGGGAATATGATGCTTTTATACATGATCTGCTATTTTTATGAAGTGTATAAGATGTAAACAGAGACTATCGGGCACATGCATCATTGTCAATTGCATTCGCAAACGGTGCGAATCGCAATTTCCGGCCGTTTGCGAATGCTTTAGACACAATTTAGATGCATCATGTTTTTCGCAATTTTAGAAATCGCTATCATGTTGCGATTTCTAAAATTGCGATTGCATTTAAGAAATCGCAATTTGAGATTTCTTAAATACAATGCATGAACATTTTAAATTTGCGAATTCGCAAATAGGGAGCGGTAAATTACCATGAAGTTGACCTTCATGGTAATTTGCGAAAACTTTCAAAAATGCACAAAAGTCAATTTTTGAAAGTTTCATTTTACACACACACACATGCCCTTGGGGCATGTGTGTGTGAAAAATGCACTTAAAGTTATATTTCAGGGGTGCAGGGGGGGGGGGTCCTTTGAACCCCCCTGTACCCTTGAAATTGCATTCTCAATTTGCGATTCGCAAATTGCTAATCGCAAATTGAGAATGACTCCCCATTGATTCCTATGGACCTCTTGGCCCATAGGAATCAATGGGAAGGGATTCCTTAATTAATTCCTTAATTTCCTTCGCAAATTGTGAATCACAATTAAGGAATTTTTAGAAATCGCAAAAAAAATTCTTGATGCATAGCCCTTTGCGATTTCTTAATTCCGATTCCTTAATTTTCGCCATTAAGAAATCGCAAATGGCAACAATGATGCATGTGGCCGTAAGACTTAACGTGATTTTTTTGTATTCAAAATAAGATTAACTGTGTTGTTTTAATGCTGTGTTATGTATTTGTTTTGTCATAAACCTTGGCTTCAATAAAAACAATATAAAAAAAAACAGGCTAATTAAGGTTGTGGGTTTGCGGTACTGCGGTCATCAGGGCACCAAGTGGTTTGAACAAAATGCTCCTGGAGTCGAGGTCAGCACTATAGGGCGCAATGGCCAGCACAAGATCTACACCATCAGTGGCACAGAGGAGGCCAGGTGTAGTATGCGGTCGTCAAGGTTCCCAAGGTATATTGGTGGAGTCTTTTGTTCTTAGTCTATGCTAAATATTCAGTCTGCGATTCCTGGGAGTCGGTCAGCGGTTGATGATGCGACTAGGTCTTTGGGAGTTGTCGTCCTGTGACTGCAAGTGTTAGCAGTTGGAGTTGGTCAGACCATGTGGATAGTTTTCTTTGACTGCTTTGGTTAGAGAGTCAATTGTGATGTTACCTTCAGTCATGGTTGGAGGGAACCTCCCGGATACTAACTGTATTCTTGTTTTAGCAGCTTGTGGAAATTCAGTGGTCACTGGGATCCAGGAAGGGATTGCCCAGGGGACCTCTTTAGGATATTGTGCACCTCAGGCTTGGGGTGCCACAAGCTGAGTGGTGAGGACTCATGGAGGTGGCGGGAGTCAGCGTTTGTTGGTTTTGAGGAAGTCCTGTGCTCATAGGAGACAAAGTCTTTTAGGATGCGCACAGAGGATCTGCTGAAGGAATTTTGTTGTAGGGATAGGCCTGTAGTGCTGGAGCCATATCAGATGATGTTGTCATCTTCCTCTCTCAGATTGGCTGTTCGGTCCTTCTTCTTCTAGTTTCTTCTTGTCGACTCTGGTCTGAGGAGGCAAGGTTAGGGGGTCCTTCAAAATACTAGTTTTAGAGGCTTTTCATGTAGTATTAGTGAGAACCAATAAGAACCTTCCTTGGGGTGGGAACACCCAGTATTATGCCACCTGCTAGTGGGATGGGGCATAAGCCTCACTCTGGTTGGCTGGATCTGCCATATTCAAGATGTCGGGACTGAGAGTTGTGCTTCACCTCACATCTTCCACCTGAAGGCAGGAGTTGGCAGAGGTGGGCACACCGATCCTCCTAACTTGGTTTTACCGCCACTCCTTCCACCCAAAGTGGGGTCAGAACCTGTGGGAGTCTTTGAAGCTTCCACTTTGAGGACCCTGCCAATCCTTGAGGAGGAGGCTTGACACCTCATCCCACAATGTCCTTTGTTTCAGGACCCCAAGACAGGTAGGCTCTTAACCTAGGGATGCAGAACCATGCCTAATGGTTGCAGCTGGTGAGCCGCCACTCAGCCAGGACAATAGAGGTAGGTTTTTCTTCAGGGGGCATCTCTAAGATGCCCCCTGAGTGCATTTTTAATTAGATCTCACACTGGCAGCAGTGTGAGTTTGATGTGCAGAGAAGTTTGATACTATTATGGTGCTGTGGAGTATGTCATGACAAACTCCTATACCATATACTCTTTATGGCATTACTGCACTTGAAATGTCTAAAAATTGAATTAGACACTGTAGGGTTACAAGGCTCATGCACCTGCACCCTCACTACTAGTATAGTGCACCCAGCTAGAGGGATGGCTTACCTATGCCAAGGCAGTGCATGGTAGGGATGTATGCCATGTTGATTCTTCACTTTGTTCTGAACCAAAACACGTAGCTTGCAACTGCAGTGTGTGTGTGTGTACAGGTACAGGGTCTCTTAGGGTGGCACAATGAGTGCTGCAACCCTTAGAGGCTTTCTCTGGTCACAGTGCCCTTTGTACCTATGGTACCTTTTTACAAGGGACATATATGTGGCTAGAGAGTTGCAAATGGGTTTTACAACAGTACAATTTAGGGAAAGAACAAAGGCCCTAGGAAACTGGTAGGCAGGAACCCAGTGCACACTCAGTGAAATTACATCAATATTAGGCAAAAAGTAGGAGGCAACCATGCAAAAAGGGGCTCTTTCGCACACACCGCATCATTTTACAAGGAGTGTGCCTCGCTCCTTGGCCCTCACCTCCTGGCAATGTATACTGATTCACTATCCCAGGGCCAAATGCCATCTTCCCTATGGGAAGCGGTCATTGTCACCATAGTGAACCCTGTCAAGCCTGCAACATCTGTGCCTCCTATAAACCACAATCGTTGATAAATATTGACAACAATATATTTGCCAAACACCTAGCCAACCCTGCTTTACCCCATTGACCTTCTCTGATCAGACCATTCTGAAGTAGTGTGGCTCACTGGTTAGAGGCGGCAGACCCGAGAGCAGAGGACGGCCCGGGACCAGGGTTCGATTCCCTGCGCGGCAGGTTTCTGGACCAGGGTCAGCAGGCTCGATAATTCTCTCGCCTTGGTGCCCACTCTGATCAGCGATCACACTCGGCAACTCTGGGCATTAGCTTGCCTCATCTTCACTAACGGCCCCACCAGACCGCCGGGGATGCCTGGTCTCACCCTGGAGATACCCATTAAGGGACCATCTCTCAGGGAAGCCAGGAAGGGTTTTGCAGCGGTCGAAGCGCCTTGGGACCCTACGGGTAAGTAGTGCGCTATATAAATGCCTATACATTACATTACATTCTGGTTTTGTTCTGGGGCATTTGGTTGCCCATAGTGTTCGCGCACTTGGCCCTCATGTACACCATATTCCTTCAATTTGAGGCGGCCCTTTGATCCTTCACACCACTAAAGGACCATACCTCTTTCAACTCCTCCCTTGTCTTGGCATCAGCCCATGGATTCTAAGATTAATTAGCCGGCTGTATGCCTCTCCTATGGCTCGTCTCTGCCTAGTGGCTCCAGCTTGGCCCTGTTCCCTATAACTGTGAGCACCAGACATTCTTTTAGCCTCTGGCCATATCGATGCACCAACACCATGCTAGCTGGTGCCTCATTTTCACTGTTCTGCAGATACTGGTATTTAGATATGCCGATGATGTCAACACTGTATGACCACAACCCCCAGATGAAACTGTTCCTTATCATTTAAGAGGTGATCTGCTACAGCAGATACTCTGGCATCCTCATCAATTGTTCAAGATATAAGCTGTTCACCCTCCCTGACGATATGTGACAGCTCACATCTGAGTACCTGCTACAGTGAGGTTGATGAGTTTTGGAAGGCTAACTGTGATTGGGCCATGAGTCGTCACTAAGAGCATTTACCAATCTGGTCCAGGCTGACCTTGTTGCTGCAAGGCAGATTTCCAATAGCCAAAATGATTATCCTCCCCAAGTTTCTATGTTTATTCATGAATATACCGATCTCACATACAGAACACTTCTTGAAGTGACTTTTCTCCATCCTGGATTTCTTGGTCAGTGTGGTTAAGCAGAGAAGGGTGTGGAAATGAGCCTTTTTAGGGGCCCACTGGTGCAGGGGTTCACTTTATCTGTCCACTGGTCTTTAAACCAACATATAGAAATTGGCACTGAAGCTGGAATATCAAATAACAAGTTTATTAATCACTCATGAGTGGGACTATGGCAATACGGTACACAGACAAAATATCGAGTTTTAAATTTCGATATACAATTATATCGAAGTTTAAATATCGATGGGACAAAATATCGAAGGTAAGTAATATCGACAGTCTTAATATCGATATTAGTATGATATCAGTAATATCGAAGTTTTAAATATTGATGTCAATAATATCGAAATAAATAACTTCGATGTTACTAATATCAATTTTTAAATAAATTTAGTGTATATTATATTGTATTTATTATGTTTTATTATTTATTTTTAATGTAATTTAATTAAATATTGTCTTTTACTACTGTAGCGGGTTGTGGGTTTATAGGGGAATAGGGTGGGAAGTAATTTAATTATGTTAAATTAATTATTAATTATTAGGAATTATTAATTAATTAATTGAGAATTAATTGAGAATTAATTTTAATTAATTGATTAATTGATAAATATGTTCTGTAGCGGGTTATGGGTTTATAGGGGAATAGGGTGGGAAGTAATTTAATCATAATTAATTAATTAATATATGTTTGTAGATATTTTAATTAATAATTAATTGGTAATTAATTTATATTAATTCGTTAATTAATTAATATAATTTTGTACATATTTGCAATTATTAATTAGTTGGTAATTAATTATTATTAATTAGTTAATTACATTAATTAGAGTAAATTTTTTTATATATAATGTTTTTGTTATTCTTCATTAATTAATTGGGAAAAATAATATTAATTATTAAATTAAATTTATTACAGCTAATGTGCTAATATATTTACTTTATTGTTATTGTTAATTAATAATTAATTGGTAACTAAATAATATTAATTAATTTTGGGTAAAGGAGTATTTTTAGGGTTCAGGGTCAGTTTTCAGTTTTTGGGTAAAGGGGTATTTTTAGGGTTCAGGGTCAGTTTTCAGTTCTTGGGTAAAGGGGTATGGGTATTTTTAGGGTTCAGGGTCAGTTTTCAGTTTTTGGGTAAAGGGGTATTTTTAGGGTTCAGGGTCAGTTTTCAGTTTTTGGGTAAAGGGGTATTTTTAGGGTTCAGGGTCAGTTTTCAGTTTTTGGGTAAAGGGGTATTTTTAGGGTTCAGGGTCAGTTTTCAGTTCTTGGGTAAAGGGGTATTTTTAGGGTTCAGGGTCAGTTTTCAGTTTTTGGGTAAAGGGGTATTTTTAGGGTTCAGGGTCAGTTTTCAGTTTTTGGGTAAAGGGGTATTTTTAGGGTTCAGGGTCAGTTTTGGGTTTTTGGGGTACAGGGATATTTTTAGGGTTCAGGGTCAGTTTTGGGTTTTTGGGGTACAGGGATATTTTTAGGGTTCAGGGTCAGTTTTGGGTTTTTGGGGTACAGGCGTACAGGGTAAAAATAAAAAAAATGTACATTAAATCAACTAAATGAAATTAAAAAACAGAAAATTACATTAAATTATTAAGTGCTTTATTTATTTTAAATGTATATGTATTAGTTTTAATTTTGTTTTAATATTTTTATTTAATATTTGTAAAATTATATGTATTTAAAAAAACGATATTTTTAATTTCGATATTTTTGTACTACGATATTATTTTTTCGATATTTTTGTACTTACCTTTATGAAGATATGACTCCGATATTTTTGATGTCGATATTTTTGTGCTGATATTTTTGTATTTCGATATTCTGTCTGTCGATATTATGTCAGACATTCTGGCAATACAACACCCTCGTGCACTGTATGAGGTAGTCCAAGGAATACAGAAACCAAGGGCCTTTTATACCATATTTACCGCTGAGTAAGCATGGACATTCAAAGAGGAGGTACAGGCATATACAAGATTATTTATTGACTAACATGGGCAGAGAAATATTGCTTAGTCAACAAAGTGGGAGGGGTAACAGAACTGCTTATGTCAGTTGAAACAGCCTTACAGTTACATTCTAAAACAGGTACATTCTAGCAGCTACAGGCCTTTCTTAGCATGTGCAGTGCTCTGGCTCAGTACTGAAGGAGTTAACAACAGTTGATGACTCAAGCAAAATATAAAGGCAGGCAACAGTGAAGACGGCTGAATCCCATGGCTAACACATGGCTAAAGCAAATGGATGCCACTAACAAAATGGCTGCAGCAAATGCTAACAGCATTCCTGAGATTTCTACAAGGGTTCCATGGGAGACGTTAACTATCCTATTCCTGCAAGGTAGCCTCAGCACTCTTGATCTGTGCCTTTATGCTTACTGTGCTCTTCTGGGTCTACCCCACTCTTTTTCAGCCACACAGAGCAGTGGACGTTAATTTGCTGGCTCCATACCCCCTGGCCAATGTGCTATACAGCCTGTATAAACCCTTGCTCACTGCTTGGGATGCCCTGCAGAGATGGACCCAGCCCCACTGCCTCTATTGGAATAAGAGGGATTCTGTCAACGTATATGCAACATGGGGCTTCTCTTGTTCGGTGACCTCTACCTCAACCTGCATTTCATTATAACTCAAAGTGCTGAGAGTTCCCACTGCCCACTGACCTTGATACCTTTCTGTATCAACAACTCCACGCCACCTGCCATACGATGTATACTACATTCCCAGCGCAGCCTACACTTCACAACTTAGACCTTATACTCACCAGCCCCACTACTCAGAGGCTTAAAACCCACCTACATATTGTGAGGCAGGTGAAGGCACCTATGTGCATCCCTGCTGCTCGGCCTGCCTGGCAACTGGACAAAACTCCCACCATTTCCAAAGTGCAATGGACATACAACTCTACCCTACCTATTGTCCTCCCTCCAAACTATTGATTTCATTTTTAGTTCTTACATAGACTGTGTCGTAAACCAGCTCAATTACACAGAACAGGACTTGGAGAATAAGCCCATTGTCTGTGATGTGCCACTCAGGAGGCTAGCTTTTGGGCTGGCATCTTCACTGAGGTGGCCCAGATCAGTAGTCTTCTCCCGGATAGCACACCATTGGTGGCCCTGCTGGGGTACATAAAGGGGTTGACCCCGACGACTCATCGCCATGCTGCTTCTTCCAGCTAACATGTCAGTGGCCATCCGCTGGAATAGGCGACCATTGCCAACAATCAATGGTTCACTACAAGACGCTGTGTACTGTCAGGACTGGCAACTCATGCTATTATAATACAGGCCCAGGGATAGTTGGGAGTGTTTGGTCCTACACATGGCACATTGAAGAGCAGGTGGGGCTGATATATTTCCTGATTGAGGAGACCCATGCTGAAGATCACTGTGAGACATTCCCCCCCATCTTACCACTACATGTCAGTTGATTAACATGTCCCTGTCCATGGTGGTCGTCCTAGCGATTGGAAACAAGCCAGGGGGAGCCATCTGTTAAAGAAACCTACATTGTACACCGCCAAACTGGAGAACTTTTGCCCCATTTCTCTCCTGCCTTGGGTGTCCAAGATTGCTGAGGCTTATATTAACTCCATACTGACAGGTTTCCTGGAATACAACAGCACGCTTGACTCCTCTCAGAATGGGTTCCGCCCGGGTCACAGGACGGAGTCTGCTCTCCTAGCTGTGAGCGAACATCTGAGGGTAGCCTTAGATGCCGGACGCACTTCACCAATTACTTTATTAGATGTCAGCGCTGCGTTCGACACTGGGTGTATGGGTCAACTCGGCCCTCAGTTTCCAGGTCCAAACCAAAAAAAGTTGTGGGGACCTGCTTTGGACTCCTGCATGGGCTCAAACCGCTGCTGGGTTTCTTTGATCCTTCTATTCATCAAGTCATCATCCAGGCTTCCATCATGTCTAGGCTAGAATATGCAAGTTCACTGTGCCTGGTGTTAATAAGGCTGAGATTCTCCATCTGCAGAGGGTCAAAAATGCAGCAGCTAGAACCCTCCTTAGCCTTCATAGAACTTATTATAAGACTAAAGCAATCCGCCGACTTCATTGGTTGCCAGCGGCAAGACGCCTTGAGTTCATGTCCCTGAAATTATAAATCTCTCCTCTCCAGGTATTCTGTCAAACCTGCTCATACACAATACACCGACACGCAAAATTCAATCTATGGGTCAGCATCTGGCGGTTGTCCCCCTGGTGAGGAGGGTGCATGCAGGAGGACGCTCCATCCGCACCCTGGCTGCTAAACTTTGGAATTCTCTTCCTGTGCAGATCTGCAATATGGACAACTACCTGGCATTCCGCAAGGACCTTTCCAGATGGTCCCATCTGAACCTGTTTTTGAGGTAACCCAGGCAGTGCAGTGCCTTGTGGCTGAGACCAAAGCATACAGTATATCATAACCCAAAGGACCATACGTATGAACACATTTTCCCATAGACACAGAATGGGTAAAACCCTTTGATACATCTGGCCCTTTGGCTCCACACCTTTGTTGATTTTCATTGCAATTATGTGAATGTCAGACACTGGCCATGACTTATGGAGACAGTGTTAAAAAATGTCAGTAGGTGGTGTATCAAAAAGATAAGAAGAGACTTTGCATATGGCATCAAAGGCAATAGGTAGAGGATTACGTTGTCCTCACAAAACTTTAAAGTTTTGGAAGTGCTCAAGAGGTCTAGTTTTTAGAGCAAAACAAATTCAATTTTAAGTCTACAGTTTAGTTCTGTGTGAATGAAAGCACAATTCCTTTTGAAATCCGAAAGCACAAGCCAGGCTTTAAGTGTTATTGATCCGTTGCAGAGTTTCCCATCCAAAATCCCTCTCTGAATATGCCTTGAACTGCTTGACTTTGCTAGCCTCTTGCTCATGTCCTAATTGGTGTACTTGGTGCTCACTTTAGACCCAATAGTAAGGTGCTCACCTCAAGATGCCACAGGTAGCAGACATCAAACATCACAGCTAGAGCCCAGTAACCCCTGATTTCCATGAGGCCTTCCGCCAAACCTGTTCTCACATTGTTATGGCTCCTTTCCCTAGAGCAAGCTAGTTCTGTTACTGTCCATCTCCCTCAAGCACGCCCTGCAAATGAAAAAAAGAAGAAAAAAAAGGAAGAACAGTATTCCATGTGTGGCTGGAGCCACAGGGCTGGAACATTATTGCATACTGTGATTAAGGGTGGGCGTAAAATCCGTTTCGCGGGCGAATTTGCGGATTTTACGCATTTCGCGATCCGCGAATCTCGCGAAATCGCGGTAAAATCCGCAAATCAGCGGGGGCGAATTTTCAGCCAAGCAAGGGTTACAGCAGCAGGTGCAAAAGTTGAACCTAATTTCTTTGTAACCTTTTACAAAAGGGTTACAAACAAATTAACTTCAACTTGGACACCTGCTGCTAATTGCTTCCTGGCGCCTGTTGCCTACTTGCAACTATTCGCTGACCCTGCTCTGACCCTTGATGCAGGGTCAGAGAATAGTTACAAGTAGGCAACCAGGCACCTGTCCAAGGAATTAAACCTCATCAGGAAGCACTTACAGATATAAAAAAACAGGAAGAAGGGAGAGGATGGCAAATACACCCATTTTGAGTTGTCAGGAGGGGTTAAACTAAAAGAGACCTTTACAGCACAATTTTCATATGCATTTTGCTAAAAATAACATGCTGTATGTTATGTAGGGGCAACTCAGGAATCTGGCCCTTCAGAGATCCGGCCTCTCTTTCTTTCTCTCGTTCTCTCTCTCCCTCTCTCTTTCCCTCTCTTTCTCTCTCTATCTATCTATCTATCTATCTATCTATCTATCTATCTATCTATCTATCTCTCTCTCCCTCTCCCATAAACGACTGCATGGGTAAATTCGCTATGCAAGCGGCTCGCGAAGACGCAAAAATCCCGGCAAACACGCAAAAAACCCCGCGAACACGCAAAAAAACCAGCGAACACGCAAAAAAACAAAAATCCGCAAATTTGCACAAATTCGCGATTTTTGCGGATCGCGAATTCGCAAATCCGCAAATTTGCGGATCGCGAACTCGCCAAATTCGCCCATGCTTAACTGTGATGTTCTGCTATCTTCTGTTATGTGTATCTGTTAAGTGCACTATCACCTGCAAGAGTGTCATCCTGATGAGCAGGTGTGTTTGCCTATCCCTGCATATCATTGGTTGGTCAATTGTAAAGCCAAGTCTCACCTTCTTGCAGAATTTTTAGGTAGGTGGAGCCTGAGTTGTGTTGAGGAGTGTAGTGCATTGAATCTGTTTGTAAGGAAATGAGCATGTGTATGCCATAGATGCCAATATAGTTTCCAAGGTGTGTGTGTGTTATGTGAGTGCTGGTAGGGAAATTAAAGATGAGTCTCATTGCTGAGTTCTGGATGGTTTGTAGTCTTCTAGTGAGTTGGATTGTGATCCTGGCATGGAGGGTGTTCCCATAGACACATTTGCTGGTGACTAGTGCATGAGGTATGATTTTCTAGTGTTCCTTATGAGTCATTTGAAGATCTTCCTCTGCATTTTCAGGGTGTGAAAGTAGGATACAGTGATGATGTTGACTTTTGCTGTCATGTCCATTTGGTGCAGATAATTATACTGAGGTTCCTGGAGTAGGTTCTGGGTGTGGATCTGAGTTTATTCAGCCACCTGTTGGAGTTCTATAGTGAGGTGTTCTTACCAAAAGTCTCTACTTCTGAATTATCGGTGTAGAGCATCAGACAGTTGGCTTTTATCCAGTTAGCAATTTCTGACCTGTAGGCTGTGTTTTTGCGTCTTGTGTTGGGGGTCTTTTCCGAGATGGACAGTATTCATGTGACCATGCATGGCACAGACCACATTACTGTCCCAATAGCGTGTAGTGTGGCCTTTTATTGTACACTACTCAGCAAGTTTGATAGATAATGATACATTGCACAGGAGGTAGTATCAGAGAATGATTTTTTCATGCACAGATTGTCTATGTAACTACAGTCACTACGCTCACTCTCAGAGATGGTCTCTTGGTTCTCAGTTATAGTTGGAAGGTTAAATAATGGCCAATTTGTTGGGGTGCATCAACAGTATGTGCTTTAAAAGAAGTGATTTATAAATAATGCTGAGGACAGGATGTCTTAAGGAGGAACAGTATTTGCAAAGAGGTAATATTCTGTTCTCATGCAAATATTGTATGGCGTTTTAGGTTCCGAGTGAAATTTCCCGATTCATGCACTTATATAGGTACAATTCACATAAAATACAAAGAATGGTGGATTTGCTATATTAACCTGCACATAAATATCAGTTCTGTTAATCACATTATCTTTAGTCCTAATTTCACAAACAAAATTCAATATAGAGTGCAACTTTGGTGTTTGATGCACATCCACCTAGGGCATCCACAAGGACCTTCTGCCCAAAAATAAATTCAGGCCGTAAGTCACAGTATCAAGAATATAACACCAGTGCACATCAAAAATAGTCACTTTTATCCCATGTGCAATCCAGTACTTTCTTGTTCATCAACGTTCATTCTCAGAATCGACTTCCAGTAGCCATATGATGTTGGTAGAACGATTTTTATTATTCAATCGACAATGATCCACAGCTGATGCACGTTTCGCCCCGTTCTGGCTTTCTCAAGGCTGTACGTCATATATAAAAAACAAAAAGAGAAGCATATGCTATAACCTATGCGTTCTAATTGCTTAGACATAGATATGCATACAATTGATAGCTTCCTAGGTTTTAACAGGCATAATTTACATGCATTGAAAGCATCAAGTAATGACCACCATCACCGCTCAGTTGTGTGCCAAAGATCTCTTTGACCTCAATATTAAAAAACATATTCTCTTCTCAATAGTGTTGCACATCTAGGAGAAGACAACGAACGCCACGTAATTTGCGTGATTCAATCTATCCAGGTACAATTCACATTGCCCTAATATAGGCATAGAAATCATACCCATATTTAGACATAGCCCATGCAGTCCAAATACAGGCATGGCTACTTCCACCTGTACCAAAACGTCACAACAATTTCTTGGAAAATCGGCTTAAGCAGTCAGGGACCTCCCCTTGCTTGAATATTGATTTGTCCAAGAACTCAGGGAGTTTACAAAGAACTACTATTCCCTTGGGGTTCTATACTGACGTTATTATGCCCGACTTTAAGTCAAACTAGGCACCTTCAGGGTATAAATATGCCTCCACTTGCTCTAGCAAGACACGGTGGTTCAGAGCAGTTCGACTATCTACTTGCCCAACGCAGCTCGCTACAGCAAGTGCCGAAGGAAGTCGACTCTCCAGCTGATGTATTGATCGAGAAGCTGTCCTTTCTCTCGCTGAGAATCCAGTTCCAGTGTTTCGAAGCTCCCCTCGCGGAGTGTTGGGAAATCACGTCCGGAGACTGAGATACCAGACCTCCTTCATTCTAAAATAAGGTATGGAGATGATTAGACCCTAAGAGAAATCTTGGATAGGTTCCTGGCAAAGAAAACTAAACCTAGTCTACACCAAACTTACTTCTTCCCTCGTACTAGACTTAGGTTAGGTACATTGGGGTAGGCGTATTTTAGAAGCACCAGTTGAGTACTTTTAGCCTTTGCTACTTATGTATGTATCTATTTATGGTTTAGAAACTATACAATGATTTACAGTACTATTTTATAATTCTATTCTCGCTGTACGCATTACACTTTGCAGCCTGCATTAGGATTGTAGCAGTTCACTTTACTTGCATGAGAAAGAAGAATGTTCAATAAATCCTCTTATTGAAAATGCCTGTCTCTCTATTTCTCTGCACCTCTGATGAAACGAAGCATGCACGATTGACTGAGCAAAATATTTATCTATTGTTCCCACGACTCTGAAGATACGTTTATTCTTGGGGAAACAAAGTTGTCATAATAATGCAGTTGTCAGAAACTAATCCCTTCTTGTGAATTCGAGAACGTTTCTAGTGTCCTCAGCTAGATGGCACTCACAATTAAGTTTAGTATGTTCGATAGAGACCTAGTAGTCATGAGTCCTTCGTCAACTCTATAGGATATATTATTCCAATGCGCAGAGCCTATTGGTAAAATAGGAACTACACGACACAAGGACATCTATCACAACTGCGCTTCTAGGTGCAATTAAGAGGCACTCCTGTTATTCTTTAGAGAGCCTCATGCACCCAAGGCATGGTGATGAAATATAGTCCCTTAATTTTAGTGTGTGTTTGCCTCAAATTGCATCTGGACTCTTGTCTGGGTACATATCATCATTGTGAATTAAATAGTGTGCACCCAGTGTACCATCACAATGTTAGAGGACAGACTAAGAGGTAAAAAGTTTGATGTGAGGTATCTTAAGTAAAGTGGATAGATGAGTTAGACTGTTACCTCTTGCCCATATTACTCAGTAGTCTGATGGCATATGTTGTTCAGCAGTGTGGAGATGATTTTGTTTCTCCAACGCCTACAAAACTACCATAGAAATAAATCCCTCACAAGGCTTGCATGCACATTTTCCACGTGTTCATGTAATATTTTATTGTTTTTTTGCTGTGACAGAAGAAATGTATGTTGTGTCCTTGCCAGGGCTGGTAATTTCAATCCTATAGTCAGTGTCAAAGAAAGCTATGTAGCTTGACAGGAACCCATTAAACAATAGACTGTAGAGAAATCTCAGAGGCAAATAAGATCACTCATGTGGATTAAGAAGATCATAATGGTGCAACAGTTACATCACTCCATTTCTCCTGTGCCCTCCTTAGAAGGAAACTATGCTGAGGATCGTGCTCTGAGTGAACCTTGCGGCCTTGGTGGTGTTTTTGGAATCTGCTGGGTGATGATCTGCCAGCCAGGGAGTTGCTCGAACCAGATGTGGTTGTGTTGGTTCGACTGGGTCGTGCTCCTCATGAGGGTGAAGCAGTGGTGTTGCCGGAATCCAGCACTCAACTGGAGCCCAGGCCAGAGGAAAGGGAGGCAAATTACCCATAGCCCTGCTTCTGGCATGGTTGGAAGGCCAGTTGTGAACCATTTTAAGTTTGGCTGCAGGAGCTGGTGTGACATTTTTAGCTGGGGCCCCTACACCCTTTCATTAGAAGCCTACTAAATTAAAAGACAACAAGAGGTATATTTTGATAAGGCCATGCTGGATCCCATGGACTATTGACAGGAAGTGCCCTGTGTGGAACTTAATGAGATCCCTGGTCTCAGGCCTCCCTCCTTTCTATCTTCTAGCTGCCTCCTGGGGTGGCAGAATATGGTACTCCCTGGGTTGTAGTTGGCACTAAATGTACTTTGGAGGACTTCAGTGATGGCCCATGGCTATAGTGATGCCTCCCAACCTCAATACTCTTGGTTCACACTCTGGTGCTACCCTTGACTATGGTTTTTGCTGGAGCTAGTGGGTCAGACCTTTACCCATCACCTGTCCCGCTGATCAGTGGGCCAGAATGAGTAGAAGTGAGCCCTGTGGGACCACTAAGGTGAGAGTTTTTTGCTTGAAACAACCACAGGCACTATAGGTCCTAGGTCCCCAAGGAGAAACCAAAATGGACAAATACACTGCCCCCACGGGGAGCAAGGATTGTCCAGGGGAGGAGATTCATTAATCAATACCACACAGTGGATACAACACTTCTTTAATACTGCAGGCCTTACAGGACTCCGAGTCCGTGCTAGAGACCAAGATTAGAAGGGTTTTGGTCGACACTGCCATATTGTAGCAAGACCTCCGAGTAACTGTAGGCTGAGTAACAGATACGAAGGATTGAATTTCAAAGCTGGAAGACACGGTTCAAGGACGCTCCTCTGAAGTATCCTTCCTATCTCACTATGGAGCAGGCTGGTTTATTGGTTTCCTGGAGGGAGCCAAGGACACATCACAAGAAACATTTCTGGAGCTGTGGATCCAGTCCTGTTTGGACAATGTTCACTTGCTCCCCTACTTTGAAATTAAGAGCATCAACAGGTCGCTGACCCAGAAATCTCCACTGGGAGCCCCACCTCGTCCTATGATGATTTTAGAGCTACAGAGAAAGAGATGCCATCCTGAATGGGCAAGGGCGAAGGGTCACCTAATGCATCAATTTGGACACATTCTGATCGTCCTGGGTAACACTTAATATGTATAATCAAGTTAAAAACTGTATGCTCTATTTAGGCAGAAATTATGGAACATGAGCCTCTCATATAATATGCTCCTCTATCTCACACTGTGGCCAGTGCGTCAAGATTCAAAGTTGTACTTCTTTGATACTTCACGGGAGGCATGGGCCTAGTTTATGGAACAGTACCTATTGCACCGACCGATCCTCCGAGGTGGCAGACAATCACTCAGGGACCCTAGGGACCTACAGAGGCCTAGCGTCACAAATATTCAAGATGGTAAAACAGGGGGGCATATTATCAAGAAACTTAGTTAAGTTTATTGCTGGTTTTGCGGCAGAAAATTGCTGCTAAAATGGCAATAATGGGCTTGATAATATGCCCTTGAGAATCCCAATAGAAGTTTATGTTGTGGTGTGAACATAGGCTTCTCAAGGGTATATTATCAAGCCATTTATCGCCGTTTTAGCAGCAATTTTCTGCCGCTAAACCGGCAATAATTTTAATGCCTGTCTTGATAATATGCCCCAGGGTTCCTTGGACAATGTGGCCTCAGCAGATTCTGACGTTGAACATCGAAAGCAGAATGAATCTGAAGAATCCCAGAGCCAGGAGACACCCTTCAATGTCACCACTTATTACCCAAGACTGATGACTGGTCTAGGACCCTAAGATGGTGTAAGGCTCATCCATTGACTGCACTGAACAACTAAATATTGTACTCCAGCATCACTACATCCTACTAGTGTGGGGATATTCTCAAGAACGTGTGATAACCACCACAAATTTAGCTTAATGCAACTCTTCACATCGCATTCTATTGCGGGAAAATAACATCATGTTAACGTGGTATTCCCAAGCCGGCGTATCCATGTGATAGGCTCACAGCAGATGCTCACCGACCGGGACAGGCACACCGCCATGGGACGGTGGCTTGCAGTGCAGTGAGATGGGCCTTGCAAGCTGAGCGGGTCCTCATCGCTGTCCGAGGTGAATGTGGGGGAGGGTTGCGTGGAACAGTGACCGGTGTCCTCCAGGGCATGATGCATAGTGTAGAAGCCGTCCGGAAGCAGCAAATTGAGGATTGGAATGCTACTGCCTCGTTTTTGCCACCAAGTCAGTATCACCGACATGATGGTGACGACAACCCCAGTCCATGGACTCAGTCACCACCAAAGTTCAACCAGAAAGTGTCCATGCATCTCGTGGAACATACTTAGTGGCACTGGAGCTGAAAGGGTATGCAGTCTGCGATGAGGCCAGTACAATAATATCAAGTCTGCCATAAATAAATCAAGACTGAATTTGAAATGTGTGACCTACTCACCCGCAGTGTAGGCCCAAGGCAGAGGTCAGCGCAGGCCAGCCACGGTGCAGCGCTCTCCTCTTGGAACTCTAACACCCGATGTTGACATGCCATTTGAGGGTGACTGGTGGTTCACGGAGGTAAAAGGACCAGAGCTGAGCGGGTGTTCAGTCAGCCACGATGACGTGTTCTGCCAGGTATGGACTGGATTGGAATGGTGTGAGGCCTGCTTGACCGCAGTGTAGGCCAAAGGCATAGTCATCAAGGACCCACAGACACGTGTGGTTGCAATGCTATGCACAAACTAGGTGTCACCACATCAAAGGGAGTATAGTGATTTAAACTCTACCTTCATGTGTGTACTCGGACATTGTGTAATCAAGACTCAGTCCTAAATGTGTGACCTACTCGACCCCAGAAGCACAGATGAATATGAGACAGTTGGTCAGGAACTTAGGGGAATATTACCAACAAAGTGGCGAAGAGGGATGTTAGCCAACTTGGCTTAACGCCTCTCTTCGCTTCTTCGGAAACGTTAGGCTGCACCATATTACCAAGGATATGGTGCAGCCTAGCGTTTCCCCCTGCGATGGTGATAAGTTTTACAACTTAACGCCAGCCCAGGCAGGGAAGGTTTGTTTATGTACAGGAAGGTGTTCCTTCCTGCACATAAACAAAGCTTAAATGCCATTTTGTAACTTACATGTGTGCTGCTTCATGCAGCACACAAGTAAGTTACAAATTGGCATTTTTTTAAAAAGGTTTGTTTATGTACAGGAAGGGACACCTTACTGTACATAAAGAAACCTTGGCATTTTGCTTTTTCCATGTGTGCTGCACAAGGCAGCACACATGGAAAAAGCAAAAACGAGGAGAAATGAAGCACTTCTCCTTGTTTCGCCACCTTAAGAACAGATCTTTCCTGTTCTTCAATTGGGCGCAGCCCCCTATTATCGCCTCTCTTTATAATAGGTGGCAGCGTCAAAGTGGATGGATGTTTCGGTGGAACACCCACCGCAACACCCACTGCACGGCCCCTTTCACGATGAGTTTATCGTGAAAGGGGCCCTATTACCAAGGCACCATTAAGTCAATTAATGTGGATTTAAGCCACATTAATTGACTTAATGCTGCCTTGATAATAGGGCGATGCAAATATCGCAGTGTTTTTGGCGAAAAGTGCCAATATTGTGGCGATAAGGGGCTTGAAAATATGCCCCTTAGATCCCTACCTGGAAGTACAGGAAAAAGAAATATTGCCCTGCCGGATCCCTGGCCTGCATCAATAATGCACCTGCTTCACACTTTGTGAGGTTTAGCCATATGAACATTGCCTTGCTTTGAAAAGTGAAGGAGTGGACTCCGTGAAATCAACAGGTTAATAGTGCTCCACCTGCATCTTCTCCACCAAGAAAAAAACTGCTGGACTTTTAAGGATTTGGCCAGGTGCATTGTGGGAGACACAGTCCCAACAAACCGAGAAGCAACTTAGAGCTTCTGGAACCTTGGATTGGTGTTGTGGATACCTTGGAACCCTAAAAGTAACTTCTGGAAGAAGATAAAAGATATTTGGAGACGTTTGGAGGATTTTGGTCAAAAAGCTTCACAAGATGACAGACCCTTTGATGAGTTTCGAGCCAGTGACTTTAAACCACGATCCAGCATGAAATTCAGGTCCGCCCCCTGAAGCTCCAGAGCTTTTTGTCATTGACAAAAGGCAGTTGACCAGAAGTTGACCAAGGCAGTGTGCTGAGCCAATAAAAGTCAGACTAATTAGGAGCCAATAAGTGACTTACCGGGCCCCACAGTTTATCCGACCCATGCTCCATTATGTTTAACCTTCAACTGTGACTTTGTCCCGGTCAAGTGCAACCATATGTCCCATTGTGATGCTTTTAGCTTTGAGGCACTTCTAAGTGATTATTCTTACAAAAAAATTTAGTGTCATTTTTGTTGTGCTGTTTTTTCATTTTTTTACTGTTAGTGTGCTGCATAAATACTTTACACATCACATCTAAGTTAAGCCTGAATGCTTTTGTGCCAAGTTACCAGAGGATTAAGCAAAGTTCAATTTAGTGACTACTGTGGTTCACCTAGACAGAGATTGTGAGTGTTAACAACCCACTCAATCATCAGCCAAATTTCACACAGTTCCCACATGGGAATTGTATGTTTGCATTCAAATTTACTACCACCACAGTGATATACAATTCATAATCAACCTTAAGGTGAAGTTTAGAAATGCAAGTAACACTGTCAAGTATTTGAGACCAAATAAAATACCTACAAGAAGACTCAATATTGTACTTCTGGAAAATTAGCACCATGAACAATAATAGGATATGGGGCTTAAACAAGGTGACTATTGTTTAATATTGACATGGACTCCGACAGCGTTAGCGTCAAACAATCTCCCAAAACTGCAAAAGATTTACCTGTGGGTTTGGTGGATTCATAGAACAAATCACAGGTCTGTCCCTTTGTCGATGATATAGGCTTACTAAGTGACTCAGGGGAAGATATGAGTACTAATTTGAAGAGAAATTAAACATTCAGAAAGGCAAAACCCTGAAACTAAGGGGTAAATGTATCCAAGAATTGCACCAGTACAACAGTCATGCAAAATGACTCAGCCTGTACAAAGTCTATATCAACTATTTACTTTCTATTATAAAATGTATTTTGCTTTCGAAAGTTAATAGTTATTTGCACTGATCTGCATTGCTTTGCATGAGGGGTACATACCATGGGTGGTACATGGCCCTACCCATACTAACACCCATGGCATTGGATGGAAAGATCTATGTGCTAACATTTGTAGACATGAATTTGTGCAAAAAATAACACCACCTTGAAGCAGGCATTAACCATGAAAATATGCTTATTTCTTCTAACTTCTCCCAGATTGAATGTGAGCGGTGTTCTGCAGCACATACCCAATGTGCTAAAACTCTTAAATTATGCTTTATCATAGTATTGTGTACAGGAATGCTAACCATCCGGCATAAAACCAATGCTAGAAATTACATAAACACATGCATGATGCTAGGCAGCCTCAAAGCGTAACAGCACTGAGGAGATATGCTGTGTCATGTTCTCTCCTTCTTGCACAGTGCAGCACAGCAACTTGCTTGTTGTGCTATGGTTGAGTAAATACCAAAAAGACACACAGGTTCTTTATAGAACATCACAAACATAAACACAAATTTGAACAATGGCATACTATGGGAATATCACAAACTGAATAAGGAAGATGGCAAGCCAGGTAAAGTGTGGACTCTGCCTCCTGTTGCAAAATTTTCGGTTGAATATCCACAGTCAGAAATCAAGTCCCCTGGTGCCTTGGAGTTCACCATCAACGATGCACATCCATCATTCTTCTTGATCTTCTCATGAGGCTACATGGGTTTCTCCATCCTTGCATTCTTAGAAACAACTTCAATGCTCCATGCAAAGGAGAGGACATCATATTTTGCACATTTTGCTTGCAAAGAGATCTTGTTTTTTATTTGTGCCTTATCCAATAACATTGTCACCAGTCAATAATGCATAATGGGTAAGTCAATACAGGTTTTACATTTAGTTCTGTTTTCTTTGTTTATTTTCATTATTGTGTTAGTACTTTAAATGTTCTTAATGAGTCATCTGGGTACCGGCCAAACGTAAACTGGTACTGAAAACTAAATCAACTGGAAAAAGAACATTCAGCGGTGCACATCCCCTCAGGTGTAAACGGTAAAGCAGGTACAGTACGCATGTACGAGATGACCCAACTAAATGTACATGAGTGTGTATCACTAGTATTAACAACCCGACTTTATGGATGGAAAACTGTTCATAACATGACCAAGTTCCAGGATTCCTAGATCTTACCAGGCCAAGTGTTTGATACCTGAATATCTGTTCAGTTTTTGCAGTGCAGGATGTTAATACACTGGCAATCATACTTTTGATTTCCAGCAACATTTATGATTGGGCACCATTGTCGTGATCGATTGTAGTTATATCACACACCTCAGCCTCCCAAAAAAGAATAAAAAATGACAATTGTATGAAAAGCCTGGGATGGGTTCTTTCAGTTAAAGCTACTGTTGAACTCTTTGGAAATATCCACCCTTCCAAAGAGAATAATTTAATCAGAGGGAAGATCCTAGGGACATAGATGAAGAAGTGTAATTTTTAAAAGGTATTTAGTGTAGAATTTGCTGCAGTTAGTGCCCTCCAGTTTTTAAACGATCTTCTCATCCATCCGCCCATTACTTTTTTGCATACCTCAGTGTGGTACCCTAAACGCAACATACATTCCCAGAAAAGCATTGGGTTTCCTTGGATTATGGGTATTCGTATAGATATATTCAAGCACACGTATCTCAGTCTCTAACTTTTTTGAGTATTCTACAGATGCATTTCAATATGCCATTGTGTTGGAAAGTGAAGTGTTACGCAGTGAGACTGGTTAGACTTTATTATATAATAGTCTCACATTACCCTATTTAGGTCCTCTGGATTCACACTAATACATCCCTAGCTCCTACCGAATAGTGTTGCACTGAGCAGTCAGGTATTACTGGAGGAACAAGTGTTAAGCATTTCAGACTGCGATCATGAACTATATGAAATTAACATGTCTCGAAAGTAATCTGTCACCAATGTATACAAATAAAGCGGATTTTTATATCAATTTATACAATAAAATGAAGATAATCGTATGAGTATAACTGGACTTATGGATTTTACAGAAGTTCAAATAGTACGCCCCCATCGCCCAGAGTAGACAAGGGCTGCTGTGATCTGAAACAACAAGACATCTCCTTCTCAAAGACCAACCCAATGTAGGCCTGTAGAAGCACAACTTTTTGACAAGGAGCCAAAGCCTACATGGGCAAGGAACTATTTGGATCCCTCTGGAATATGCCCAGTCCTTCCAAATTTGCAATTGTATATGAGGGCAGCACTTTGCTTGATAAATCAGGTGGTCCTGCCCATACAGAAATGCATGCCCTTCACCCAGTTCTCTCCATTGGGGGCTTCAGCGTTCTTACACACCTTTTGTAGCCACCTCAGGCCCAACCAAAGTAGCTCATTTTGGTATCTGTTGTACATCACATCGTCTTAAACATGCAGAATGACGAAACCATTCTTTGTGAGGGCAAATGTTCTGTTGCAGGAACTCCTATGCCTTGCCACTGGAGGCATAGAGCTATATTTTAGGGCAGAATACGTGTTGGCTCTCAATGCCTGGTGGTTTGACGGGTTCGGACATCCGGCATAAACAGTGGGAGCATGGGTCTTAGGGCGCAATAGTTTCCCGCACTTGCTGCATGGTGGTGAAGAGCCTTCCAAAATGATGGGCCTTAAGATGGGCAAGGGGGTGAACCCACAGGAGGATAGTGCCCTATAATTGTGATTGTAATTGTAGTTAGATTTAAAGAGCGCATTATCACCCAGAGGTCTCTAATCGCTGTATGGAGGGTGCGCCTAAGACCCGGAGAGGTAGGTGGGAGGCTGCTTAAATATTGCCCCAAACCTCTAAGAAAAGCAACATCTTCAGCTTCTTCCTAAATGGAAGGAGGTTAGCTTCCTAGCAAAGGCCTCCCGGGAGGCTATTCCACGCTTGGGGTATAGAAGTCGCGAACGCTCTCCTGCCCATAAAGGACAAGTTGAAGTGGGGGCATACCAGTAGGTTGGCTTCTGCTGACCGAAGGGCCCTCCTGGGGACATAGGTGGTTAGGCGGTCCTTGATGTACCTTGGGGCTCAGCCATACAGGATTTTATGAGTGATGCAGAGCCCCTTGAACTTGATTCTCTGTCTGACCGGAAGCCAGTGTAGGTCGTGTAGTAGAGGCGTGGCATGTGCCCGTCTTTTTTTTTAAGATCAATCTGGCTGTGTCATTCATGACAACCTGTAGTCTGGCCAGTAGTTATTGTGAGAGGCCAGATAACAGAGAGTTGCCATAGTCCAGGCGCAACAGGATCAAGGCTGATACTACTTGTCTAAGAGTGGCAAAGGTGAGGAGCGGGGTCAGTTTTCGCAGTTGTCTCAACAGTCCAACACAGGTTCCTACGACTGCTGACACCTGTTGTGCCATAGATAGCTTGGCATCAGTCTTGAAGCCCTGACTTTTTACGGCCATAGCTGGTTCTGGAAAAGGCCCAAGTTCCTTAGGCCAAAAAAGATCATTCCAAGGGTTGGGGGCTGTGGTGACTGACAATACCTCTGTTTTGTGGCGATTCATCTTTAGGGAGTTTGCCGCCATCCAGTTGACGGTGAATTATAGAATGTTTTGCATCTTTAGGTGAGTTGATGGTGATCTGTCAATCTGGACAATAATTTGGGTGTCGTCGGCGTAGTTGTAAATCCGACATTCCAGCTGGTTTAGTGCGGAGATCAGAGGCTGTAAATAAGCATTGAAAAGAAGGGGCAAGAGTGCTGAGCCCTGCGGTACACCATATGAGAGAGTAGCTGGATCAGACACCACATCGGCTAATTGGACTCTCTGGGAACGGGCTCTAAGAAATTAGATGAGCCAGGCAAGCGCTGAGCCCTGGATTCCCAGAACCATATTCTGCACCAATAGTTGAGAGTGATTGACCGTGTCAAATGCCGTGGATAGGTCTAACAATACCAGGGCACATGGCATCTTTTTTATCATCTCTGAGTCTCAGGTCATCCAGCACGGAGAGCATGACTAATTCCGTGCTATAATGGGCCCTGAAGTCGGCCTGGTTCGATTCTAGGAGGTGGTTATCTTCAAGGTTGTGAGAAAGAGACTGTAGAACGTGCTGTTCAAGTATTTTGGCCAGAAAAGGCAGCTGAGAGATTGGCCCAAATATTTCAGATTTGTGGTGTCTGCGCCCGATTTCTTTAATAGCGGGATAACCCGGGCCTCCTTAAAGATAACCGGGACAAGCCCTGATTCTAGGGATTGGTTAAGGAGAGAAAGCACCTCATCCTCAATTCCCGGAAATGCCATTTTGAAATTTTTTGGCAAACTGGGTTCCACTGGTGAGCCAGATTTCACCCGTCCCATGAGCGTGGTCAAAGTCTCCTTAGTAAGTAATGGCAAGGCAGTAAGGGGGTTAGAGAACATCCGGGTGGAATGGTCGGGCCTGTAGGACAAGGGAGCATAGGAGTGCAGTGGATTTTTGTCAGGAGGTCATTTATTTTCCTAGAGAAGAAGGACTGGAATTTAGGACAGTCTTCCTGGCTAAAGTAGGGTTTTTGCCCCTTGTCCTTCCTTAATTAATTCAGGACCCTGAAGGTTTCTTTCTGGGGATTGACTGCTGCAGTGACCTTAGCCCCGTAGAATTCAGCCTTCCAAAATATAATGGCCTTCTTATAGGAGGCAAACATTAATACATAGGGTGACTGGGCGCTAAGTTCGTAAGCTTTGCGCCAGGCTCTCTCATACTGGAGAAGTGATTGTTTTAGCTCTCTGAGTGCCTCATTGAACCAAGGTCCCCCATTTCCTCTATTCACGGTTCTGATCCTGCGAGGTGGTGCCACAACAACTTTGCCATCCTTGATCTTTCGTGAGAGGCTGACACTGTCTACATCTAAGTTTCTCTTCCGTGCTGGAGGTATACCAGGGGGGAGTAGGGAGGCTGCTAATTCATCTGCATTAATCTTGTTCCAGCTTCGCAGTACTTTCCACTCCAGTCGAGTGTTAGCCGCTTTTTTGGAAGGGGAACGTCGGCCCTGGATTAGATACTGTCCGACCAGGAACAAGGGGAGATGACAATGGGGCTAGACAGTGGGTGAGACGACCAGACCAAATCAAGAACGTGGCCCCTCTCATGCTTCGGACCCACCACCATTTGGCAAAGTTTTAGAGAGGTGAGGACCTCTTCCAGCTGCTTTGCCTGGCTGTTTTTTGGGGAGTTTTCCCAGTGGAAATTAAAATCCCCCATCACCACCACACCTTCATAGCGGGAGCGAAGATCATGGACTAATTCCAGGAAGGGTTCCATGAACCCAGGCGGCATGGGTGGCGGCCGATAGACAATTAGCATTATAAGACAGGAACTTAACTTAACCCCCAGTACGTCAGCACCCTCAATGCTATCTGCATTGAGGGTTTCTGCCTTGAGTGAACAGTTGTGCAGAATGGCAACTCCCCCCCTTTTGAGCTAAAAGATCTATTATGGTTGATAGCTATGAAATTTGGTGAGAGCGCGGCTACCATGTCCGGGGAAGAGGACTTCTCCAACCACGTTTCGGTGAAACCTAGGATGTCCAGATTGTCCTCTTGGAAGAGCGTAAAGACCTCCAGAATGTGCTTCTGCAAAGAGCGGTTGTTCAGCAAGGCAAAGATACATCCTTGCGCACTTGCTGGCCTTGCCGGCCGAGGGGGAAGTGTGAGGGAGTTTATACTTATAGCGCTTGCTTGTGGTTTCAGCAGCCCTTCCCTCCTGAGTAAGTCTGCAAGTGGGTTATCCAGCGGAGGTCCGCCATGACTTAAGTATAATAGCTCCTGCCTGGCGTATATATGGCAGGGACCAGGCGCCGGGCACAGATGGGCTTGCCTTCGGTATGCCTGTGGCGCGCCTGCGGTGCACCCGTCGCTCAGGTATTGATTATATGCCGGTGACTCCTCCCACCACTCAGCCCTGCTGTGCAGCGGCTGCCTGTTCCGAGCACTAGACTGTTGCAGTGCAGGAAGTCTGGAAAAGCGGAAGTGAGGGGGCGCTGGGAGCGAGATGCGGGTATTCCAGGTACAGAACACAAATTTTACATGTAACACTTTTAAAAGGATTTAAAACACAGCGTAGCAGAATTAGCAGCGTTTCCTTAAAGATAGTGGCGTTTCCAAGCAGCCCACAGTGAACTAGGTGAGGCCCTCTAATCGGCGCGCTTGCTTCAGCAGTGTTTATATGCCTGTGACTCCTCCCATCACTCAGCCCTGCTATGCAGCAGCTGCCTGTTCCGAGCACTAGACCGTTACAGTGCAGGAAGTGCGGTAAAAGCGGAAGTGAGGGGGCGCTGGGAGCTAGATGCAGGGATTCCAGGTACAGAACACAAATTTTACATGTACAATTTTTTTAAGGATTTAAAACACAGCGTAGCAGAATCATCAGCGTTTCCTTAAGGCTAGCGACATTTCCAAGCAGCCCACCGTGAACTAGGTGAGGCTCTCTAATCGTCACGCTTGCTTCAGCAGTGGTTATATACCTGTGACTCCTCCCACCACTCAACTCTGCTGTGCAGCGGCTTCCTGTTCCGAGCACTAGACCGTTTCAGTGCAGGAAGTGCGGAAATGGGGAGGTGGAGATGCAGGGATTCCAGGTACAGAACACAAATTTTACATGTAGCAATTTTAAAAGGATTTAAAACACAGCGTAGCAGAATTAGTAGCGTTTCCTTAAAGCTAGCGGCGTTTCCAAGCAGCCCACCGTGAACTAGGTGAGGCCCTCCAATCGGCGCACTTTCTTCGGCAGTGGTTATATGCCTGTGATTCCTCCCACCACTCAGTCCTGCTGTCCCACTATGTTGCAGGAGAAAACCTCAGCAGTAGAAACCCAGCTTTCCAACCAGTCTAAGATAAATGCGGTTGGCGTGAACCCTCCAGAATGCCCTCAATACGCAAGTAGTTTTACCTGGACCTACCCTCACATTCCTCCACTCTGGCCTCCAATTGACTGAACAGTCTCTGCAGCATGACTAATCTAGACTCATTTGACAGGATGGTATTCTCCTTATCCAAAACCCTGTCCTCCACTTCAGTAACTCTGTCAGCTCTGTTTCATAAGTCCCGTCAAATCACAGATAAGTCTACTTTTATCTCCCCCATTGTCAACTTAGGATTTTGGATGTCCTAAAGGATAGAGGCCATGTAGAGCCCCCCCCCCCCCCCCCCCCCCCTAGGCAGGGCTGGCCTCTTCTGGTAGTGCAGTCAGCTTGGTGAACCTATCAATTTTCAGATGGCCTGCATAGGCCATGGGCTTGTTGCTTGCTATGCCACCAGTCAGTTTGCGAGGAAAATACAAAACGTCTGAATCTGCCTTAGAGGGCTTCTTCTGTGGACTGTTAGCAGGCACCAGCTTCACAGCAGGCATGGCTACTGTTTGCCTTCTTTGGGAGACCCTTTTGAAACGGGAGTGTCCTCGAATTGGTCTGATTTTGAGGCATGTGAGCCTGAGGCCTGCTTCTTGGCGTGATACTCCTGAGTGTCACCTGAAGGGCTTTGCCTTTGCTCCTCTGTGTTACTGTGCTTTGTTTGGGGGTGGTGTCTGTGCTCTCGCCTGCTTGCGCTGCTGCTGTTGTGTGCTGTGTGTGGTGTACCTGGAGCCTGTGGGCTGTGGTGTGTGGTCACTCTCGTCAGATGTTGCCACTGGCAGGGGGATTGCTGAAGGGACTGGAGCTTGACCCTGGGCCTGTGACAGCTGAACGTCTGCTGTCACTGTAGAAGACAAAGACTGGACAGTCCTGTGTAGCCCACCCAAGTCTGAATGAATGCCCTCTATGAAGGCAACTGCCTGTGCCAACTTCTTGTAATGGTCTTGGAAGGCATTCTGGAGAGATGTCTGACCCACACACAGCTGGTGCAACAAGTCTACCACCTCAACACTGAGGGAAGCAGGGGAGACAGGGGCAGGGGCAACGGTGCCTGGAGGAAGGACACTCTTTCCTTCTTGGGGCCACGGGCAAGTGCAGCACGAGTGGAAGTAGTTGGGAGCGTGGGCACTGGACACTGTGTGGTAGAACAGGAGGCAGATGTCCCACTCCCTGTGCCCGCGAACATCAAGGTATCATCGCTGATGTCAGATGACGTATAGGTTGGTGTTTCCGGGGGGTATTCCTCAAGGAGACTCCTGTCCCACTCCAAGGTGCTGGTCCCATCAGTGTCAGTGAGATCATGTGTAGTAGTCGTGCAAGATGCCTCTCCACTGGTGTCCATCCCATGTCCTTCTGAGCCCTCAGTAGATGCTGCAAGATACACAGAGGTATTCTCAGTTTAGTGCCATACACACAAACATCATATACAAGCGAAACACAAAGCAAGATGATGATACCCCCAAGTTGCATAACATTCTGTGTATTAACATTGCCCAACCTTAATTCAAAATTCTGGAGATGCCTGGAAACATGCCTACTTGGCATTATCGACCCATGTGTTGTCCTCACAGCCAAATAGCTTGCCCGTGCCTCCGTGTAACCTGACATACAGATCACTGTGAGCATACCTAGATCCCTGTGGGTGAAAAAAATGCACATCTCAACATGTTGTCACAGTCACAAATGAAGTCAACATACAGACTCCAAAATGTAATTTAGCAATGGCCATGAGCTCCTGCTATCCACCATGTCATGCTTTAGTGCACAACTATAGTTGCAAATTGGTTTCAAATGTGTAGTTTTCAAAATTTAGAGCGCATGCACTGCACACATTGATGAAAGAACACTCTCACTCTCACTGTGATGGGATGTCCCTGACTCCCTTAATACAGCCCATGCCATAAGGCCACAAGTCAGAATGCAACATCATGAGCCATCACATTATTGACATGAAAAAGTACATGTAGCGAAAATGCATGACAGCTACACCCAACACAGAGGCCACCTACAAGCCATTGGATCACACTAGCAACATCACAGAACTCAGGGTTGGAATACATGCAGTCAGTCACACCCAAAGTCACTCATTGCAGAATACTCACCCCCAGCTTTATGCTGCTGTCCACTCAAAGGTTCATCCAGCTCAGGCTGTGTCACAGTCAAGATGCAGGTCATTAGTGGTGTCATGCTCCTGCGCGCCAACCTTCCAGTCCCAGGGAGCAGCCCCAGCGTCATCTCTGCCACGTTCCTGCTCAGCTGGCAGATGTCATCCCACCTTTTGTGACTGTATGTGTGCCATCGGTTAGACACCTTGCGTGCAATGGCCCTTCATACAGCTGTACGCTGGTGGACTTTGGGCTGCAGGCATGGGAGACAAGGACAGCACATTTCAGTGACACTGGATTATGTACCACTGTGTCTCAGTAGAAGAGCAAGCACATACTCAGCACATCTATTCAGATATGTTTACAGCATAACACGTAGTACATTAGCATGAGATAATGATACCTAGATGGATGCAGGTATGAGGATGGACACAGTACCTGGCCATCTCATACACATGCATAAAGCCAGCACAGAAAGCAAGGTGAAGAAAGCCAACATCTGCAATGCAGTATGTGAGGGAGCAAGACATACATTACATTGCAAATGATGTTTTGGGGCAGACTCATAATGTCCAACACTGCACACCCCTCAAAGTCCGCCGCCTGTGAATGGCTACCTGTGTCATGGAGGTCACATATAGGAAACATGATCTTACAATCTCACACCCTAATCACAAGGTCTGTCTTGTGCAATCCACAGGCCAAAGATAGCTCATTGAGGAATATGCTAGCAGACAACCCACCTGTCTCACTCTGTCCATTCAGTGATGGGTCCCTGACAAATTGGGCAGTAACTGTGCAGGCCATGGGAGCTCACACTGTGGTCTAACGTTTGCCATCAGAACTATCCCACGCATGTGCAAACAGTGCCTACACATGTGAGTCTTTACACAATATGATGAAAAAGCAAGGGGGATATTTTAAAAGTACAAAAACTGCTGTGTCAAAGGAGACATTCCACCAATATTGTCACCCTAAGGCATTTCACTCTTGTGCATACTGCTGACATATCCATGGTGTCAATATTTAATCAGACACACTTCCATCAGTACCCTCTGGACTGAAAACCATTGTAATGTCACGGATGAGCCTGTGAAGAACCTAATGGGCCCAAGCATCCATTAGCACAAGCAATGTCTATCCTGGCTTCCACTTACCATACTTGCAGTGTAACTGCATGGCTGCAAAAACACAGCATGACCCTCCCATCATGATATGCAGCCAGGGAAACGTGTAAAATCGGCTGCAAATCCCTTTCACCTGAAGTCAGCATGCTAGTTATTAGGAGCACCAAAAAGCCTCCCATACTGTGTGAGCACCTCGTCCACCAGGACTTACCGCTCCTCTGTAATGAAGGGACAGGCCCTGATGTTCTCAGTCCTTGCCATCACTGGGTCCTTGAGCCAGAAACAGCAGCAGTTGGTGGTAAAGGATGTCAGTCAGCAGTGTCTGAAAGCAGTGGAAATGTGTGGCTCTCCTCTCACATTTATAGATCCCTGGGGGTTTCAGTGGTACTAATCTGCTGCAATTGGTGTTCAGCTTTTTTCAAATACATCCAATGACTGGCCTGCGGTAGCTGAGCACGCCTACCAAGATTTTAAAAAATGCATTTGGCTACCATGATTGCATTTCCCATTGCCAGTAGGGGCATGGGCAATGGCTGTGACACTCCACAGGGGCCAGGTAGTGGCTACTGCGATCATGCATCTTGCAATTGCACCCAATAACTGGCTGGCATTAGCGGATCATGCCTACAGCAATTTTCAAAAATGCATTTGGCTATCACAATTGCATTTCCCATTGACTGTAAGGGCATGGGCATTGGCGGTGACACACCGCAGAGGCCAGGCGGTTGCTACTGTGATTTGCCACTTGATATTGGTGCCCATGGCCGTAATTGTGTTGGCGGAGCACCCCAAACGCCATTTTACAATGTGTATATCACTACCGCGACTAAGGTGAGCATTTATCAGTGGCACACTGCAGGGGCCAGGCGGTTGCTATTGTGATTTGCCCACTTGATATTGGTGCCCAGGGCCATGATTGTGTTTGCAATGCACGCTTATGGCACCTATGGACACATCATGCAGTGGCAGTGTCAAAAGATTGTACAGAAGATACATGACTCATGCCACCAGATACTTCTAAGCAATGCTAGTGTGAAATTTAGCACACTGATGATCACACATGCCATGTCAGTGCACACGATTACATACACAGGCATGTACTCCCTCACATGTCACTCATGAACTTGTTGCACACAGATCTGTGGTGTGATGGACTCCCACATGTGTACACATTTCAATGTGTGAGATGGATAAGCGACACACAGTAATGAAGGCAGACCAAATAATGTGCCTATTTCACTATGTTGATTGCTGAACTCATGATAATACTTGCTCTGGAATAATTTCCATTCCATCAATGTGCAAGTGGTATGCCAAGCGCATATGATAATCTCCCATGTCTGTACCAAATTTCCAGGATCAGCCATGACTCCTACATCATGCGTAACATCATCATACAACAGCTGATTACAAATCTGCATCCAGAGTGTGCGTGGATTGTGGGTGAGTACGCCGATTCAAGTAGTGTGCTGGTTGTGTGACATGATGTTCTCAACTACTGTTAAGATTACAACATTGGTCTGTGTATCTCACACCTAGGTGACCCTGCATATCCCAACCAGCCTTGGTTGCTGAGCCCAGTGAGGAATCCAAGGACCCAGGGGGATGTCCGCCACAATGATGCCCATGGGAGGACAAGTTGTGTGGTGCAGCATATTTTTGGTCTACTTAAGTCACAATTTTGCTGCCAAGATAAGACTGGAGGTGCAGTGATGTACTCTACCCAAAAGGTGTGTCAGATCGTTGTTGCCCACTGCATGCTCCACAACCTAGACTTGCAAAAGGAGATCTCCTGCTCCAGGACTATGATGAGCAGCCAAGGCCACTGCCTGCAAACCCACACATGTCCAGTGATGAGGATAGTGGAGAGTAGGAAGGTGTCGACCTGTGTCAACAGCTCATCAACCGCTACTTCTCTTGAAGGTGAGTGAAAACGTACAACAGTGCCATTGTCTCCACATTTTGTTGTTGCTGAAAAGCCCTAGGTGAGCTTTGTGACTGCCGCCTGATGTTGAATCGGTGCTGGCTGCTAATGTTTTTGGGACAGGGTATTCATGCACAGCTACAGGATGTCTATGGTGGTACTGTTGCTCATTGTGATGTGTGCAGATTTGAGTACCTTGATGTCAAGTGTTGTGTAATGGGTGTGATGCCATCACCAGACAAGTGAATAGTGTTCTTTTGTGTTTTCTTACTTCCCTTCAGCCTCTCAATGCCTCAATACAATCAGTGCTCCTGGTACATTATAAACAGTGTGGCTCACTGGTTAGAGGCAGCAGACCCGGAAGCAGAAGTCGGCCCGGGACCAGGGTTCAATTCCTGACGCGGCAGGGTTGTGGACCAAGGTCCGCGGACTCGATAATTCTCGCCTTGGTGCCTACTCTAACCAGGGGTCCCACTCGGCAACTCTGGGCATTAGCTTACCTAATCTCCAGAACGTCCCCATCACTGCCGGGGATGCTAGGCTCCACCTTGGGGACTCCCAGTGGGGACCATCCCACAGGGAAAGCCAAGACAGGTTTCCCAGCGGTATACAGCGCCAGGACGCCGGCTGGCAACAGTGCGCTTTACAAGTAATACATTACATCACATTTTTTTACATTAAAATTGTGCATCATGTGATGAACATGGAGCTGACACGAACACTTAGGTGTGTAAAGAGTGTTTATTTACATAGGGTATATGTAGGCTTTCCTGTTTTCAGTTTCTATTTTTGGGAAATTCTGGTGGTGTTTTCTCAGTGTTTTCCAGTGATTTCAATACCTCATAAAAACAGTGCTTTTCAGTGGTTACTCGTTTTCGCGCCATAAAAAAACAATTGAAACAGTGTTTTACCGGTGTTTATGGAACGCTTTGCTTTTATTATTGCTTTTCCCATTTTTCGTCAGAAATTGTGTACTGTTCTACATTTCAGAAGCTTAATACAGTCATGAAATACTTTCCATTGTCCTTTGATTCTGCAGCTCAGATTTAACAAGCATTTGCAATGCAATAGGTTTCGCATTTATGCGAGTTTAAGCTATTGGCATTGTAAATGACAAAGCCTTTTATTAATGTTTTAAAAACGAAAACAAAAATAAAAGGCATTGTTATTTGCAATGTCAATAGCTCAAACTTGCGTAAATGCCAGACCTAATGCATTGCAAATGCTTGTTTTAAATGAGAGCGTGAATTAATCACTCAGCAAGTTGGAAGTTACAGTCTGTGTTCCAGAGTCACTACCCCTCTTCTGCTCAGAGAGTGTTGCACTCCACGAAAGACATGGTCACCTGACTAGTGCAGTGTCTGCTTTTTAAGCATGTTTCTGGTAGCCTACCAACTCTGATAAGGACTTGGTCAACATCAGTTGCATAGTTTGAGTTTGCAGTTCAATGAAGACGGGGAATCGCGCACATTTAAAAAACAAGCATTGGCATAGGCAATAGGTCTCACCTTGAGGAGCACAAGGTTATGAGCGGGGTCGGCAATTGGGTTGCTACAGGTTAAAGTTTGTTGGGAAAGGGGCTCTCTTCCATGTATTGAATAAGAAACATGGCAGACTCAAATTAAATCCTTCTCAGTAGGGAGCCAATGTAATCTATGAGTGAAAACAGACACATGCTCCTGTCTCCTCAAACCAAGTATTAACTGGATGACTGAATTCTGTACTACCTGAATTTTGGACAGCCCAGCATTTGAAATGCCAAGATAGAGACTATAACGATAATCCATGCTTGACGGAATGAGGGCTTGTACAGCTAATTTCTGACTCTAGAATGAGCAAGCATTAACAGAAGTTTTGTTAGTTAAAACAGATAATGCCTTTAAGCTAACTTGTGTTCCCTATCTCTTCCCTAACCTGGTCTGTCCTGTTTGTTCAGGAATCCAATTTAGGCGGGAATCTCGGTAGACACGCCCTGCCCGTCGCAGGGGCTTGAACACACAGCACTGCCAAGTACCACACATCAGGCATTACACTAACGCATTTTAATGTGGTGATCCGCATCACTGCATTAAAATGCATTAGTCACGCATTTTTAGCGCCTTGACCACCTTCGGGATTAAGCCCGGGTGAAGCAGGTAGTGACTGCAGTCACACTGCAAACAGCAGCTCTGCGTTCAAGTTCTAAATTAATCAGGGTTCCTATGCGATTTGCAGGGCAGCTCTGGGACAGGAGCATGTGTGTCTGAATTGAACAGGGCACCGAAGTCGGCTCCGAAAGCTGCTCTTCCTGCTGCCTTTAAATTGCTCTGTTTCGGTCAGCACCACGGTCTTGCAAGGGTGCTTCTAGCCTCCCCCTGCCTGACACTATACGTTCAGACGACCCACGCTGCACTGCACAGCCACCCTGTGGTACTGTCAGTCACTGCTGTGCTAATCTGTGTGTTATGCGCAGATTGTGCTGCAAGGTCCGTCAAGGTGACTCATACAGGGGCGACGCAGTGTTTCATGGGGTTAGATGTGGGCCTTCCTTGGTGTGGTCACAGGACTGCTAGTGCTGCTACTGGATGTGGCGTTAAATAAAGCGGGGATGATAACAGCCCATCTGATTGTTTATTCTGCCTGTTGTACAGTTCTTGTGTCTATGCGCTAAAATGCCCCCGGCGGCAGAGTGAGGCGAGAGAGCTTGGCACCGACCCAGGACTGCCTTCGCTTCCACTCACTCTAGGGGAATAGTTGATGGGGACCAGTACAGTCAGGCTGGAGGCAGAAGAAATACTCTGAGATCCCATACACTGGGGGTCGAGGAGCGTCAGCACATAGGAGGTGAAGCAACGTGAGTCAGAGTCTGACAGTGAAAGCTATGCCCCCAAAACATTGGCAACAATACGAAATGCTGCAGACAGACCCTCTGCATAAAGCGGATGCCTGAATTTACATGTTGAGGTAAGCTGCTGCTGCTTACGGTCACCTGAAAATATGCATTTTGTTTTTGGAAGGGATGAATGCACATTTTAAAAAGGGTAGTGTTTTTTTATCACCTTAAAAACGTTTTCAATAAAATATAAATATCAAGTTCTGCATGCGCATTGTTGGCACATAGAAGGGGTACTGATCTTCTTCCACCTCAAGCTCACAGCTGCACTCAACTGCTGCCACGTAAAAATTGTGTACAATTCAGCAATGAAATAACCCCGTTTGGAGCAGTTGGGTCCTACAGTGCCTTTCCATTTCTGGTGCTTTAATGCAGTTTTAAGATCTTAGAATTTCTTGTTGAGCAAATGGGTGTAATTTCTGATATTTACACGTTCTCCTTCTCTACATTGCTTGATTTTGCTAACTGGAAAGTGTCATTCATAGTCATTGAATATCACTCCTAAAAACACCAAGATTATAAAAATGCCACACATAAGGAATCTGCAACCTCGGCAGCTATGACCACCCCAGCATTCTATGTCAACTCTGAGAGCAGCAGGGGAGCCCTCGTTTTGCGTTATCTTTATTGAAGTGAAAGCCGGTTTGTAGAAGCTGGAAACAATAGAGATAAGGGGTGAGTATTTTCCTTCGCACCCAGCAGTGGGCTGTTTATACGCCTGCAAAATAAATTATCCTTTGCAGGCGTATAAACGGCCCACTGCTGGGTGCGAAGGAAAATACTCACCCCTTATCTCTATTGTTTCCAGCTTCTACAAACCGGCTTTCACTTCAATAAAGATAACGCAAAACGAGGGCTCCCCTGCTGCTCTAACAGGCTAGTTGTAACTTCCGTTTAGAGACACACAGTGCCATCAGCCACTCTTTCCAGTTTGCTGCTGCAGGTTCAGGTTGCCACTTCCTCGCATTAAAGAAGAGAGGCACATTATTCAATTACGTGCTGGCATCGGGTTTCTAGATGCATAAATCGGGAGGCGGGAGACTAGCCATCAAATCGGTAGTCTCCCGCCTGAATCAGGAAGGGTGGCTTGTATTTCAACAGCATTCTTTAGAGCCGGTTTAAAAGCGTATCAAACCACACTTGAGCACTCTTGCAAGCATAGACTAAACTGTGCAGAGAGGGCCACACACGTCAGGGTTCAACGCCATCAAGGAAGGCAGTGGAGGGCTGTGCTAGGCGAGAACTAACAATCCAGAAACGAGCGCACAACCTCTTTCTGCGGCGCCCGTCCCCCACCATTACTTTATTGACAAAGCCTTGTTAAGTAAATGGTCTTTTGAAAGACCTGTTAAGTACTCCAGTGCACCCGGCCTCAGTAAGACAGCAAACCACAACTGAACAGCTCCTCTCCCCCCACGTGAGCCAGGCAGGGGGCCTGGTGTTACTCTCACCCTTGGGCCATTCACACCTCGTCTGCCCATTTCAAGAAGCAGAGCTTTCCCCTGACACCTCCGTGCCAGACATCACAGGCAGGCAATGATTTGCATTGCTTTGGCACCATCAAGTGGTCAAGAGGCGCAACAACAATGAAAATCGGTGAGACTCGGTTTAAACCAGCTCAGCTCATTTTCATTCAGTAGGGTATTTTCGTTTACATTCGGTTTTAACCGAATTCCGAACAGCCTAGGTATATGTGACAGGGAAGTGAATATTTACAAAAATGTGGAAAGTGAACCAATGTGTTGTCAGTGATGGAAGATGAGACAATCGAGTAGTCGCCACATTGATGGTGTTACCCAGTCCAACAGACGGATGCTATTAACCTGGCAGTGTGAGGAAGGACAGTCAACAAAGTCAATGGCAAGGTGAACATGGGTCCCATCATGGCTGGTTCCTTTACTGCTGTTTGGCTGGTGCTTTGCCACAGCATGCTCCCTGGTATTTCTTTGGTTGGCCCCTTGAACGTTTGGCAGGGGGGCCACTTCTGCGGGCTCAGTGGGGTCTTAGAAACCCCCCTCTATGTTGCCTCATGGGAGGTTGGGAAATTGTCATGCTGCAGGCCACTGGAGGGAGGTGGAGCTGTGGTTTGGGCCGCAGGCCTGTGTCTTAGAACTGCCACAAGCTGGCCCCAGAGGTCCACAATTTGTCCCATGTGGGTGTCTATGGACCTCAGCGGCAGGCGGAGCTCACAGGAATCTTCCTGAGCCTGGCCTCTGTGTCCCTGGGCTTGTTCATAGGCCCCAAGGACTCTGGCGATGTTGGCCAGGGCTTTGGTCCCAGTCAGGTTGAGTTTGACACCCAGTTGCTCTCCCACATACCCTGCTGTTCTGGGCCTGTGGCGTCACCACTTTATGCACCTGCCTACTCTCCCTGCCCTCCTAGGATTGTGGGGTGGGCTGGTCATCCCCGGGACAGGGAGAGTGTCGCATTCAACAGTGGTTTGGGTGGAAGCCGCACAGGTCGTTACAGAAGGGCTCAGCCTACTTGTTGTTGCTGATGTGGTGGTAGGGGGGACAGTGGGATCCTGGGACTTGCTGCGCCATGGCATGCTTGATGGGCCGGCTTCTGGCTCCGGATCCTTGAAAATCAGGGAGTCAGCATCAGAGAGTCCATGTTCAGTGGGTGAAGACTATTTCTGCAGGTTGGTGTGATTTTCTTCTGCTGTCGGCTTTTGGTCACCTGTGGAACAGAGGGGTAATGGTAATTGAAGCGCAGCCCTCAAGCTTGGTATTAGATGTATCTTATTTACATGTTATACACCATACAGTCTACTAGTTATCACATTGTATGTGTGTACAGTACTGTGCATCATGACATGATGTGGAGGTACAGATATTACTTGTCCATGGTGTGACATGTCAATAGATACCATGCGCCACTTGCATATTTTGTGATTACAAGGACATGTTGGCATCTAACGACTAGCGACAACTTTGTGTGAAAAGCTCTTTGTTGATCACTCTGCATGGCAGACATTACATCTGAGCATGAACTAGCCATTGTTATCTCATGCATACCTTTGTCATGTCATCTGCATTGCTTTATTTGTACTACAGACCATGCTTGCTTTTTTCATATAGTCCTTGATGCTCTGCCCCATGACACTTACAGGTAGCATTCAGTGCTGTGCATGATTGTGTACTGAATTTCTCCAACATGTGATTAGGTGAGTCACACTTTTTTGTTTCTGTGTCAATTACATACGCTTAGCAGTCTGCACACTGTAAGTGGCAATTGGATCTGGGAAAATTTTGTTGGGATATGTGGGCTGGTGTTGCCATATGGCTCCATGCTTTTGAAGAGGAATGACGGGGTGCATCTACTGTCTACTTACCTGTTGGGACATTTGGGTGGAATTTCTGATACATCTTTCTGGGTGTGTGGTGGACTGCTCCATCCTGCTCAGGGGAGGAAGGGCCCCGTTGGGAGTTTAAGTGCTGGCCTCCCACCCACACACACCCCTTCCTGATAAGATGGCTACCTACCTGTAAGTTCGGTGACTGAGATTCAATGGTTGTGGGTGTGCTTCATCTTGCTCAGCTTTAAAACAAGGGTGCTTGGTGGGAGATGTAGTGGTGGTCTCCCATCCACACCTCCGCTCCCTGTGAAGATGCCTAGCTACATTGGAGTTTGCTTGGTGAGGTACAATGGCAGCAACATGCTACTGGCTGGGGGGAGTGTTCCATCTTGCTCAGAGGAGAGACAGGGGGCCTTTTGGGAGTTGTAGTACCGTTCTCCCAACCACAAATACACCTCCCTGTGAAAATGGCTACGTTCCTGTTAAGTTGAGCAGAGGGAGGGAATAGGTTGCACATGGCCCTTGGGGGGGAGGATTGTTCCATCCTGTGCAGGAGTGGTACAAGAGAGCATAATGGGTACCTACCTGTTAGGTATAGATGAGCCATGCAATGGCTGCCAAATGGTTTTGGGTGGGGAAGTGCTCTATCCTGCTCAGCTGTGTGACAAGGGGGCCTGGTGGGAGTAGTGGTGCTCCCCTCACACCTCCCTATGAAGATGGCTCCATACCTTTTAATTTGGTGAGGTTAATGTAATGGTTGCCACATGCTTCTGGGTGGGGTGGGGTGGGTGCTCCACCTTGTTGAGCTGTGGGACAAGGGGGCCTGTTGGGAGTTGTAGTGATGGCTGCCTGTACACAGACACCCCTCCCTTTTAAGATGGCTGTCTCCCCATGGAGCAGCGGAAGGAAATGGTTCTTGGCTCTTGGGTGGGGGTAGGGTTTCATCCTGCTGAGCCGTGGGACAGGGGGCTGATAGGAGTTGTAGTCCTGGCTGCCTGTACACTTGCAACCCAGGGAATGTTGTTTGCTACCTTTGGTGGGAATGAGAGGGAGTGAATGTTGGATCTGTTAGACATGTGTGGGGAGTGTGTGGTGAACATGAACATTTGGGCATAGGGGGTGTTGCTTTGTAGTTGTGAAAGACAGTACATAGCCATGTGCTGGTAAACATTTGTTTGTACTTACCAGCCTTCACACCCCAGCCTATTCATGTGAGACTCTCTGGATGCAGTATGGCAAGCACCTTCTTCCCATGCAGTGAAAGTTATTGATGGAATGGAATGGCCACTGCCAGTCATCTCAGCCAGCTGACGGACCTTTTTTTTTTTTTTTTATTAGGAAATATGACATGAATCACCATAAACACAAACAGCTCAACTCAATACTAATAGTCCCCACATGTCATTCCTCCCATTTTCAAATGTACCTCCTCCCACCCCAGTCGGTTTGTCCCAGAAAGAGAAAAGAAACAGAAAATTGATCAATCATTTCATACAGAGGGTAAAGGGATAAGCAAAAATACAACCAATTTACATATATATGCATAAGTGGACAAAAAAGCATAAAAGGCAGCATAAAAGGAAACAAAATTATCTGCGTTCGAGCCATTTGGTTAGAGGTTCCCATGTCTGCTCCCCGTCCATCCGAGCCCATACTCCTCTTCTTTTAAATACGGAAATTTCCCATTTTTACGTACTAATGAATTTACTCAACCAGACATGAACAGTCGGGGGATAGGGTCCAGCCAGACAGTGGTTAAGCAAAGTTTTAAAACAGTCATTGCAATAAATATCAGCTTACGTTCAGATTCAGACATATTTTGCTCAGTGATCCCAAGCATAACAGCCTGAGGTGTCAATACAACAGCAAAGCAAAGCATTTGTCCCAAACACTGTTCCACTTTTTGGACCGAAGGAGCCATCTCGGGGCAGGACGCGAGCATATGCACACTATCTGCCACCAATTCCCCACACTGTGGGCAATTTATCCCCGCAATCCCTCTCCATTTATAGATTCGGGCAGGTGTTATATATAGGTTACACCAAGTTTTAAAACATTGCACCTGCAAATTAGCAGGAAAAAAAACAGATTGACTAAATGAGAGTGCATCTTCACATGCCCCCTGATCAGCAAGAACCCCAGAATTCCAGCGTAAAAATAATTATTTAAATCATCAGGCAATCAACATTTTATAAATCGGGGATATAGATGTTTGACCCCCTTGTAAAGCTTCAATTACCAGATTAGGAACCCAGCATATTGTCTTTTTACTAAAGAAATTCCTAATCTGTAAAAACTTAAAAAACTGCCTATTTCATAATCCATATTTTGATTTTATATCTTCAAAACTCATTAATCCCGAGATTGAAGCTATATCTCCGATCCTCCTCGCCCCATGAGAGAACAAGTCTCTAAAAAAAAGCATCCCAAAAAATGTCTGGAAATAACAGATTATCTGCAAATGGAGAATATATATGCAGTCTGCCTACATCATACATTTTCTGAACCGACACCCATACTTTATATGCACCCAAAAGGACCTTAAACCTCACCCGCTTAAAATACGAGAAATCAATTTGTCTAAACAAAAGTCCCTGTGCTGTGGGTCCTAAAATTAAATGATAAATTGAGATATCATCGCAATCTGGAGAATCCATATCTAATAAATCGGTGATATGTCTTAGTGTTATAGCAATATAATAGACCTGTAAATTTGGTACCGCCCAAACCCCCCTATCTCTACGAAGAGTCATATACTTCAGAGCCCGTCTTAGTCGCTTGCCGGCCCATAAAAACCATGAAATTATCCGGTCCAATTTTTTAAACCAACTTGGGTCAATTAGTAGCGGAATGGCTCTTAAATAGTACTGAATCTTAGGTAAGAAGATCATTTTTATTTCATTACATCTGCCCATTAGGGTCAGATGTAGAGTATTGATTTGTCGCGCCTCCACATCTAATTTCCGAATTAAAGGGCCCAAATTAAGTTTCACTATCTCATCAGGATTTGAACCTATCTCTATCCCCAGATATTTAGCTATATGGGAGTCTATCCAGTCAATTTTATCATTACAAACGATTTGAGTCTTAGCCTCATTTAAATGATACCCAGATAATGCCCCAAATTGAGAAGTTAACATTTGAATTCCTTGAAAAGCTGACAAAGGGGAGTCTGTTAAAGTGGCAAGATCATCAGCATAGCCAAGGATTTTAGTATCACCGCCTTTGGCCTGTACTGAGCGGATGGATGCTTCATTTGCAATTTTCCTAATTGAAGGGTCGATATAAATCACAAACAACAGGGGGGAGCAGGGGCACCCTTGCCTGGTTCCTCGACCTATATTGATTGACCCCGATTGAATCCCCATTATTGAAACCTGAGCTATAGGTTGAACATACATACTCTTGATAGCACCGATAAACTTCTCTCCTATACCATAATGCTGCAAAGCAGCCCATAAAAAAGGCCAGGAGACCCTATCAAAAGCTTTCTCCGCATCCAGCAGAATCAAAGCCATAGGGTCTCCTGTCACCTTAGTATAATCAAAGAGCACTATTGTGCGGCGAATATGTGCTATGGTTTCTCGGTCTGGCACAAAACCATATTGCTGAGGGGTAACTAATTTTTGGATCACTTTTGCAAGCCGATTAGCGAAGATGTTAGAGTACATTTTTATATCACTATTTATTAAAGTAGTAGGTCGATAAGACCCTGTGTCAGCCAGTATTTTCCCTTTTTTTAAAAAGGTCACTATCCCTGCTTTCCGCCAGGATTCCGGGGGTTTCCCTCCCTAAAAACCTGTGAAAATACCTCCAGCATTAGAGGAGCCAGTTGTGCCTTGAATGTCCTGTAGAATTCTCCAGGTAGAAAATCTGGTCCAACTGCCTTGGCTCTTGGAATAGAATCAATAACCAACCCCAATTCTTCTATGCTTATTTCAAACCCCAACTTTGCCACTTCATCCAGCGTTAAAACCCCGGCCTTGATTTCATCAAGATACTTTTATATTTCTTTCAGCAGCATCCCATTATCCGTAATATCTTCCTTATATAATTTTTGATAGAAAAGTTATTGCTATAGCCTCTTCGTCTGATACTAACCCAATATCGGGATCCAAAATTTCTTTCATACGTGATGCAGCTACTCTCTCTTTGGTTCTGACCGCTAACAATTGTCCTGCTCTCTCATTGTTTTCATATACCTTTGATCGCCAGGCCACAAATTTAGCTGCAGATTTCGTCTGAGAGATTTCTGTTATGGCTGCTTTAGTAATAATAATTTGTGTTTGAGCCACATCCCTGATCCATCCATCCGATAAAATTTTAGCTAGGGTTGTCTCAGCCTTTTCAAGTTTCCAATAGAGCTCCTGCAATTTCATTTTCTCTCTTCTCTGGCTCTGCATCCATACCGTGTAGTCTCCCCCGTATTCTCGCCTTCATTGTATCCCAGATGTTCTGAATATTGGTGCTCCCTATGTTCTCAGCGATGAACTGCATAAGCCATCTTGTCATATAGTCCATGTAACCACTATCGCACAGCAGGCCTCTATTAAAAGTCCAAGTGTCTGGTTTCTTAACCCTCTGGTGAATTTGAACCTCAAGTACCAGTGGATTGTGGTCAAAAATCACCCTCGGGTACTTAACTATACTGGATCCTTGTATCAAACTCGATGAAATAAAAAAGTAGTCTAGTCGAGAATGAGTTTTATTAGGTGCTGAAAAAAAAGTATAACCGGAGTCACTACTTCTAAAATAAGCCCAGGTGTCAATCAGACCATGTAACTCTAGCATTTGCATTAAAGACTTATATATACTTTGGGTTTCCGACCATAATATTCCTTGTCTGGATGTCTCAGATGTTCGCTTCCTATATTAATGTTAAAATCCCCAAACATTATCAGCGGGGAGGGCCAACCTTCAAGTTCTAACCTAAGCCCATGATATAATTCAGGGTCGTCTAGAATTAGACCATAAACAGAGCACAGTGTAAAATGCCTACTCTGGATGTTGCCATGAACTATGACCCACCGACCAAATGAATCCACCAAAGAACAAGGAACATTTATCAGCCCCCGGCGGGCCAATACTGCCACCCCTTTAGTTTTAGCTTCTAGTCTGGTCCATGCCACCAATTGGAAACCCTCAAGCACTTATGACGAGAGCTTTCAATATGTGTCTCTTGGAGGCAGATTATATCTGGGCGTATGTAGCAAATATCTTCTCTAAACTGGCGCCGCTTACCGGGATCATTAATCCCACAGATATTGATTGAGGCAATCCTGATATTAGCCATCCCAAATTGACACTCTTACCATCCAAATCATTAACATCCAAAAAAAGAAAAAAAGAAGCATTTAACAAAAGACAGCCCTGTACCCTGTAACCACTTTCATACAACCCATCCTCCCCCTCCCTGCAACAAACCCCCCCCCACCCTCCCGCCCCTGACAATCAGGCAAAAAAAGGTCCACGGACCCTTGCGAGGCCTCCCACGTGCAAGGTGCAGCCTGGTCACCCCCTGATCTCCCAGGGCCGACAATACTTTAACCATGAGAGAGGGAGAAGAAAAAAGAAAACATAGAGAGGCGACCTCCTCAGTTCATACCATACAAAAAGTAACATTTTCCAGAAGGGCAACCCAGCCTTAAAAGCCGATATGAGGCAATCCGTCCCTCCAAATCGTAAACAGCATAATAACCATATCCCCAGATAGATATTTTTCTTACACATCCTAGAGGGAAAAAAAACACAACCATTCTTTAACACCAGACACATAGTTCGCCGACCAAGCCAAAGTCTGTTATTAGTCTGCCAGTTCTTTTAAATTGCTCTCTGCTCGAATTTCCGATGAGAAAACCTGAACTTTCCCTTGATATATCACCTTTAGCCTGGCCAGGTTCATCAAAAAAACCTCACACCTCTTTTTTTGAAATGGAGCAATCAATTGTCGCAACCGCCATCTCCTCTCCACAGTGGTGTGGCAGAAATCTGGCCTTACGAAAAAGTGCTGGCCCTCAGCAGTCCTTCTGGCATCTGGTCTTGCTTTTTCAAAAATCACTTGTCTTTACAGAAAATTGCCAAAGTAAATAAAAATAGCCCTAGGTTTTTGTTCCCCCCACCCTGTCTTCTAAGCATCATTGGGAAGCGGTGAACTCTTTGAATTTCTGTATCCCATGACCAATGGGCCAGTTCTGGAAATGCAGCTTTAAACAGTTTCAAAACGAAGCCTCTAATATCATCCCCCTCAACTTTTTCTTCAATACCCAAAAGGCGTAAATTGTTCCTTCGGAGCCTATTTTCAGAGTCCTCGAGTTTCCACATAATATCTGTGTACCTTTCATCATTAGAAGCAATTTTTGTTTCAACCGTTTGGAGCCCTGCTTCCACATCAACGATTGGCTCCTCCAGTGCGGCAGACCTGGCGATTACGTCTGCGCATGCTTTAGTATTTTCACGAATAGCCCCCTGTATTTTTTTTGTTGCTAGCTGCGCTCTTTTATGCTCTTGCCGAGCTTCACTCTGTATTGACTTCAGCATCGCATAAATCAAGGAGTTAGAAGGGGGTATTGTAGTCTCTGTGTCCATCAGGATAGTTCCTGACTCTGAAAACCTGTTGGTGCAGGAAAGGCCGTTGTAACCCCCGAGTAGTCCCACTGCAAGTTGTTGGCAGCTTCAGAGCATTCGCTCTCCCGGCGAGTTGCGCCCAACTGTAAAGGCCTTCTATCAAGCCTGAGTACTCCCTTTAAAGTTTCTGCGGTATTGGGTGGACTATCCTCACTAGCGGAGCCTTCTACCTGCTCAGAGTCTGTTGTTTCATCCGACCCTTCCACCAGAGAAAATAAACTGTCCCCCTTATTCGTTTCTTGTATGCTATCATCGCCTATATCTGTATCTGAACCCTCCTCCTCAAGGTTTGTTGCAGAGGCACCACATCAGAGGCAACATCCACCGTCTGACCATACCCCACAGAGTCGTCAATCTGCAAATTTTTCCCAGGCCCTTCCACCTCTACATTTTGAGCCGCTTTGACCTCCTCCACCGTTGCTACATCGCCTGGAGGAGACTTGCCAGTATTTTTAGAGGACGAGGTTTTCCCAGAAAACATCCCCGGGACAGTAAGTACTTTTGACTGAGCGGGCACTTGTTTAAGTCCAGGGGGGGTCCCTTCCTTCCTGGTCCCCATCTCAGAGTTAGCCGTCCCTAAAGGTTGCCCCTTCTCCGCAGGATTCCCTTTCACTGCAGCCCCCTTCTTAGCACTCACCATACCAGCTTTCTCGAGCTTCGCCGGCTTCTCCGCCATTGTCTGTGCTTTTTTTTTCACCAGCGTTACTGACACCTTCTGACTAGTCCGCAGGGGCTTTGCCGCTGTTCCTGTCATCGTTCCATTCTTGCGAGGCGGCATGTCCCAAGAGCCGCTGCCGCCATCTCCGTCAGTGATTAGCGTGCCCAACGGGGCTCCAACTCCTTCCCCGGTCTCTTCAAGCTGCTGATTTCCTTCTCCAATCCAAGCTCCGGCTCCCGAGCCGGCTTCTGCTCTGACCATGCCCGTAGTACTCTCAGGTGAGTGCGGGAGCGGAGTTCCGTGCAGATTAGCCACGCATACCTCAGCCGGAGGTTACGCTCTTCCCAATACAGTACCATGAAGTCCACAAGATACCACGGGGCTATTGCCGTTGTCGGTATTACCGGAATCGCCTCTCCCTGCTTCTGCCTTACTCCTCATAGACGCCACATAATTGCCGAGCGAGACCAGGGCGTGACACCCGCACACTCACGCGGCCGCCATCTTGTCTCCCCCAGCTGACGGTTCTTGTAGTTATTTCTTTTACCTGCCTCCTCAGGTCATGCCACCATTTCATGATTTCCTTCTTGGTGCACGGAGTGGTCCCTACTGCATGGACTATGCTGACTTTCCTTCCCCACATTTGTTCTCTGGTGGCTAATGGTATCTGTTGGGCCAGGTGACCAAACAATTGTGGTTCTACTCTGATTATCTCATCTGCCTTTTGTGCCATGGTGTGTGATATCCAAATGGTGTGAGGTTCCAAAGTCAAACAAGCTTTTTTCAATTTTAAATCAATCAATAATAACATCTCATCTCAATTCTAAATAAATAATGATCAGTGTAAAAGTGCAAGTTCATAAAACAGTTCAGTTTACAACAGCTTTTCCTAATGCATAAACATTGTAACCTTTGACATCTATGCTAAAAATAACCCTTCACAGTAGTCAGTCAGTCAATTTAGCTTTATTCGGTTTCCATTTTACAAGTTTTAAAAACCATAAAAGCACAATTTTACAATAACAGTTTCCAACTTCTAAAAATTGTTCTACAATCATGGAACATTTAGGATATTAACATGAATTGAGAATTCTGTTTCATCTCTATGTGTACAATATAAATGACATAGACATAAAAGGATACAAGCCGAGAAACAGAATTCAGAATCAGACATTCTTAAGAGATACTTTCTTTGTCTAATAATACCTTTCAAGGATTGTGTAATGTATCTCGTAAAACAATCTGTATCTAACAATTGCAGTGCAAAGTATGCTGGACGACATTGTCTTATACCCCATATTTTCAATATTGGTTTTATTCACTTTTTCCTTTGCTCCTTGAGAAATTTGCAGAATAAAATAGTGTGCATAGATGTTTGGGGCGAGACCGTGTCAAAATCGCAGTTTGACCAAAATTGTGCCCTAACATTCGTTGTCGAAAATCTTACCAATCGGTGAAATATGTCAAGTCTAAAGCATGATAAGGCAAATCTATTGAAACCGCTTAATGTATATGTTAGATAGGTTTGGATACTTATTGTAGTCAGCATCATTTGGTTATTTTGTACAGTAAGTTTGTTGGCTTCAGAGGCAAATCTATTCTCCTCCATGAGGGTCATGCAAATCTTTTTAAAAGTTTTTCTGGGGATAGAGCTTATCAGTATAGATATCTTAAAAAGGCATTCTCCACTTTCTGGATTTCATTTACAGTACAGTATCCCCAGACCTCAGTCCCAAATATTGCTGTGCTAACAGATTTGGCTTGGTAAATGTGACGCATCTCAGCAAGGGGCCTCTTGCCTAACTTGTGTGAAAAATTCACTAGGGCAATTGTTGTTCTCATGAACAGTAGTTTCCTTGCTTTAACCGCTTGATGTCATGAGCCTTTGTTGTCAATTAAAATTTCTAGATAGGGGTATGTTGAAGCAGACACTACTTTTGTCTGCTCTATGTAAATATCCTTCTCCTTCCATCCACCTGTCCCACAACTCATAATAAAAGTTTTTGTAATATTTATTCTTAGATCAAGGTTTTTCATGAACTCATTATAACTATCAAGTGCGCGTTGTAACCCTAACGGAGTACGAGCCATGATTACAGCATCATCCGCGTAGAGTAGGGCGTGTATGGGGCAATTCTGTAGCTGTGTTAAGTCCCGGCACCCTTTTAACATGGCTTGCTCCAAGCCATTAGTGTATAATGTGAATGGAAAGGGTGCCAGAATGCAGCCTGTCTGACCACCCTCTCCACTTGGAACGACTCTGTGCACTCTCCATTAATACCATAACGTACCCGGGATTTTGCATTGCCATAGAGTTCTCCTAAAGAAATAAGTTATGGGTGTATCCACTCCCATTTCCTCTAATATGCTCCAAAGTTTATCATGGGATGCGCAATCGAATGCAGCTGTCAGATTGACAAAGGCTAGGTACAGTTTTCCCCTTATCGCCTTTACCTATTTTCCCATTAAAAGGGTCAGGTTGAGGCCCTGTTCAATTGTACCTAGCCCCTCCCTGAATCCAAATTGAAGGTCTGATAGCAAGTTGTTATCCTCTGCCCACTGTTGGAGACGGTTGAGAACTATACGACCTGTCCCTTTGCCCACTGAGTCCAACAGTAAGATAGGGTGGTAACAGGCCGGATCCTGTCAATCTCCCTTCTTAAATATCGGTACAATTATAGACTCTGGCCAAGATTCAATGAGACTGACTGCACAACAAGCTTCTACCACTCTTGTTAGTAGGGGAATCCATAGGTCAATATTGTACTTAAAGATATCAACTTGGACATCGTCTGGGCCCGGCGCTTTTCCCCCTTTACTAGACTTTACTGCACTCTCTATCTCTACCAAGGTGAGATCCAGAGGCTGAGGAGGGTCCATTAAACATAAACCAGTTGTAAGGCTGATGAGGTTTACTACTTTAATGTTCTCCTCACCAACATGGCCGTAGATCTTAGAAAAATGTTCCACCCAGTGTCTTTCATCGATGGCTATTTCTATAATGGGGGATATTCCAATGCCAAAAATGGTAATTTTACCACTCGTCAAAAGGCTAGACTATCCTTGCTAACACTTGCCTTATGTAGATCGGCCCAGATTTCTTTTTTTAATTCTTTTTTCCGTGATTTCACGGCCTGGTTATAGGCCCCTCTAAGCTATATGATCTCCTGCCTATCTCTTTTTTATGTAGTGCAGTTTTTAACTCTGTGTAGGCTTTTGTGCAGGTTTTATTAAACCACCCCTTGTTCTTCATATTTTTCTGTTTTGCTTGAACTTTCAGCGATTACCTTATATTTCTGTTATTTTTGCATAGGTCTTTAAGACTTCCCCATGTGATGTGGAAAGAACTAGACATTTCATAATAGAATCAAGGGATTTCTTCACCACTATTTCAGTAAGCTCCTGCAGTTCAACTTTATCCCATTTCAGGGAATACCCATTTATTTTGCCATTCACCAGGTTTTGTGGTCCATGCATCCTCTTAATATTACGCCTACAAGTTTTTAAGGTAAGAGATAAGAACACACTCATAGGGAAACGATCGCTGATAGCATTCTTATGCATTCCAAACCTCATCACTCGGAAGGCATACCTTTTTGAGATTAGTATAAAATCTATGATTGTGCTTAAAACTCTCCAGTTGAATGTCTGAGTAAATGGAATAGGTGGGGAGCACAATGTGTTTGCGATGCCCAATTCCAGGGCATCATTTAAAGAATCTCCATGTACTGTATGGGGGAAGTGGGGTAGTATCGTTGTCCTGATCAACCATGCCACATGTTAGGTTGTCGTACATAAAGTCTTGTTAAAATCCCCCCCCATTTGAATACAGAGTTTTGGCTATTACCATTCTGAATTTCCTGCATGGAGTTGCAAAGTTGTTTTAGAACATCAACCAGATGTTCCTTCTGTACATTATTATAAAAAATTAATCAAGGCAAACACATTTTGCTTATCCATCTCAATTATTATTTGGTAATTTGGTTCTGATTTTAAAAATGTTATTTTATTATCGTCACCAAATTTGAGATATATATATTCAGACCCCCTTGGCCCTCCCAGATGTGGAGGGAATGGCTGGCGTGTGATAAGTCTTGTAGCCCTCAATGTGAATTTCATCAACAGACCAGGTTCCTTGGAGGCAAATAACATTGAATCTCACCACAAAATCATGCTATAAATGGTTAGGTATTTTCTATTGTAGGCCCGCTATGTCCCAATATAATATATATAAACTATTCTCCTTAGATGTTAATTTGTGTTGTATTTTGGGTATAGTGGCGATAGGAAGGTGGGTAGCTACACTCGTATTCATATTTAATCCCTGATCTGTGTCTTTACAACAGTTTGCAGTAACCCCTGTACTAACAGGGTTGCTGGCTAGAACTGGGTTCTGCAAATCCCTCCTATCTTCCCCTCCTGGGAAAACTCTATTCCGGGTTAGGTTTGGGCGTTGGTCTGCGCATTGCGAGTCTATATGTGTTCCTTCAGACTTCTATGCATTTAGAATTTAACTTGCTCTCAGGATGCTTTTTAGGAAACCCAACATAGTTGCAATGCAATGATAGCTATCCAACATCTGAAAATACTTACTGTGGCAGTTGAAAACTGGGGTGCATGCAGGAACTGCCAAAATGAATCTTAACAAAGTGTTTTCAACATGTTGAATTGGTGCACAATCATGAAATCCCCATATAACAGCCCAAAAGGCTGCTATGCTCACGCATTTAGCCTGAGCATGATACATTTTCAAGATAATTTCTGGTGGCCTCTTGCACAGTTTTTGGGAAAATGTAATTAGGGCCGCAGTGGAATTCCCAAACAAAAGGCTCCTGGTCTTGATCACTTGTGCCCAAGACCCGGTATAGTTAAATGAAACACCCAGGTATGTAAAAGTATTAGAAGATTCCACCCTGCTTCCTCCAGCAGAAAAACATCTACACTTTAGTTTCCCTCCCCCACAAGTCATTATACAACTTTTCTTTGCATTCATTTTCAAACCCAGGGTGTCCATAAAAAAAGTATAGATGGTAAGAGCCCAATTTAAACCAATCTGGGTGCGTGCCATTAGTACTGCATTGTCTGCATAGAGTAGGGAGACAATTGGGCACTTGACACCATCTCCTGTTCCAGCATATTGATGTAAAGGGCGAACAGGAGTGGTGCCAAAATGCATCCTTGTCTCACTCCCCTCTCCACTTTGAACGGTGCGGTGCACTCTCCATTTAGCACTTAAGGAAATTTAGCAGTGGCACCAGAGTACAGCTGTCTCAAAAACTGGATTAAAATTGGGTTGAACTTTAGATTGCTAAGGATGCCCGACAATTTGCTGTGTATAACACAATGAAATGCGCCTGTAAGGTCAACAAAAGCCAAGTAGAATTTCTCTGATTTAGCCAGCGTATACTTTCCAATTAAAATACTGAGATTAAGAACCTGCTCGTTGACTCCTAAACCAGAGCTAAAACCATACTGTACATCACTTAAAATATTGTTATCCTCTGCCCATGTTTGCAACCGATCTAAAACAATCCTTCCAGCCACCGTCATAAGAGAATGTAATAAAGATATTCCCGATCCCCCTTCTTTAAAATTGGGACAATAATCGATTCTGATCATGTATCTATGAGTCCTGTAGCACAACACGCTTGTAAAACTTGTGTTAATATTGGAGACCATAGCTGTGGAATTGACTTAAATAAATCGATAGACACCCCATCCGGGCCTGGGGCCTTACCAGTCTTGCTTGCAATTACAGACATGATTACATCTTCCAGAGTGATATGAAAGTCAATAGGAAGAAAATCTTGAGAAACCTGATGGTCCCCCCTAAGCTCTTGCCTCCAATCAGTTTCCCTCCTTTGACATTTTGTAGGGAGTAAACGTTTGAGAAGAAATCCACCCACATTTGTTCATCTATTGCTACCTCAATGGAAGGCGTGTCAGGTTTAATATTAGTAAAAAAGGGTGCAATCACAGCAAACCACGAAGGGGCAATGTCTTTGCTCCTTGAAGCATTATTAAGGTTCTCCCAAGCCTTCTCTTTCATTTAATATGTTCTAGTTTTTCAGGCTTCATTGTACAGCTTCCTATATTTCCTAATTTCCTCATTGTCTCTTATGTCGGTCTTCTTTTAATTTAGAGTAAGTTTTCATGCAATTGTTGCTGAACCGTCCCTTTCTACAGTTACAATTGCCTATGTTTTCTGCTCTTAGCAGATTTTTAACTGCCTCAGTAATATGGTTAAAAGCAATCAGAATATTAGTATGTGATGCACTATCGTTCAGGCACATTAAAATTTGATTGTACGCTTTAGTAACAATTTGTTTGCTCACCTCTGAGGGGTCCAGACTAGACCAGTGTAATGTGTAACCATTTTGTCTTCCTTGTGTTACGTGTTGTACCCCTGCTACTTGATTGCAATACTTCCTTGCTGCAATATTTGGAATAATTATATTTAGACTTAGAGGCAGGTGGTCACTCATTACACTTTGGTGAATGTTATAACCAGGACCATAACATGCCTATCGATTTGGCATACTTATGTAGTCTATTGTGGACTCGGCATCTCTACCTATTAAGGAGTGCCCAAAATCCACCCTGGATGAACATAAACAGTTTGCAAAACCAAAATCAGGCTGGAATAAAATCTCATTAAACATCTCGCCTCTATCTGGAGAAGCATGGCTCACCGGTTAGAGGCGGCAGACCCAGAAGCAGAGGTCGGCCCAGGACCAGGGTTAAATCCCCGACGCGGCAGGGTACGGAGCCAATGTCAGCGGGCTCGATAAATCTCGCCTTGCTGCCTACAGGGTACGGAGCCAATGTCAGCGGGCTCGATAAATCTCGCCTCGCTGCCTACAGGGTACGGAGCCAATATCAGCGGGCTCGATAAATCTCGCCTCGCTGCCTACAGGGTACGGAGCCAATGTCAGCGGGCTCGTAAATCTCGCCTCGCTGCCTACAGGGTACGGAGCCAATGTCAGCGGGCTTGATATATCTCGCCTCGCTGCCTACTCTAACCACGCCTTAACTCTGGGTTATAGCTTGCTTAATCTCCATAACAGCCCCCTTGCTGCCGGGGATGCCTGGCTTCACCTTGGGGATGTCCAATAGGGACCATCTCACAGGGAAAGCCAGGACGGGTTCCCCAGCGGCACACAGCGCCAAGAAAACCTGGGGTGAACGTGCGCTCTACAAATTCATACTAACATAACATATCTGAATGAAAGGAATGAATCGGTGGGTCATCCTCCATTGAAGTTAAACCACATCTTCCTAACCCAGCTAGTGGCATAAATGGACATTAAAAAGCTCCACCACAGATAGGAATTATTTCTAACTCGCCTTTTGATTTTAGTTTACTAATATCCTGGCTAAGCTTCTTCATCAAAGTGCCCAATTGCTCTTTTTCACCATTGTTATAAAAGTTAATTACAGCCAACATGCATTTCACATCTAGGTGGATCACTACAATCAGGTAATAAGTTTCAGAGCTAATCATTTCGATCTTTGAGGCCCGATCAAATTTGAGACATATACACGGATTCCACCCTTGGTGTTTCCGCTCAATGAGTGAATTGCTGGTGTGTGCAATGTCCTGAAGCCATTAATGTGTACTATATAAATAGCCCAGGTCTCTTGAAAGCACAAGATGTCAAAATTATTTTTAATGCCTGCCACGTTCCAAAAAATAACATTTTTCGATATGGGGTGAGTTATTGCAAAGACTGATTCGAATTGGCTTATTAGTTCAGGCTCATTTAGTGAAGCTTGGCTCAAGACCTCAACACTGTCCGTTTCAGTATGAACCCTGCTGGTGTGTTCAGACCTGGATCTTTCTTCGCCTTTAAGGTTACCGTACCCCTCATCTATTCATTCAGTTCTAATTAAATTATTCGTGGCTGGTTCCCATAGGGTTACAGTGCAGGAATTATCGTCATTCCCTGGTAAGTTCTGACTAACAGGGAGTCAATCATTTACATCAACAGATAAAGGCCTCAATCTGTTTGATGTCTCTAAGTTACTAAGGAAGCTGTGTTTGAGCTGTCTAGTTCGGTAGGAGTTGTTTTGTCTTATTAGGCACGTTTGTTGATAAAAAAAAGGCCAGTGGCAAAACATGTATATTCGTGTAATAGGATCCTGTGTTCTTAGTAGGACTTCCCTTACCAGTGAGGGCGATCCTAAAGAGAGGACAACACAGTCACCTTGATACAGTTGTTACTGTTTCCCACCCAGCCTATTCACCTCAGCATCTTTAATTCTCTGAAAAGGGCACTGGTCAGGCCTATTCTGTTTCCAAGCCAAGGTAATGTTTTGTTTCTTAAGACAGGCCAGGTTTCCATGTCAGCTGATGAGCAGAAGGCAACGTTGGCTAAAATGACGGTGTATGGGTTGGCCGCTGGAGGCAAATTTAAAATCTGTGGGCTTTGTATGTCCTCTGGTATATTAGTATTTATAGTATTCGTTCTTGTGTTTTTCTTACCCACCCGTCTTTCACCCAAGGGGTTACACATCCTTCCTGTATCATTTTCCCTACGTACATCTCTCTCGTTTAAGGTGGTATTTTTCGTGTTTACTGTTAAGTTAGGGTAAATTCTAGTCCCCTTTTCTCTTGCCCCTGGTTATCCCTTTGCTGATAAGGGGGTAGCTTTCGTTTTTTGCCTCTCAGACTGTGTGATGTTGCTATGTGGATTCTTAGGTTCCATTTTCCCATCTTGAGGGACCATGTTATGAGCTGCAAGGACTTTTTCTATTCCTGCTTCTATTTTGTCCAGTCTATCAGTAAGAGTATTGATAGTCTTAGTGACAAACTCAGTTAGTTCTTTTATCACCATGAAGAAATTAGCAGTCTCAGCTGGTGGTACATTACATTTATGTTTTACACAGGATGTATTAGTACTGCCTATTTTCTTTTGTGTTTTTATTTTAGGGCCCTGTCATTTTCCCTGCAATTTTTTTAATGTATTTAAGTTAATCTAGGAGTGGGTTGCGGTACATATGTACACATGTATTAACATACTCGGTGATTTACTGGATTTTGCTGAGGGGGGTGTGTAATCAGTATCAAGGTCGCAAGTGAAAGTATCGTCAGGAATACTCTGGATACATCCATTTTTTGTCCGCTCTGTGTGTGTTTTGCCGAGGGTACCTGTTTCATCTGCCCCAATTACTAGCGTGCTAGTTTTATCTTTCGGTTTAGAGCCTAATCAACCCATTTGCTCCATATTTAGGGTTTCTTCCACAGAAGTTATCTGTCTTTCGATGTCTCCAACTGCCCCTGTTAAGTAATTAAGCAAAGTCATATATCTTTCTAAGGGTACTAGATCATTTGGATACATGGCTTGCTTTTTGCTTCCTTTTCCCCATATTCAGTAATTAACAGCTAGTCATACGATCGAGTGCCAAGAGCTTGGGAATCCTCAGGCACTTGGTTCGCTATCTTCCGCTCACAAATAAATTACAATGTGCTTTCAATGTTATTAGAACATTGGAATGTTGGGAGCTCCATTGAACTATGGAGTGCTCCGGGCTTATAATGGCTGGTATAAGCCTGGAGCTCCAACATTCCAATGTTTATTTGTTCACAGCTCTGACTGTGAGCAAAGGCTTCAGGGAGCCTGAGGGGATTCCAATCCCCTTACGCTTCCAAAAGACTTTGTTTTTTCTTAGAACATTCTGTCTTCTAGTGGCAGAATGTTCTAATAGCCTTATAGCCCTTCGTAGATGGGCTATACCGCTATTAAAGTCCCTCTCTCTTGTTAAAGGCCCTCGCCTTCGGCTCGGGGCCTTTAATTATTATTATTATTATTATTTCTGAATTTGTAAAGCGCATGGTTACACTTACAGTGTGTCCCCGCGCTGTCAGAAGAGCCATCTACTCCATCAACACTGGAGATGGCCTTTAATAGCCGGTATAGCCCTCTACAGCGGGCTATAAGGAAATATTAACAGTTTCCCATAACCAACTGAATAAAAATGTGATATGCTGTTTAGAATACTTCACCACTTACAAGTCAAAGTGCAAAGTCCAACAGTACAGTACAATAACATGAACCGTGAAAGTGCAAGATATTAAGAATCCCAGTAAGCCTTGTCTTATCAGTAAAAGGTGTGTCGTGCATATAAGTTTTTAGCAGCAAAAGAGTAAAAACATTATTGGCGTTTGAAAGGAGTACTGTCACTAAAGTGTAACGTGTAATACAATGCCCGGTTTGGTAAATAACTAATCCCGAGGAGTCCAATCGATCCGAGTTCAATGTAAGGATTGGATGTAAAGGGGTGGTGGCCCTGCCCTACCTCTTCCTGGCAATGACGGGAAAGAACGGATCTGCCCTTAACCCATGCTTTTACTGGATGTGGCCCGGGCACGCCCACGCGGGAGGGCCGCAGCAGCACGTTAGGAGCGTCACAGGTACTATGGCGCAAGGGCTGCTGGAGGTCATAGTTGGGCCGAACATGAACTTGAAATTCTGTTTAAATCATTAGTAACATCTTATGTGCAGTATTAATGTGGGTTCGATTTTCAAAAAATTGCGCAGTTTTATTTGTTGAAATATTTTATATTGCAAATTGTAACGATTTTAAGTAATCATATACAATAAACTAGTGACTTGATTTGACTTGACAGTACACTAAATAAATGTAAAAAACAATAAAAGAGATTTAAAAAAAACTAAAAATAGAGAAAGATCTTCAGAACAATTTCTCTCATGGGAGAATGTGCAAATTTAGATTAGCTCCATGATCATTATATTGGCGCGCTTGGGTTATTCCTGAGCTCTGTTTCACTATGATGCCACTACACATGCACCTCATCGCAAGCAAAAATCCAGAAATTGCAAAGACAAATAATGGGTGTGACTCATATTTTAGTAGCCTATAGGCCTCAGTGTGTTCTCTAATTCCCATATTTCTACACAACTGGAGCACCCATTTAGACCTTGGCCTTCTATAGGCAGGGCAGAAGAGAAGAACATGAAGTTCAGTCTCTTCGGTCAACATACACCCTGCGCACTCAAAATTAGGGCCTCCCTTCCATTTATTTGTAAATACTCTATTGGGGACACCCCATGTCTAAATTGCTAAATCAATTTATTGGCAAGAAATGGTTGAATATTGTCAAGTGCTGGTTCTAGCTTATATTGCTGTTTGATATCTAGAAACCTAAGGGTCAGAGTGCATGCATTGGTGCTCTGCTAGAGTTGGGCTAATTTATGTTCTTTAAAGGTGAGCTGAAGGGTTTTTTTTAGAAATAGAGGAGCAGGTCTCCTCTGGTGTTAACCACATGTTTGTCCTCCCCAATATATGGCATATATTACAAATGTAGGACAACCATGGAGTGTTCCCTGCTCCTAAAATGGACATAACATCCTTCAAATCCTCCCTGTAATTTAATAGCTCAGGCGTACTCCATATGCAGCGCCAAAATACAATCGGACGGGAAGCAGTTATATCGCTAATCGGTCCGATACCCAGGTCCATTCTTAGTGGTGTTAAGGGAGTGCTTTAAGGTAAGCTCAAGAGTTGTCCGATGAAAGTATTCTTTGTTATAGATAGTGCATGGGAAGGGCAAGAGCCCCAGAGTTCAGCTCCATTAAGTGACGCTCCTCTAACCTGGGTTTTGTAAATTTCTGCAGGTGTTCCTACCCCTTTTTGGGTACAGTTTTTATATACTTTTAAAATATCCCCTGTAAACTGTGTCAGTTTTAGGTTTGCTTTCGTTACTTGGGTCCCCCAATCCATCTTGTCATTAAGGGTGAGGCCCAAGTATTCGAAAGTAGATTCCCTTACGAGGGGCTTGCCTTCCATTTGTATCTGTGGGCAATTACTGGTGTTTGCATGAAATATCATATATTTTGTTTTTTGGAGGTTTATCTGCAAATCGCTCGTCCTACAAAATTTACAGAACTCCTCCAATACCCGCTGCATACCCACTGGTGTCTTGGACAGTAGCAAGGTATCATCCGCAAACATTAACACAGGTATTTTGTGGTTTGCTAACCTTGGTGAGTCTATATCTTTTATTCCCAGGAGGGTTTCAATAAAACTATTTAAAAAGAGGAAGTAAGGGGTCGGCGCTAGCACACATTCCTGTCTCACCCCTTTCTCTACCAGGAAGGGAGCTGTCAGTTCCCCTTTCTTACCACATCTGATTCTCGCATACGTATCCTGGTGCAGACTCTTCAGCTGGTGGCATAAATAGACTGGTGCTCCCATATGCTGGAGAAGGCCCAAAAGCTGATCACTCTGCATCATATCGAATGCGTATTTAACCGGTTCCGTGCTGGACAGAACAGCTCCATCATCAGCCGCGGTGGTGCTGTGCTGATGACGGAGCGGTTCCATCACGGCCCGCCCGACGCGCCTGCGTGGCGCCGATTTCGCGCCTGCGCGGCACGTTCTATTGAGCTGGCGGGGCCATGACGGAACTGCTACGTCATGAGCACAGCTCAACCGCGGCTGGTGACGGAGCGGTTCCGTCACCAGCATGGGCCCGCCGCGTGGCCCCCCGCCCCCTTAGCGCTGCAGCAGAATAGCTGCAGCAGCGATGTGGTTAAGATCCATAAAGTTTAGGTAAAAACTGTTTTCAGTGGATGAGTTGCAATCTGAAAATCTGGTGAATAGTTGGGATTTTAGTCCAAAAACCAGCCTGCAAAGGTGTTAGAATTTTTTTTCATCAATCCAAGACTGCAATCGACCTAGGAGAACATGGGCGAATATCTTTTGGATCACGTCAATTAAGCTTATTGGACAATAGTTTGCCGGGTTGAGCGGGGAGCCCTTCTTGTAAATTGGGTTCATTTCTGTACCTGCCCAGGTCGGGGGTGGCGCCATCCCTTGGAGGATACCATTAAATATTACCCATAGGTAGGGTGCCCACACAGATTGTTCGTTCTCAAAAAAGCCACCAGGGATTCTGAACAGCCCTGGTGCTTTTGCTGGAAGCATTATACCCAATGCTGCAGTAACCTCCTTTATAGTACAGGGAGGTTCCCTAATATCCAGAGGAGTGTTCTACAATGCGGAATCCCTAACAGGTACAACTCAATCCGAGGGCCTAGAATATAAAGTTTGAAAATACAACCTCCAGTCTTCCTCCCCCAGGTTCAGTTCAATTGCCGAGTTGCCTTTGGACTTCCCAGTTCTCACTAGGTACCAAAAGCCTCTCATATCTCTATTATCTAGGGCTTTTTTAATTGCTTCCCATTTGTCTATCTCCCATATCTTAAATATTAATAAAAAAGATGCTTCACCAAATATCTCAATACCCACCAAGTATCTGACACCACTCAGTCTGACCCAAAGCACACAAACTGCCCTCATTGCTGCACGGTATGCTTACAGACAGAGGAAATATGGTGACCTTCATTCTCCTGGTCCTCTCATCAGCATTTATCTCCCAGCCCACCTCAACCATTGCCTACATGATTTCAGAATGCAAGGATCTGCTTCTTCCTGACCGGAAGAACCCAGTCAGTCAGCCTACCTCCACACAACTTTGAAACCCAGGAACTAATTGGTGAAGATCCGCAAGGAGTCTCTCCCTTAGCCGGACCCTCCTCAAAACATACCTATACTGTAAGGCAAACCTCATCCGCTCTCAGAATATCAACATGCTCCCCTATTCCAATGACAGAGAACTCATTCTCTCCCTCACAGACAAGATGACCAGGGGAAACAACCTTAACAATGTGATAAAAAACATCACAATACATTTACATTGCTGCTTTTACAACGCCAGTCATTACCATGACTTGCACTGTAGGGAGCTCTAAACTAAGGAATATAGGCCCACATGCATCAATATCGGCATTTGCGAATTCTTATTTGCGAAAAATAGCGAATCGCAAATAAGAATTCGCAAAAGCCTATGCATCATTTTTCTCGCAAATTTTATGCGAATCGGTAAAAATCGCAATTTTTACCGATTCGCATGAAATTTGCGATTTTTCAATTGCGAATTCGCAATTCCCATTCATTCCTATGGGCTAAAAGGCCCATAGGAATCAATGGGAATTGCGAATTCGCAATTGAAAAATCGCAATTCATGAATGCATTTCAAGGGTGGAGAGGGGGGTCCAATGACCCCCCCTGCACCCATGAAATGTACTTTTCAGCACAAGTTACATACACACATGTCCTTAGGACATGTGTGTCTGTAATTGCACAGTTTAAAAAAAGCAATATTAAGCAAATTTAAACCATTTCGCAAATTACCACGAGGCTCAACCTCGTGGTAATTTGCACTTCCAGTTTGAAATATCGCAATTTTTAAATAAATGATGCATTGCTTTTACCGAATCGCACCGTTTGCGATTCCTAAATAGCTTGATGCATGTGCCCCAGTGTGATTTACTATTCCAACACCTTCACTACTGTACATAGGCTGGATTAGGAATAGTAAATCATACTATTCCTAAGTCCAGCGTCCTAAAGCACAAGTCGTTGTAACAACTTGTTTGTAAAAACAGCGATGTAATGTACTGCAATCTAAATGATTGCGTTGTAACATCATACATCTGATGACCAGCACCTGGATTAAGTTAAATGCCTGCTTGACTGAAATCGCCCACTGGAAGAGGACTAACTGATCTTCAGGAGGAGCAGATCACCTTGGAGCTCCACCTATCGCCCCATATATTTGCTTCCATACTTGGAAAAGGGGCTTCAGACCCACATATCGGGGTACATATGCTTTTTTTGTGGAGGAAACAAACTTCCTTGACTCCCATCGTCACTCTACTGAGGCAGTCATCCTCTAAGTATTGGACGACCTATGCAAGGTAGATGACAGGGATACCACCCAGGTCCTAGTATTTCTCGATTTCTCTGCAACTTTCGACACAGTTAACCATGATGTTCTGGTGGACCGTGTCAAGACTGTGGGCCTCCAGGGTACTGCTTGAGAGTGGATTATTTAATTCCTGAAGGACCAGTCTCAGTCAGTCAGGCTCTCGTCTTTCTGCTCTCAATTCTAGGCAATCCTGTGGACTTCCTCAGGGATCTCCCTTGTCCCCCTACCTTTTTAGTTTATTCATACATCTATTCACTCCTTGAATTCAAGACTACAATTATGCAGATGTCATGCAATTGATTTTTATTTATAGAACACTCATCAGAATCAAAAACATCTTTTCCAAACCCAATTAGATTTTTCTGTGATTAATAAACAATAACCATCTTAAACTGAATTCAGACAAGCCTGTGATTTTCATTGCTAGAAGGATGGAATTCCACAACTTGGCCTGTCACAATGGGCTCCCATCCACAGTGCAACAAGTCAGGTAAGAGCTTTGGAGAACTGATCAATGCAATTCTGTCTATGAAATCCATAATATGGGCTGTTCTCATCATGCTTATTACAATTCTGCAAAATCAGAAATATTAGCAAACTTCTTTCCGTTGAGGCACTCACCCAGGTTATCATTGCATTAGTAATCTCAAGGGTAGACTAGGCTAACTCCCTTTACTTGGGTCTCCCTAAGGGCCTGAAGCGCAGACTACAATTAGAAATAAATCCTTTTTAAAATTGCAATACAAAATGTATTAAAGCATTTCTGATAATTCATAATATTCCTCAAGCAGTAAAATATATTAAAACTCACAAAGTGATTGTGCAAAATACAGCAAATAATAAAGGTCAAGATCATTTTAAAATATGTTTTACTTTAGAAAATGAGCAAATCGAATACCTATGGGTTCTGAATTCTCCTTTTTGAATTGCATATCCAGCACCAAATGCACAAAGTCACTGTGCACAGTGCAAATAGGCAGTTTGGTTACAATACATCAAGGGAAGTATCAACTAGTAAAGCCAACAATGTTTAGAATTTAAAACTTTTAGTCTCTTAAACCACATTGCTTGTAAAACTTTACTTACAGCAAATATTCATTTATAGTGACGTGTCACTTTTTAAAATCCTGAAAGATTCCAGGGGACTACGAGAAGCCATGCCACAGCAGATTGGAACTAGCCATTTGCAACATATGGAACAATACTCCCTGCGGAAGAACAGTACATGTTTCTCAACTTCGTTACCCAAACCACATGTGGGGTGAATTTTGAGATCTTGGTTAGTACATCAATTGCTTGTAAAATAACTCAATGGTAGGATTCCATAGCGGAATCGTATATACAATTTCCTAGTTGGGAATATTGAATCTAGGAATTCTTCGAACATAGGGGTATGCTTGTGAGCCAAGAATGTAATAATTGCAGACCCATTATGGCTATTTGTATCACAACAGTCATTAATTTAAGCCCAGTATCGAATTTTTAAATGTTTGTTGTTGATTTTGAAAAAGTATTTGGGTCATCCCACAAGTTCTGCATTCCAGGTTTAGAGAACCAACCTTAGACGGATGTGATCAATGGAATGTCCCTGACTCCTTGGAGATTCATTAGCTCTACCAATGAATCTTTGAAAACTCCAATTTCAGGTGTAGACCAAAGTCGGATCCAACATGCTAGGGTTTTAGAAATAACCAGGTCAGCAGCTCTTTTTATCCCAACATTAAAGTAAATGGGGGTTAGTGGGGAGCTTGATGATAGACCTAGTATCCTTCTGAAAAAGTAATTTATGGCAATTGTCAATGAATGTCCATTTCCAGAGCCACAGACCTCTGCCCGATACTTTAATGTAGCAAATGATACACATATCAAAGTGTTTGATTGTAATTTGCTACATTATGAAGCCACCTTAACCTTTTACATGTAGGCTACATGAGGAGCCTCTTCTGGTTGAGGGGTAAAGAAAGAACAGTCCTGTTGATCAAGAGTACTCTGATATTGGTGTAGAATGATTGTGTTTACCTGTATGTATGAGTCTGAGTTCTCCTCTGAAATAAAAGTCAAACTTTCTCAACAGGGCACAGCAGTTGGCTGCATCTGAGCACATATCCACAAGTCCATACACTGCTGTTTGGATAGACCACTGAAAAAGATTTGCTGCTGCATTAAAGCTACTGGAGAGAGTCTCATTGTCAGTAAAGTTTAAAATTGAAGCTAATTTTGAAGAGTTTAAGGATTATAATAAACTATGCTATTGATCAAGCCTTTTATATACAATTTACATTGGGGGCCCCTCAAACTTGATAGTTTTACATGCGCTAGGTCCAATAGCAAAGCAGAACACATAACTGCCCATCATGTAGTTTTGAATTAGAAAACAAAGAGCAGTTAATAATCTTTTGTGGAACCTACAGTACTCCGATCTCTAAATTGATTGCTCTCTTATCCTGCAATATGAGCACTAAACATTATGGAGAGGTGCCGATACCAGCATTTGCATAGACATTGCTATAGCAACATTTTTAAAATCAGCTTGGGCGATACCATTTCAATTAGCACAAGTTAAAGAATGTGTTTACTATGAGGTTTAGCTGTTCATATTTTATATTATGTTTGATTTGGTGATGTGTTAACTGATGGCATTATTTGTGAATGCTACTTATATATTTCAAAATATATGTACCTCTTTCCTCCACTTAAAACGTCTTTCCTGCTTTCTCTACTTGCACATCTAGGCCCAGTTACCAATAGAGTATTCTCAACTGTGTCTATATATTATAGATTATCAAATACACTTAGCAGGTTCTCTTTATCAATTAATCATGAAAGTGTACAAGCGGTATTGATCTACACCTTCTGAACATTCCAGTCATCCAACACTTTCAATGCCTTCTTGCACAAGGATGAATTCAAGAGACCTCAGATGTAAACCTCCGCCACATGATCACCCCAAACTTTCAGCGATGTGTCTATTACCAATGCCATCTCTGGATGGGTGAGCCTGCCACTGATCATATTGTAGTTGAGCATCCCCCACACCAGGTCTCTTTTGGTTTACTCTTGATGAAGTCTAGCTGATTTCCCTTGTGATGGGCCCACTGAGACTTCAGGTCCCACAGCAAAGCTCACATGTAACATCTGGCATGGTCAGTAAGCAGAACACAGGTGACAACATGCCAAGAAGCTTCAGAGCCTTCCTCACTGAGACCCACAACAGAGATTGGGATCATATTCCGGATGTTTGTATTTGTTGGTCTGGAGAAAAGTCTTGAAAGCTCTATGTACCTAGGAAGCTCGGATGAAAGGAATCCTCTGAGAAGAAGTCAGGTGTAACTACAGGAAATTGATTGAGATCCCCAGCGAAGCCGAGAGGTTTAAAATCATATAAAGGTGGTCTACGACTGACTATGGAGAGCACCCTTCTACATCCAGGTGTTTATGTGGGGAAATACTGTTACCCCTACCATCACTTTATTGAAGATCTGAGTGGCATTGTTGATGCCAAATAGAAACATAACAACCTCCAAATTGTTGTGAGGCACCTGTTAGAATTTTTTTTATAGAGCAAACTAGACCCAAGAGCACTTTACATGAGCACCGTTTTGTTACTATTTTTTGTTAGGCACAGGGAGATTAAGTGATTCGCCCAGAATCACAGGATGTTGAGCATCGTTGCCAAGGCTCAAACGTGGTTCTCCAGCTCTGACGTTGACAGCTCTAGCCATATGGCTACATCCTTTCGCATTGAACTACAAATAACGTCTTTGATCCTTCAGAATGGATATGAGAAGATAAGCGGCCTTCAGGTGCAACACTAGCATACAACCTCCTGGATCCAGGGCAGAACTAACCTGAGCCAAAATCAGAATCTTTAATTTTGTCTTTGTGCAGGAAATCTCTGAGTGGTGGAATGTCTAGAATGGAACAGAGGCCTCTGTCCTTCTTTGAGAAAGTAATGGGAATAACAACTAGTCCACACTTCAGATGCTGGGGCCCATACAATTACTTCTTTTGCCAAAAGAGTTTGAGCTTCCTGCTGTAGGATAGACTGATATTCCTTAGTTCCATTGCAGGTGAGAGGTGTGAAGGATTGCAATGGTATAGTAGGGTGTTTCCCAATCAGACAATGAGCAGTACCAATTTGTCAGATATGATATTTTGCCACCCCTGCAGAAAATGGATGATTGCGTCTTGACTGGGTAGCTGTGTGCTACTAAGGGCATATGTCAGAGGATTTTTGGAAGTTGCTGGGGGACTCAGAATTGGATGGGATGCTGCCACTACTGAACAGGTCACTGCTGTTCCTACTGACCTGGTCAGTATTTGCCGGATCCATGACCTTAACAGCAATATGAATGATGCTGTCTATAAGCCAGCCCCTACAGGGCTCGAAGAATTCACTCGACCGCTCGCATTTGCGAGTGAGATTGATTAAGGACGAGCTATTTTTAGGTCCTACTCGCCCTTTCTGGCGAGTAGGAAGACAAACTGACATTTGACCTTTGCCTCTGAAAGCAGAGGAAATGTGACAAGATAGCAAGATTTAAAGGCATCTTTATTGCTCACAAAATACATGAGCAATACAAATGCTCTTAAATCTTGCTAACTTGTCACATTTGCTCAGTTTTCAGAGTTTGAGGTCAAGTTCATTAAAGTTAGGTCAAGGAGATTTTGTAGTTTACTAGACCTGCTGGTCTAGAGAATTTTTTATGATTTGTCGAGCCCTGCCCTATGTCATAGCGTCAGAATAGTCAAAACTGCTGTCGCGATTGAACGGCTTGCCCGAATTGGCCTGATGAGCATGCTGTTACTCAATGTAACTCAAATAACTCCTCGGCTGATTACTCCTTCTTGCCAAACAGGCAGGATTTGTCAAAGTGCATGACCATAACACATGCATGAGGGTCCCTAAAGAAGCCTGTAGACCGCATTGATACATATGCTGAAGCAATACACCAGTTTGCTTTCTACTGCCTAAACAATCTGCGATATCCGCGCCTAAGTAGATTTGGCGGCATTTGAACCATGGTGAGTAATCTGGACCAGTGATGGCAGAAGTTCTCCGAGGACTTCAGGCAGAAACTCAAACACTCTGTTCCAAAGCACATGGGTAGAACACCTAGGGCGCATTAACTGATCCTAGGGCAAGACGACTCACCACTTTCATGTTGCCAAATTAAAATAGTTACTCAAAGACCTAAAGGAAGTTGGATTTTTAATAAATATTTTTAAATTACCTTTTCCCTGCCTGAAGTTCATGAAGGCGACTTCAACATTGTTTACTCCAGCTGCCCCCGAGCCAGTGCCTCACTTTATTCAGGTGTGAAAAATACTACCAGATCAGGAACATAGGCCTTGATGTTGGGAGTGTCATTTTATCACTTGCAGCACAGCCAGTAGGGTACTTTCACAAGTAATAGTTGAATGGTGGCTAGTCAATGCAGAAGACTGATTGGGGGGCCTGGAACTGGACCACAATCCCTCGAATATAATTTGACCGTGAACATCTGCTATTATGGAATACTAGAACGCAATGACACAAACAAGTTCCTCTTGGATTTTATCACATTCATCACTGGTCTCTCCTTTAGCCCCAACTAGAAATTCAGAGGACACATAGTATTTGGTCTTATACTACTTACTACTCTACTGTGTGTTCCAACAGACTTCCTCTGCTGATAGCCTGTGTTCTATGTCATGTCCAAACCCTTCTTATTATACAGGATACTCATCACAGTGGACTTTTAATCAGAGACGAGCACTAACATGAAGGTGTTTCTAGACATATACCTGCACCTGGGACATTGGTTTGTGGATTTGAGACCTACTCGGGGACCACACTGTTGATGTTAATCTTGATGCAGGTGTTAAGACTCCTATTTGTGATAGTATTTATGGCCATGGTTCTGGTAATGTTGCTATACTTGCTCACATCTCTGTTATTGCATGCACTCAATAATTTTGTCAAAGTTCATCCAAATTGTATTTGCATAGTTCATCCAGCTCTATCTGTTACGTCAAGGAATTGTAAATTAACTTTTTCAAGCATTGTAAATGACATTAGAATTGCCCATCCTGGCCTTTTCCCTGGCACGTAATCTGTCTCCATTCCTCCTGCATATTTTCACCCAATGTATTTTGGTCTAACTTTAGACCTTCCTCAGGGGAATCCATAAATATTGAAAGTACTTGTCAGCCCCATACAATTCATAATCAAAATTAATTTCCAATGCAAATTTTGTGTTGCTCTGTTTGACATCATGATATAAAGCATCCTTTATAAAAGAACGTGCCCATCCATAAACATATATCCCCATGAAGCCCCTTCCTTTCAAGGTTCCCAATGTGATGTTAACCCAAAATTCCTCAGTGTCCAAATAAAATACCCATTATTTCATACCCCACACACTACAGTTCTCAACCTCCCAATTATACCGCCCATCTCACTCATGCCCCAACTCCCCGGTTTTTGCTTTTCTAATTAAGTTGTTAATACAGCCTGTATAATCACAAAGTTCAAATCCTGTCTGAAACCCCGTACACCCACAAGTACATCTCTAAGCATACCACCCCCTTTCCATACACACTTTTATAGCTCTATTTCAAATATCCATGTCTTAACAGCCCAATTTGTACCTGCAGTTGTCCCAGCTCCACCCAGCTCCACCCTACGTGCAATCACCATAATCGTTCAACCTCCCCTGATCTGTCCACTAATGAACTTAAGCCTTAGTGGTAATAAATGTTATGTGCTCCTTATATAAACATCAATCAATCCCTTTGTAAAACACCTTTGTAATCAAAAGTAAAAATGATAATGCATCCATGATTCGTATGGTGTGAAATGTCTTTCTTTCGATAACTTATTCTGTCCAGATGACATCAATTTTGAAGAATCCTTGATGTAACATTATATTTTTGTTGCCAGTTTAATCGCAATTCATCCTTGTGGGTGCATTCAGAAGTGGAACAGTGTTTAATATAAACACACTAAAAAGGGTCTGAAGCACTCCTGGTTTTTCCAATCTTAATTCCTTTGCTTTTATTCAAGTTTGGCGTGCATACACCGATGTACGCTCTGTGGCAAAAGCGTGTGTTGATAAAATCATCCCAGAATAGTGACATACAAGTTAATGTGTCACAGTGAGTTGCACAGCCTTTTGTAAATGTGCAAAATATTTACAAGCACTCAATATTTACACGTACTCAATAATTTAGTCAAAGTTCATCCAAATTTTATTTGCATAGTTCATCCAGCTTTATCCGTTACGTCAAGAAATGGAAATCAACATTTTCAAGCAATGTAAATGACGGGCTAGTTGTCTTGGTCCCACCTGCCCTCACAAGCATAAAATGACCTCACTAGCCCGGACGCACAGCGGACATGCGCAGTGGGTGCGCGGAAGGCTCGCCAAAGGCAAGCCCGTCTGCGCTAGTCAGCGCCAGACCAAGCCGCGAGGCGGGAAATTCTGCCCAAATTGCACCCGAGGATTCATCTGCTGCCCTTTTTACATACACGGGAGAGACATTTCAGAAGATAAGATCCACTGCATGTAGCAAGCAAGGGCTTGCGAGTAGGCATCACACTAAGCTCCCTGCCCTGCTAGAAGGCCCTGTTACCTGCAATACATGCAAGTTTCAGTGTACTCCGGGTATGGTTTGTTCAAATGAGCTTTAAATGGCCTTACCCAAGTTCATAATAGCCCAAATTACATTTTATTTAATGCCAGATCTCTCGTGAAACATTCTATTGAGATCTGGGATATGATCTCTACCCACTCCCCAGATCTGTGTTTCATAACTGAAATATGGCTAACCCCCCCAATCACCCTTCGATCGATCTAGCAATACCCAATGACTACATATGTGTCCATTTAGATAAAGTGGGGAAGAAAAGAGGAGGCATTGGGATCGCTTTTAAAAACCATCTTACAGCTCTATGGTTGTCTACTATCTGTAACGACACAATGGAACTGGAATTTTTAAAGTCACCATGTCTCCCTCGGAGACATGGGATGGTGCATTACTTTATCGGCCACCTGGACCTAAAACGTACTTTGTCAATTATTTGACGGAATTTATCGCCATACAGGCTTTGGCTTACAGTGAATTGATTTTACTGGAGATTTTAACTTTCATGGAGAGGACCCAATGAACCTTGAAGTAATGAAGCTCACCTCCATTATGACCGACATTGGTCTATCACAATGGATGTTTGGGCCCACCCACTGGGCAGGCCATACGCTAGATCTTATTTTTACAAATATGGAGCTGTTAAAGATCCATCCTCTCACACGGACAGATCAATGTATGATCTGCCTCAAATTGGCTCAACCCATGTGTGGCATTCAAATACAACAAAGAGACAATGGCGTAGGCATTGGCAGAAACTCACTTTGAAAGCCTCTAATAAGACATTTCCCTTTTAAAATAAGGATTTCGGGCAAAATCACCAGGATACATCTGATATGCTGGCCAGTTTTAACTCAGCTTTGGTAAAGACATTAGATGTAGTTATTCCTGAGTGTAAGAAGAACCTAGTTACACGACGGCATTCTGCCCCCTGGTACTCAGGCGACTCGAAAATTAATAAGTCATTGTGTAAAGTTTTAGAGAGACGATGGAGAAGCACTAAAAACTCTGCTGATAAACAAAGTTATGAATTAGCTCTATCCCACTACCACCAAAAAATTAAAATTGCCAGACATACGTAAATTCGTAATCAAATAGAACAATCTAGCAACTCCTCTAAGGCATTGTTTACTATTTTCAAGGACTTTGCATCACCCCAAGAATGCAAACAGTCGCTACCAGAATCCCAGGAACTTTGTGATTCATTAGCAATTTTCTTCCCCCAAAAAATCTCTTTGATCTCTGCTAATTTTCCTTTCTACGAGCACAAATAACATTTGATCTACCAAATATCTGGATGTTCTTACGATATCTTCTGCTTGTCATCTTAATCAGTTTGAGACCATTCCGCTGGAGGATATAAGCGGTCTACTATCGACAGCTAAATCTGGCTCACCGGGTGACATATGTTCCCCTAACATTATGGTCCTTCTCTCCTGTGTGTGTGCTCCGGAAATACAGAACATTTTTAACTGGCTCAATCGCCGTTGCCTGGAAAGAAGCTTATGTCCGGCCTATCCTGAAGAAATTGACGGCCAATCCTCAGGTTCTTAGCAACTACGTACCGATATCTGTGCTGCCTTGGCTGGGTAAAATATTGGAAACTGTAATAAATAAACAACTCAGCCATTACTTAGAATCTAATGGCATTCTCGACCCTTCCCTCACCAAAATGGAAGATCTTCATTTAGTGTGATTCCAGTGGTTACAGCGGTATTCATTTACTATTAAAATATAGTATTTATTTAGTATGCTTGAAGACTAAGTACTATGCTCACAAGCCGAAATATGCAAATGAGGGAATACTAGTTCTATTCAACTACCCTTCAAAAACATAATGAACACTTCAATTGATTGCTAAAAGAAGACTAGTAGTATTCTAGAAGAATAGTATTTGAAGCTTAGTAGTATTCTGCTAGGGTTCATTTGCAGCTCTGGTGCTATTCCAAGAGCAAAATGAATGCTAGTCTCATTGATTGCGACCACTATTTGAAGACTATTGGTATTCTTTGTTAACGGTATCTGACAACTAACGGCAATGATTGTGAAGAGGGGTGCAGAGTTTTTTTTTGGGGGGTGGGTTTGCAGGGGGTGGGGGCTTTGCACGTGGGTTTGCAGGGGGCGGTGAGGGGGTTCCCAGGAGTGGAACCCCGGGGGGGTTTGCGGCGGTGAGAAAACGCTGATAAGGGCGGTGCATTGGTTATTATTGACAGCCAATTCTACGTAGAACAAGTCAATCAATCAATCACAACATTTGTATAGCGCGCAACTCACCCGGAGGGGTCTCAAGGCGCTGGGGGAGAGGGGTACTTTACTTCTCGAAAAGCCAGGTCTTCCTGAAGGAGAGATGGTCCTCGGTTAGCCGGAGGTGGATGGGGAGGGAGTTCCATGTCTTGGCTGCCAGGTAGGAGAAGGATCTTCCTCCGGTGGTGGCTCTGCGAATGCGTGGAACGGCATTGAGGGTGAGGCTGGTTGATCGTAACTGGTGGGTGGGAGTGTAGAAGGTCAGGCGGTTGTTGAGGTACTTGGAGCCCAGGTCGTGGAGGGCCTTGTGTGCGTGGGTGAGGAGTCTGAACGTGATCCTCTTGCTGACGGGGAGCCAGTGTAGGTCTCTCAGGTGGCCGGAGATGTGGCTGTGTCGGGGGACGTCCAGGACGAGTCGTGCGGAGGCGTTCTGGATGCGTTGGAGTCTTTTCTGAAGTTTGGCTGTGGTTCCGGCGTAGAGGGTGTTTCTGTAGTCCAGTCGGCTGGTGACGAGTGCCTGGGTGACCGTCTTCCTGGTTTCAGTGGGGATCCACCGGAAGATCTTTTGGAGCATGCACAGGTTGTTGAAGCACGATGATGAGACGGCGTTGACTTGTCTGGTCATCGAGAGGGAGGAGTCCAGGATGAAGCCCAGGTTACGTGCGTGGTCCTTTGGCTTGGGAGTGGTGCCTAGAGCAGGGGGCCACAAGGAATCGTCCCAGGCGGAGGGCGATGACCCCAATTTATGGATGAGCTCAAAAACATCGTTTCTAAAGCCGTTACCACTGGCATCATCACCAAAAAAGTTGAGAAATTCTTGTTACCCACTAACCCAAGGTCTCTAACAATCTATATGTTACGCAAAATACACAAAAATCTGGAACATCCGCCATTCAGGCCCATTGTTTCAACTCGTGGTATCATACATGAATCTGTTGGCAAATTTTCAGACAGACACCTCCAACAATTTGTTAAGGAAATGAGAACATACGTACGTGATACAGCTGACTTCATCTTGAAAATCAACCAATTGAAATTTCACCCGCAAGAAGAAATTTGGTTATGCACAGCGGACTTCAGATCGTTATACACATCAATACCCCACGACTTGGGCATTCAAGCAGTTGAACGCGTACTACTCAGATCCACCTTTCCACCGGATTTACAGTTGCTACTGATGGAATTACTTCACTTTACTCTATGCCAGAGTTACTTCACTTGGAACATTGACTGGTTCCTACAACTCTCTGGGACATCCATGGGAAACTGTGCGGGTCCTACCTATGCTAATACTTCCATGCACTGCTTTGAAGAAAATAATATTTTCCTTGTTCCAACTTGGGTTGCACATTGCAGAATCTTTTTGCGATACATTGATGATCTATTCTTTGTTTGGTCAGGTAAGGAAGGGGATTTACTCAATGCTTTGACACACCTCAATTGTCATGATGATCGCATACAACTGACTTATGAAATCAATCAACTGAACATTCAATTTCTTGATGTACAGATCACCTGGCAAGGTGACCATCTAGCCACGAATATCTTTTGCAAATCAACGGACAGAAATAGCATTTTACATTTCAACATCTTTCACAGATCAAATTTAAAATGCAATCTACCATACTCACAGCTTCTCAGAGTCAAAAATATAGTTTCAGACCCCTCAGAATACAATCTTCAAGTCAAGGAAATAGAAAATAGATTTGCAAAACGAGGTTACCCCAAGCAAATACTAAACAAAGTTGAAGACAGATGTAAACTTTTGAATCGGATGGATCTATTAACTCCCAAACAGAAATCACCTCAAACCAGGATGGTGATTACGTCCAAGTATTCAACTTTCAGTGATCAATACAAAATAATTATTCTCAGACATTGGCCCATTTTAACCGCAGAGCCTGATTTTCCAAATATCTATTCTGAGAGACCCATGTTTGCATACACCAGGGTCCTCAATATCAAAGAGATGCTTACTTAACCAGATCGGTCTTCCACTAGCAGGAACTTCAAAGGCCTACATCCTTGTCTGAACAGCAGTAATTGCAACAACGTGATACATGGTGCTACTATCAACCACCCCATGAAGGGGACACCTATCAAACTCAAGGTCAATGCGACCTGCAATTCTGCAAGAGTGATTTACTTGATCAAATGCCCATGTGGCTTATGCTATGTGGGAAAAACTTCTCGCAAGATCCGCACTAGAATAATGGAACACAAGTCTAACATCCGGTTAAAGAATACCAAATCAGCTCTAGCTTCTAATTTTACCAGCCTCAAACACAATGTTTCGCAACTGAAATATTTGATTCTTGAAAATGTCGAACTCTCTCAGGGAATGGATTTGAATAACACCCTACTGCAAACAGAAAACCTCTGGATTCGTTATCTAAACACGATGCAGCCTAATGGGCTTAATGACCGTATGGAGTTTCCTTGTTACCTATAACACGTGTTTTCAGACATTGTGATTATTGACTTTCATAATCTTGTTTAACCTAAAGCTTTCTCATTAACACATATTGAGATATTATTGTTTGTATTAGACAACATATTTTGTTTGTTTAATTGACCTCGACCTCCAGATTTTTGCATTGATTATTATGATTATTTGGTGTAGACTTTATATATCCATCTTCATCTCTACTCCTCTACTGTTCTTCTTTCTGAGGTTCACCCGTTTTTTCACGTGTTCTTCATCTACTGGCTAGCACAGATTTATTGGTATACAGTTGTGATTAAGCTCACACAGCCGCCATCTTAGGTGAGTTTGTGCTCGACACACAGTCCTTCATTTATGTTTGTTACTTTTCGATCACGTGATTCAGCCCTTCCCGGAAGTTTAAACCGAGTCACTTCCACCCTTTGACTCGCTGACTTCACTGCTTCGCTCACTTTTCGTGCCGGTATTGCCACATACGTTTACACCGGAACTGACTGGTGACTTGACTGTTCTACCCTTGTAAGTACCGTGTTAGGATTTTTCATTTCATTCGGCTTTACTGATTTTTTATCATTTACATTAGTAACCATGGATTCTATCTCTCCCCAGTGTTGAGATAGCTGTACCATCGCCCATGGTGGGCATTTCACCATCTTTCGTTGTTTGTTTGAACTCGTCCAGTAAGAGTTTTTTCTCGCTATGAGTTTCTGCATGCTCGTTGGGAGCACCGGGTAAACTTCACACCGCATTTTTCTCACTTTCTTCACTTATCACCGTTGTTTGATGCCAAATCTGAACACTCTCTTTAGAGCACCGTTTGCATTACCTAACCTGTTTACTTTTCTTCTAAATTCGCTGCACACTGTTCTATTTCTTTTACACTGGGGTTGTCATGATAGTTATTGTGATTGTTGATTGATAAACTTGGATACAGTGCATTTTCTTTTGTTTTAGCTTACAGATGTGCCTTTGAAGAAGGGCATATTAAATGCCCGAAATGCATCGGGATTCTTTTGGGTTCTCTCCCATCATGACCTATGATGAATGATTAACATTTATTCACCAATGATTGGATGTCTGACAATATTCAAAACACTTGTTGGAAAACTGTAATCCAAATCTATACTACTATTATAAAGTAAGAACTTTGAACCTTTGAGGCGGGTAAACTCGGGAACCACAGCGCCTATCCACACACCCGATACATTATTGTAATCGTCAGGGTGTGCAGATGGACATAGGCTATATAAACTATCCAAATATGCGTTATTTAGAAAATGTACATAAAAAAAAGTAGTCCCTTCGAAGTAGCGCCGGACGCGACCTGCGTGCTGACGTCAGGAGCGCGTGGGGGAGCGGCGTCCAGGAGCGCGAGGAGGAGCGGCAGACATGGCGTGGGGGAGGAGCGGCGGACAGGCGGTGAGTAGCAGTGGACAGGCGGGAGGAGCAGTGAGGAGCAGCAGAGCGGTGAACTGAGGAGCGCGGGGGAGGAGCGGCGGCTGAGGTCAGGCTCCGGGGGACCCACGGACAATGTCGGGGCAGGCGGTGGTTGGGGCAGGCAGGGGTCGGGCAGGCGGGGGACGGGGCAGGCGGGGGGCGGGCATGGGCCCGCACTGCTGGTCAATGTCAAGGCGGGCGGGGGCCCGTGCTGCTGGACAATGTCTGGGCGGGCGGGGGTCACGTCATGGATAGAGCCAAACAGCAGCAATGTCACATCGCTCCAAAAGAAAAGTACAGTGTAATCAATACCAAGAACCCCAAATAACAAAGGGCACTAATGACCACAGCGGGGGCCCGGGCTGCTGGACAATGTTGGGGCGTCGGGGAAGCCTGATTGCTCCCGGACAAGGTCGGGATGGGATGCTAGTAATATAATAAAGAGAGAGCCCAAACCTTTGAGGCGGGTAATCTCAGGAACCACAGCACCAATCACAACACCCAATACAGGGTTGGAAAGGGCAGTTGCAGCAGAAGGACATAGGCTATGCAGACGCCCACCATATACATTTAAAAGGTAAAAGAACCCGGCAGCAAAGAAGTCCCTTGTGGGTGTGTCTGCGTTGTGCTGTGGGCGTCTGCTGGGGGAGTGACAAATGCTGGGGGCGTGTGGGACGTTTCACCCTTCATGCCATGTCTCATATTGTGTGCTAATCCCACCCTGCTCCCTTTAAATACCCCTGCACCCCATAAACATAACCCATCATTACTCCTTTAAATACTGCAACACCCTTAAACACTAACCCATCTTAACCCTATGAATATACCCTGTACTCCAAAACCCAAACCTATCCCTAAACCCGAAAAATACCCCTGTACCCCAAAACCCAAACCTAGCCCTGAACCCTAAAAATACCCCTGTACCTCAAAACCCAAACCTACCCATGAACCCTAAAAATACCCCTGTACCCCCAAACCTAGCCCTGAACCCTAAAAATACCACTGTACCCCAAAACGCAAACCTAGCCGTGAACCCTTAAAATACCCCTGTACCCCAAAACTCAAACCTAGCCCTGAACCCTTAAAATACCCCTGTACCCCAAAACCCAAACCTACCCCTGAACCTTAAAAATACGACTGTACCCCAAAACCCATACCTATCCCTAAACCCTAAAACTACCCCTGTACCCCATAACCCAAAACTATATCTGAACCCTTAAAATACACAAACACCCCAACACATACACCTCAGTACCCCAAAACATATACCCCTATACCCATACTTACCTTATCCAAACATTAAAACAAACATGCTTTTACCATTCAGGCATTTACAACGAATTTAGTTTAAATGTATGCATGGTAAAAGCATATAAAATGTAATGCCATGCGTTATAATGGCATTGCGGAGTCATGGTACTCATAATGAAAGTATGCCGAGTGATGGTATGCGGAAAGAAAGTTTTGGAATAATGGGTGTTTACCCTCCCCCGGTAAGTACATTGGTGGCACGGCGGCCCACATCTCCAGCAACATACTCATATTTTTTCACCACCCATTTGAAAAATGTACAGGTCTCTCCCATTGATGGCCAGCACTGACGAACACTTTTAGAAACTCCTCCCGCCACAAGTTCTAGAATTGCGAACTGTAGAGCTGGGGAGCTACGTTCGAATCTCGGCATCAGCTCAACATCCTGTGATTCCAGACAAATCGCTTTGTCTCCCTGTGCCTACCACAAATGAATGTGTTCTTCTCTAATGTAAATTGTGCTCATGCGCACTCTTAAGTGCATCAGCAGTGCACTGTGAATCAAAGCGTTTCACAGGCCTGTCACAGATAAGAAATGCTATCAAAACGAAATCCTTCAAAAAATATACTACTGGCCGGCAGCAATTCATACCCGGACAACGTTGGGACGGGCTGCTAGTGATATATAAAAATAAAATATAAACAGTCTGAAGATTTCTGTTTCGTTGAACAACCTCCTTGATTACTTCTTTCATTTGGATAAAAACCATTAAGCCGCTGCTGGGCATTACTGCTGTGACCTAAGGGACAGGGCCTAAGAAGGGTCCTCTATTTACCTCACACCACAATGAAGACATTGATTGTTTGCAGTACCTTGTATTCTCCACTGTAGAAATTGCTCACAGTAAGCATCCTGTAGTGCACTCTCTAAATGCACTGCACGTATTTCACTGCACTCACTTTTAACAAAATAAGTGCAGACAGCACTATAAACACTGACTGATTGACACTGACGGACACAGATTGACAGACACTGACTTTAGACACTGAGTGACTGACACTGACTGACTAACACTGACTGAAACTGATTGACTGACATTGACTGACTGACACTGACTGACTGACTGGCACTGACTGACACTGATTGACTGACATTTACTGACTGACACTGACTGACACTGATTGACTGACACTGACACTGATTGACTGACACTGACTGACTGACACTGACTGACGCTGACTGATTACTCTCTACTACTATACTACTCACTCTCTACTACTCTCTACTACTCACTCTCTACCACTCTACTACTCTTTACTACTCACTCTCTACTACTCACTCTCTTCTACTCTCTACTTCTCACTCTCTACCACTTTACTACTCTTTACTACTCACTCTCTAATACTCTACTACTCAGTCTCTACTACTCTCTCCCTGCAACTCACTCTCTGCTACTCACTCTTTATTACTCTCTACTACTCACTCTCTACTACTCACTCCACTACTCTCTACTACTCCCTACTACTACTCTCTTCTGCTCAGTCTCTACTACTCTCTACTACTCACACTATACTACTCACTCTCAACTACTATCTCTCTACTACTCATTCTCAACTACTCACTTTACTACTTTCTACTACTCTCCATCACTCACTCTCTACCACTCTACTACTCACTCTCCACTACTATCTACTACCCACATTCTACTACTCTCTCTCTAATACTCTCTACTACTCTCTACTACTCAGGCTCCACTACTCACTCTCTACTACTCTCTACTATTCACTCTCTACTATTCTCTACTACTCGCTCTCTACTACTCACTCTCTACTACTCTCTACTACTCTCAACTATTCTCTACTACTACTCTCTACTACTCTCTCCTACTCACTCTCTACTACTCTCTACTACTCACTCTCTACTACTCAATCTACTACTCTTTACTACTCTCTAATGCTCTCTTCTACTCAGTCTCTACTACTCTCTACTACTCACTCTCTACTACTCTCTACTACTCACTTTTTACTACTCTCTACGACTCACTCACTATTACTCTTCTACTCATTCTCCACTACCCTCTACTACTCTCTCTCTACTACTCACTCTCTACTACTCACTCTCTACTACTCACTCTACTACTCTCTTCCACTCACTCTCTATTACTCGCTCTTTACTACTCACTCTTCACTACTCACTCTCTGCTACTCACTCTCTACTACTCACTCTATACTACTCTTTACTACTCACTTTACTACTCTCTACCACTCACTCTCTAATACTCTACTACTCACTTTCCACTACTCTCTACTACTACTTACTCTCTACTACTCTTTACTACTCACTCTCAACTACTATCGACTACTCACTCTTTACTACTCACTCTCTACTACTCTCTACTACACACTCTCTACTACTCACTCTACTACTCTCTACTACTCACTCCGTGCTACTCTCTCTACTACTCTCCACTACTCTCTACTACTCACTCTCTACTCTCTACTCTCTATTTCTCACTCTCTACCTCTACCTCTCTACCGCTACACCTCCACCTCTACACCTCTAGCCTCTCTACCTCTAACATATTTGCACACATATATATGCATATATATGCATTTATATATATGCATGTGTATATTACCTACTGACGGTCGCCAGTAGGCAGTTATAGGTAAGACCTATTATCCATAGGAAATCTGCAACATTCTATTTGGAATAACTTTGTGACCCACTCCAGCCCGCTCCTATTGTGAAAGTCTTGGGGTGATTTTTGATGCGGGGTCCGAGAAAACAGGGGGTCCCAAAACGTGTTTGCCCCATGCAGTTTTTCATGGGGACCTTTAGTTGCAGCTACAGCCCGAACGGAATTACACCAAATTTGGCAGACAGGTAGACCTTGGTTCAGAGTGGTGCCTTTTGCTTAAATGGTGTAAATCTGTTCAGTAGTTCCAGAGAAAATCAAAATCAAATTCAAATATTTATCTATGGCTGCGCAGGATCTGCGCACCATGCTGAGCATGAGCTGGATGCTATTTGTCTGTCAACCTTCCAAACCAGGAAGTATTGGCAGCAATCTCGTGCCTCGGAAGAACCGAGGTACAAGAAACCTAAATAGAAAACGTGAAAAACGCATAAAGGGGGCAGGGTAGAAACACCCTGACTCCCTAGGCCTGTTCAGGGGGTCCCACAAGGACCCCCAAGGCCCCAAAGTTTTTTTCTTAAATCAGAAAAATTCGCGCAGCATGCGTGGCACATGCCCATAACAAAAAAAAGGAGCCCACGCTTCTTTGGTAATTGACACCCGGGGTGCCAAATCCTCAGGGCAGGAGGGCGCCCCAGCACCGGGGACCGCCACCCCCGGGACTTGTTTTAATTATGTGCGGGGGGCTCTCGGGCCCCCCCAGCACTGGGGACTGCCACCCCTTGTGTTCTTTAAATTTGTTGTGGGGGGCTCTCAGGCATCCCCACCCCGGGGACCGCCACCGCCGGGGCTTTTAGAAAAGAATGGCCCCCTCGCAACCCCAGGGACCACCACCTCCCCGGGGCTCTAAATATGTAAATTGGGGGTCCGTTATGGACCCCCCAGCCCCGGAGCCACCACCCCCGGGGTTTTGAAAAAGGTTAGAAATCAGCCAAACTACGAATTCCGATTTACTCACCTGTTATCAGGAGAGAATCTTTGAACCCAGTACTGATCCTGAAAAGTAATTATAACAGTACTTTCAGTAACATGATTTTCCTTCCATAGTATATCCTTGCCTGCTTTTTGCTGAAAAAGTTTCTCAGTGTCGATTTTTGAAACTTACAAATATTCCTCTAAAATCAGCTGAACTACCAATTCCGATTCACTCACCTGTTATCATGAGATACCTCAGTGCTGCATCTTTGAGCACAGTACAGATTCTGAACTAATTCTATTCGTATTTACTAGTAACTTGAATTTCCTTCCATAGGCTAACATTGACTGGTTTCACTTAGAAATTCTTCTAGGTGTGGAGTTTTGGTACTTTATAATATTCCTTGAAAATCAGCTGAACTACGAATTAAAATGTACTCACCTGTTATCAAGAGGGACCTCAGTGCTGCATCTTTGAGCCCAGTACTGATCCTGAAAAATAATTCTAACCATACCTACCAGTAACCATTGTCAATTTTCACAAACTACAAACATTCGTAAAAAATCGCCTGTATTACTTAAACACATTCTTTCAACTGTTTACAGGAGATGAACCAGTGCTTGATCCAGCTACCTGCCTGCACTTTTAAGGGTGAATATGAATCACCTTGCAGGCAGGTGAAGTGAGGGACTGCACCCACCTGAGAGGGGATTTCTGGGCGGGTCCTTGGGAGCCCCTTCACCCTTTAGAGGGCTGCCATCTGGGGATGCACTGACAGTGTGCAACGTTTTTGTGCTCCTCCGGACTGCTTTTCTGGCGCTGACATCTTTGATACAACATGGGCACAGAGGCAGAGATAGTCCCTCATTTGCGTCTGAGACCACTTCTTTAATACTAAAGGGCCCAGGAGCACACACAATGGGCACACACACTTGATGCACCCCAGATGGATTTCTGTGATACGGCCCCTGCTTATCAATTGTACAAAATATAATGGAAAATTAAAAAATGTAGCAGAAAATTCTTGCTGTTTGGAGAGTAGAAAAGTGAAGAAAAGTAAAAACAAAACAGCACTTGGGGAGAGATTATCAAAAGTTGAGGTACAATAGTATTGTAACAGACTGAGACGGAAAGAGAATAACATAAACACAGAATTGGGTAGACAGAGAAGGCCAGCAAATATAGAAAAGGGCAAATAGAGATAAGAAGATTTAATTAAAGATGGAGGGGCGGATTAACATAAATGTGGCCCAAAACAGAGCTCAAAGAAAGCTGATGCACTGTGTTGCATCGAAAGGCAGAGAGCAGACCAGCACAAAATCTACATAGCTATTATTCTGTTTACCTCTATGCCTGTGCTAGAGCACAATTGGTTACCTTGTACTATGTACAATCACTTGCACCATAGTGCAAAGCAGTGTGTGTGATGTTTTGCATGGGTTTTGTACTGGAAAGCTACCCTTCCTGTACACAATCTCTATGGTTAGACATAGATGAAAGATATTACACATCACACAGTGCTGTGCATTTAAACTCAGAAGCAAATATGGAAATGATTGGAGGAAAGAAAAACTATGTCAGAGGATAATTATATATTGTGTCATGTCATGTAATAAATACTGCACCCTACATATGACATTTAAGTTCAATGGTGATGGTGCTTTTTATGGGTCAACTTACTTACTGTACGGTCAATGATATCAAGCCATTTTACATCACAGTTTTAAGACAGAACACATATTGTTGCATTGATGCACAGTCCACATAGTCATATTAGTAGAAAAATAGGAATCCTTGAAATGTGAATAATCTAGAGAGACCACTCAGCAAAAGCACATTTCCCATAGTTGGGTTACCCCATTTTTTACTTCATGAACTTCTGACCTGACCTGACACTTTCCTGCTATTGCCCTCTGCCCTCTCCTGTCCTGGCCTTTAGTCCCCACCCTGCTTATCTGTGAATTTTCCCTCGTCATTTGAGACCTAGCTATTTTGTCTGAAGCCCGATGGAGCTACCTGGTTTAGCTATAGGGGAGATGGGCCGTGGACTCCCTCCTTGGTCGTCACCTACCCAGTCGGCCTTTAGACAGACTTCATTTCATCTCTCCTTTTTGTCTCTTCCCCTATCCTCACTTTCTCACCTTCCCTGCCCCCTTCCCTCTACGCTCCATTTATTTTGCCCTCTATGTTCTTTAAATCTTTTCCCACTGAGACCTAGCTATTTGGCCAATGGCTGGTGGAGCTA